>NC_143549.1:175858750-176177500 GCF_054136105.1 Typopeltis vanoorti | reverse complement strand
AATATTTAGTTTTTCTTGCTGATAAAAGGCAAAACTGGCTACAGAACCACTGATCTTTCTTAATCAACAATGTCATAATAACTACTTTTCGGTTGACTTAGCTCTGTAAATGAGATCTGTAACACACGCATATATCTTATCGCGTCAATGTGCACTTAATTTGACAGGATGCCATTTTTAAAATCGTTCATCATATGACATGTATGGGTTTAAATAAATGTACTACTATTTATTAATGTGCTACTTAAAAACTTAAAATCTTAAATCTTAAAAATTATTACGAAACAATAATATAAAGAATATTTAGTTTTTCTTGCTGATAAAAGGCAAAACTGGCTACAGAACCACTGATCTTTCTTAACCACCTTACCGGCCATTATGGATCAAATACGCATCCGCATACGCTTCGTATCCATCATATATTTCAATGTAATATCAATGGTATTACAATTTATTATGCACTTCGCATCCATGATAACTTGAACGTCTATAGACGTCTTGGCCGTTAGCGTGGTTAATCAACAATGTCATAATAACTACTTTTCGGTTGACTTAGCTCTGTAAATGAGATCTGTAACACACGCATATATCTTATCGCGTCAATGTGCACTTAATTTGACAGGATGCCATTTTTAAAATCGTTCATCATATGACATGTATGGGTTTAAATAAATGTACTACTATTTATTAATGTGCTACTTATGATTTAATTTTAAATATGCGTTATACAATTACAAACATTTCTTCCTGATGCCAGTTAAATTACACTTCTTTTATATTTCAGATTTTGACATTTCTTGCAAACTGTCGCGAACAGAAGCCGAATATATCAGGACTTGGATTTTTTGATGTGGACCTTGTACTTATGAAAAATGTACGTCTTTTTATTTCTCATTTACTTTTGATTTTCTTAAATACAGCATATCGAAATTACTCTGCATGGTAGTTTCGAGCTGCTGAGGTATGTTGGTTTCTCTGTATAGTGGTATCGGTGCAGTGGGGGAGAAATCCTTCTTTCTATTAAGAATTATTTCAGTTATATATTATTTTTTTTTCGAGCAGGCATTTGTGCTATAAGAGAAAGCAGTAGTGACCCCAACAAAAAGGGGAGTTAAAATTAAGGAAATTAATAGGTGCTACCTTGGCTCCAATGGACATGATAGAATAGTGCTTGGATGAAACAAGCGCTGCAGATAATGAAAATGGGACGTAGTTATCTGCTCGTAAAGGGAAAGACAATGTCTGCAGTATATTTATCAGGAGAAGTAGTTAAAAGTGATAATGGATGGTGGGAAAGCGAAGAAGATAATCTGATGCTCTTGGTCGGTGTATAGACTATTTGTGAAAAGTTGTTTCAAATATTTGTGCATTTTTTCCAGGCTTGGTTAATGGACTTGGCACATCCCCTTGCGAAGATGTATGATGCTATGCATTAAAGGCAAGGGTCACTACCCAGATCGGTTTCGACATTTATTAAGCTCTCGTCAGTGGGAGCCAGACCTAAAATGCCAAGGTTGAAGTAATGCAGAGCATATAAATTTTACCAAAACAAGTTGCCGCAAGGTGCTTTGACCTTATTAAATAAAAATCTCAGGATGAGAGTAAGATGTAGAAAGTTTTTTACCTTGGGTATATACTATGTTTAAGATCCCAAGCAATTTTATAAGCTACGTTTAATCCTTTTTCCCAAGTAAGCAAACAGACAAGTAAGTCAAGTTTGCGCCTGCACGTAGTGCAATATTAACGATACCTGAATAAAGGTCGAAACCGGTCTGGGTGGTGACCCTTGCCTTTAATGCATAGCATCATGCATCTCCGCAAGGGGATGTTCTTTGCATTAGGGGAAAATACTAAAGAAAGTGATCGGAGCTTATTCCATCTTTAGCACGAGTTGCCTGAGACTTGCACTACGTGCAAGCGCAAACTTGACTTACTTGTCTGTTTGCTTACTTACGAAAAAGAATTAAACTAGCTTATAAAATCGCTTGGGATCTCAAACATAGTATATATATATATAAGGTAAAAAACTTTCTAGATCACAGTATTTGTCAGTACTCGGAAAGCAACAGAGACAGCAAATTGAAGGCACCCACCAAAATGGAGAGGGAAATTTTGACCCACAGCATTCATAAAGCGATCATTTAAGATTTCCATTCTGTGACACAGAATACCAGATTTGATAAATGAACATGGATCCACCCTTGTGGCTAGGACTCGTTTAGAATCTAGTTAGAAAATTTGAAGTAGACAGCAATGGTGAGGCTAATAGCTGCGAGGCTGTTAAAAATAAGAACTCAGGATTGTGGTGCGCTTTGTATATATTGCATCTAAAAAGTGATATTTACTTTATATACCACGAATTCTGCTGAAGTCGAAACAAGTTTAAAACACTGCCTGAGTAAATAGAATTCCATTGAAAAAAAGGCTAGCAAAACATCAAATCATTTGAATACTAAAAGAAAATGAAACTTGGGTAGCATTTTATAAGCAATGTATCATCTCTTTTTAACACATTGCTGAATTTTTAGCGAATTTCAAGAGATGAGCATAAACTAATAAAAATTAATAGATTCCCGTTACCCGACTGAATGCAAAATGTGCTAAGTAATTTTTCTACTAAAAGAAATATTACTTATCGAAGTAAGTATTTCTACAATCTTTATTTAAGGTGTATAAAAGGAAACTTAATAATGTTATTATGTAAGTTTCAAGATCTTTTCATATTAAGTTTTAAAATAAAAACACGAAGGCAACGAAGACATAACAAAGAACTTACATAACAATTACAGAAGGAAAGAAATAAAGGGAGGAAAAAAAAACCAGAAGTGATCTTTCGGTGGAAAAGTAATAAAAAAATAGAAAGAGGTTTTGATCCGGTCACAATCTTCCATTGAAAAGTTATTCATAAAATATGAACAATGCTAAATGTTGGAAAGGAAACAGCATTTCTATTTATCTTAACTTTATTTTGTGATATCATAATATCTTTATTTTAAATTAAGTTAAGAAATAGTCCATTTGAAAGGATTAATAAAAGGATCTGATTATATTATCAATCTATGTCCGATGAACAAGCTTTAGGTATTAAACAAACTGATACTCAAACATTCATAAGAATCAGCGTTTTTTACATAAAATCATACTAATTATTATTACTAAACATTTTTTTTTCAGATTTTTGGCACGATCATCACCTACACCATCATACTTGTGCAAACAGTGCCTTCGAAAGAGAACGGAAAATAACAGCCATTGCCGTTATTAACAAGAAGATAGGTCATCTATGTTTTTTTGCTGAAAATTAAATGTTAGAAATATTCAAAAGCCATTATAAAAATTTTATTTTGAATAAGAATCTCTGGAGGAGATATAGATGTAAATAAGTTTTTTTTACCTTGGGAATAACGTATATTAGGGTTACCAAGTAATTTTATAAACGTGGTTATATTACTGGTGTTGCACCACCTTTAGACTTGAACTGCGTTCAGGAGCAAACTTAACGGTTTGTTTACTTGGGATTAGGAGTAAAATAACCAAGTTTATAAAATTACTTGGTAACCCTAATATACATTATTCCCAAGGTAAAAAAAACTTATTTACACACACACACACACACACACACACACACACACATATATATATATATATATATATATATATATATATATATATATATATATATATATATATATATATATATATAACGTGCAGATTTTGAGAGGATTGAGAAATGAAATAACAGTATCTAAGAGTTATGGATTAGAATTATGAAGACAGTTAAGAAGGGTTGTGTTGAGGGAATATTTATACATCTAATATTAAGGAGGGTGGCAGAGTTAGGGTAACCTTCAAATTGCAATTTGTGATAAAATGTTTTTCAGTTTTCCAGTTTGAAATGATTTTATGAAAGGAGTTAAATTGTTGAACAGTAGAAATAATCATTAACTTTTTCTAGACAAGTAGATATTCGCCTTTTTCAGTGGATATGTAGGTAAGTGGAATGAGAGATTGGATAAAAACAGGAAATATCAGAGGAAGTTGAAATGAGAGTAAAACAATTGAAAATAGATGAAGGAACAATACCTGAAATGGTTTAATCATATGAATAGACTACTTGAAAAATATATAAAGAATGAAGTAGAGAATGGTGATGAGTGGCAAATGTTATAGGTGGAAGACTGGTAAAAGGAGGCAAAAAGCAATTTGACAGAGGATATTGTATAAGATTGTAATATTTGGTCAGAAAAACCAAAGTAGCTGATTCAGAATAATGTGGAAAAAGGCAACGGTAAAGATTTTCACAGTGCTAATTTTTAGATGCATCTCACCCACAAAAAGTTGGAAACGTTTTGTGCAACTTAGTATCATGGGCTAAAGGTTAGATATTCCGGAAACAGCTGTAGAGCTGAATTACGAAGTTTTATAAAGCCATTTTATATCTGCAATAGCAGGGCGCTGGAATCATACCCGACAGTAATATTCATTTAAGGTGTTTCAATTATAGTTTTCATGTTTGTCTTTTTTGAGAATTTTGTGATGCCTATTTATAGCGACAATTTTAATCACCTGATAGAAAAATTAACTTAAAGAAAGCAATTACACCAATAAGATAATAATCATTTTTTCTTTTATATTTACAACTAATTAAAAAATAATTATTACCTTTATGTTTTAGTTAAAAAATGATGAGTTCTATTCAAAACAAATTTAAAAATTAACTACTTTTAGCATTCAAATTTAAACAACTGTTTTGATTAATATAATTAGTCGACATAGTTTGTTTTCAAGAGAACTCGTTATTTTTTTTTTAAACTAAAGGATCTACTTCATACAACAAGGATAAATATATTGATATGTCATTTGTTTCACTTCTGCAACTGCGCCTTTGCTTCTGCAACGGAGCAATTGCCGAAGTTATTTTTCAGTCAAATGACATTATATATAATTATTGAAAAATACTACTAAACAGAAAACTGAGCAGCAGCATTTTGAGAATATTAGCAGCATAAGGATATGAAGCTGATGACCTCCGGTAATCAACTTCATATCTCTTTGATTGTTTTTGAATTGTCTTCATTCACATTATATGGATAAATTTGAACACACATCACTAAATTGACTGTTTCTCGTGTAGTATAAACAAAATGAATGCAAAATCAAAATAAATTCTAATCGTTTTAAATAGAAATAAAATTCATTTCCCTGTTCTTCTAGTTAGTGTATCGATGTAGCACTAAAGTTGCAATTACTCGGTTTATATACAAAAATATTGCAAAATTAAATCTGTTTCTGTGTGTAGAAATAAAAGTTACAAAACGAAAAGTGAATAATTAATATTTTTCAAATGAATTACTATACGCCATGAAATTCATTGTGGAAAAAATCATGACCTCGTTAAAATTGTAAAATGGTATTTCATCAGTATTTACATCTTGTTTTTATTTTGCAAATTAAATAAATTAAATAATAAAGCAATCTCTAATATCTCTAATATTGATTTAATATAAGAAACAACATGCAGAAGGCGTGTATGAATTTGACAAAGCAAACAAATGTACTTCTTGCTTCAGACGTCATCCATAAAATGAAATAAATTTCATCTCATTGTACTGTTACCTCTATAACTGTGTACCTGTGTATCATAATAACTTCTGTTTCAGTGTAGAATTTATTTTTAAAACAAATAAGTATTCACTTTTATATTGATTGTGTTTGTCTTCGTTTTATACACTCAGTGTTTTGGTTCGAAGATGCAACTAACCGAAGGCATTACTTTCACATATATACGATCGCGCAATTGATTTCGACCCGTTGCAATATTACGAGTGAGATGAGTGTCTGAGGTCATACTGCTTTCACGGTTTTCGTTACTCTATTTTTTTGAAAAGTAGTTATTAAGGGTAATGGTTTCATGGTAAATCAGCTGCTCTTCTAACATACTCGAAATGCAGTCGTGCAGTGGTTGGTTATAAAGTTGAGAAGAAAGAAGGATGTTATTAATATGTTTAGGTTTTAAATTTCAAAAAAAAAAAAAAAAAAAGAAAAAAGAAAAGAAAAGCTGTTCCAATAACAAAATTTAGAGATGACAATTGAATATAGAGAGAGAAATGAAAGAAAAGAAACTTGATCTAACGAAAATGATAAAAATATTTAGTAATCAGTTACCTGGGATGTTTATCAGGCTTAGCTTAAAGCAGTGGAATTTTGCGATTAGATGTTTAATCAGTGGATATTTTAGGTTGAGCAGAGTGCTTTCCACATCTAGTCATTGGACTCCTTGAAGGTGTCGAGTAAATTATGAATCGAATTCATAATTCAGAAGATATCAAAAGCTAAATATATGCCATTTAGAAAAAGAAATTCTTTAGTAATATAGTTAATACAGTCACTATGCAGTGATTGATGAAGCAACGAATATATATTGTAGAGAAACAAAATTTTCAGTGCTATTGTATTATACAAATTGTAAAGAGAGATTGGAATTACAAGGTACATCGAAGAAATCGTTGATGTAAATTTCCCGAATACCGATAATCGGAAGGATAACCAACAAAACCTCTTAAATGGCAGACATTAAGAACTAAGACATATGATTTTAGAACAAATGGAGAGCACAAAGAAAGATATGGTCTTTCGACATTGACACAGATCCCAAGACAATTTTTATTGCTGCAATACTAAAAGCCAACTGGATAATACAGACAATGCCTAGACAAATAACTGAGGAAAAAATCAGCTGGAATACTGTGCTGCAATTGTAGTTACAAAACAACTTGGGTGTACAATGAAACAGATAATAAACTGAAAGAAGCACCTGAAACTGGAAGTTACATTTGGAATAAAAATAAAGTTATGTGAGAAGCTACAGCAAGTTATATCTAATCGACATGTTTTTTTGTAATATGTTTACATAAACGGACACACACCCACACACACCCACACACACACACACACACACAGTGTTTTTAAGCTTACTTTGCATCTGTGACTTCGATAGAGGTAGAGGGTACCTATATTTGTTAATTTAGCTAATATTTTAGCTATTCTATATTCTACACACACACACACACACAAATTTTGCTTTCTTTTTCAAATGAATTTGACACTAATTGACAAGAAGACACGGGATTATTCTGAAAATAAATAACTTATCGGTTACTCTCCTTTTTTCACTTGCCAACCCCAACCTTTTTGAGAAGACGTGACCACTAAGGTAGTCAATTCTAACGTATAATGAAATACTTCTGTATTTCAGTTACATATAATGATCGATTATGAAAAGGAAAACAAAAAAGTAGCTATATACTTCTTTATATAGAATATAGAATAGCTAAAATATTAGCTAAATTAACAAATATAGATACCCTCTACCTCTATCGAAGTCACAGATACAAAGTAAGCTTAAAAACACTGTCACTCGTAAAACTGCGTGTATTTTGGAAGCTGCCTTTTATTTATTGATAGTGATTTTGTATTTCTGCTATAAGAAGAAAACAAAGCATTTATGTTCAACATTCTACTTTACATGGGGGGGGGGTTTACCAAGAGCAACAAGTACTTGGAATGACCATTGTTTCGCTAGATTTATCAAAGAAGGAAAAATTATAGGAAGGTTACAAATTAACTACATTATATTGTTATCAGCATTAACCGTTAGCAAATATAGTGGAGCACCTCGATCAAATGTATGGGAATGCAATGGAAATTGGCAGTGCTAATATGTTTCTCACTATAGAAACTTTGGTTGTCTATATGGAAATTTTGTTTTTTGCATAATAATTGTGACAGGTAATCATAATTGTGACACGTAATCTATGTTATCATTATGTTCATACTTTGTGTTATTTTCGACTAAAAGACTAAAGTAGTTCCATATCATGCCTACATAGCATTTTGTAAGCGGGAATACACCCAACATTTTATTACCTTTTATTTATTGATGCTATAAATTCCGCTCCACTCTACGTTATGCTTGTTGCATACTATTTCAAAATTATTTTATCTGTAAACTAAAGAGACAGTATACATAATTTATTTATATATTATAACTAACTTGACATTCTCCAGCATAGTAACATTATCAACTTATATATAAGCCACAATACATTTATTCCACCAAATAATTTTCATATTCGTTGAGAACTCATATTAGTAGTGTGTGTCGTCCTCCGTAGCTAAGTTGGTATAGACGAGCTCTTTGGTAGGGAAGACACGGGTGGGAATGCCAGCTATGGCGCGATGATGAGTTAACCGTTTCCTACAGAGGTACATGAATCGTTTTTCCTCTTGGAAAGTCGTGTTTTCGTCCCTCGTGAAGAACACTCAAACCGTTCCCCGTGAATGCAGATATACAGGCATAAATACTTGTCCTTAGCACATGCAGTGCTGGAGTAGAGAACTTACTGCTACATTAATTCGTTGTGACTCCTAATATGGGAACTGTACCGTCCAAAGTGAAAGCCTATTCTAGATATACACGTATACGTTTTAGAATTTAAGAAACATAATAGCAGTGGTATGACCTGACTGATGAAATTATGTCTCCTAAAGACATTCCTGAGCATTCATACTGCAGTAGATTTAAATCTACAGCCTTGGGATGTATAGCAGTGGTTTGTTCACCAGGGTATTAAAGCTAAAGAGCCATTACCTTCAAAGTTGTGCATCTTTCTTTTCAACATCCATATTAGATTTCAAAACTGATACTTTACGTTTAACCCTAAGCACAGTATTTTAGATCTAGGACTATAAGTGAGAAGAAAGATCGATTCAGAAGATACTCTTATTTCTTTAACATTTAACAATTAACCTTTAACCAACTCTTCGACTATTAATCTTACATTTTAGGCATAATACAGAACGAACTAAATTTCATATGCTTTTATTATTGTCGTCATTTTAGTAAACCCCAAAGAAGATTTAAATGACGGCCACTTTGTGCATAGTAATTTTTTAAAAATATTTTATAGTCGGAACAAACCCGTGATCGTGATATTATCACTCACCTGTGTTTTAGTATTCCGCGCAAGCTTTACTTACCACTTCTCACTTCCCATGAAAAAAATACTTTTAACTTTTTATTTTAAAAAATCTCGGCTTACTGTGTTGCTATTAAACTGGGCAGCGCCACACGACTTCTTACCATGAATCATGTAGATTCATCCCCCCATATACGAAGTTTCGATATTTTTCAGTCAACCATCTTCTTCCCAATGCAAATAGTTTATAATCCAATCCAATATTCCTCAATTTATGCAACAGTGTCTTCCATGCTGTATTCTGTCACATGACTTAGCAAAATCCAACACGGTATATCCATTCCCCTTGTCTAATTCAGGGTAACATTATTACAGAATGTGAGCAAGTTGTTAAACATGACCTTCCCTTAGTATACTCATGCTGTTTATTACAAAGTACATTCTCTGTCAACCCATTTCTGAATGCAAGTACTGACAAACTTTTCAAAAATCTTTACCACCACTCCAGAGATACTGATTGGTCGATAGTTGGACAAACCGGTCTTTGCACCACTCTTGTGTAATAGGATTATCATGAATTCTTTCCATTCCTGTGGAATCTTCCCTGTTCCGAGATTCAAATTATATAGCCTGGTCGAGGGAATATCGAGTTTAGCTGAACACTCTTTTAGAATCCGTGCTGATATCTCATCGGTTCCTATTGCATAATTCTTATTTACTTGGCGAACAGCTATAATACTTCATCCTCATCCACATGAGTACGTGGATGAGGACTTCAAAAATAATGTAATTCCTCATACGGTGAAGAGGTATGGATGAGTTCAATTTTGCATAACCCGGTTGATAGCTTTTAGCAAAATGGCTGCTCATTAGTTGAACAATCACTTCCGCATCGGTCACCCGCATATCCCCGCAACAGTTACCGTAACAATAAATTTGTTTTGGGTTATTTTTAACTTGTATGGCCAATTTCGTTTCATTCTCGGACTTAGCTTTCCGTTCCACATTTATGACTCTTCTAGCCTGCTGCTTATAATTATCATAACTGACATCATCTTTATGCACAAGATATTCCTAAAACATCATCTTTTTCCGACGAATATCTTGCATAATTAGATTACACATCCATTTAACTCCTACCTTATTTATTATTCGAACTCTACAGTCACATCCTGATATCGCATCATTTCATTTTTTTTAAACACTTCCCACGAACTGTGGATATCCTTCCCTTCCAACGCTGATACTGTGTCGCCGAATCCAGCATACTCCTCAAGTGGTCATAATTTCCTGCTTTTTAGTTCAACATATACCTGACCACTTTCCAACTGAGTACGGTATGATCACTCTCACCAACTGGAGGCAGAATAGTCACGTCTTAAACTGAAACCTCCTCTGACACTATAATCAGACGAAACAATCTTTTGTTTCGTCTGATTCTTTTGTTCCTTTTGTCACATGCTGCTTGAAGAAGGTGTCTCGCAACAGTTCATATAGCATTATATTAAAATTCAACCATATGAAAAATAAAGATCTAAAAAAAAGTAAGAATCTATAAATCTACAATATATTTCGATATCTCTATTAATATCAATATTCATTTATTCATGTGAAATAAGAAAAGAAACATCACAAATGCAGCAGATAAATACCACATTGTGGTCAAGAAAAATAGTTAATAAAACAAACATTTATAGGAGAAAATTAAAAGATTTATGAAGAATGTCAGTTACAACCTATAAAAGGATTAATAGAAAGTTAATATCAGAATGGAATAAACATATTAATAGAATGTGTCCAAAAAGCAATGTTAAAAAGCAATTGGTAGATTAAAACAATGGGCACAAAGCCGACATTAAAATATCATATATTAAACCAGCTAAAACTTAAAGAAGAAGAAGAATTAAAACCCTTATTGAGATATTTTGCTTCTTTAATGACCTATCTGAATACTGGAATATCATTTGATTCAACAAAGAAGAAAATATAACAAAAGTATTAGATTAATGCCACAACTTATAGGAGTTTTTGTAATAAAGCGACTTTGCATTTGTGTTCACTGGAAATATCTACAATTATCTTCGTACAAGTAATCCATGTAATTTCTGTCCAGAAGAGATGCGAAACGCCTCTACTAAGATAAACATAAGAGAAGATGAACGAAAATATACAGCTGGTTCGTGCAAAATCAATAAAGACAAAATACAGATAGAATGTTTGTTTAAAGGTTCTAAGGAAGATGGCTCAAACTCCGCATGAGGATGGTTACTTTGAGTAGCGATCACTTCAGACAGTCCCAAGCCTGGATGAGGGAGGAGGTTGTGCATTGGGCTGGCAACCAAATCACATAAAAATTTCACTACGAAACCGATACAAACGTAAACTCCGAATAGTACTCTCATTTGTAAGGACAATGAAACAAATAGGAAAGATGAATGAAGTTGCTAATGAAATGATGAAATACAAAATAGACCTCACTGCACTACAAGAAATGCGATGGTAAGGACAGGGGAGAATTGATAAACAGCAGTATTGTGTTATTCATAATGATCCCAATGAACAAACTGGTCTGCTGTGTACTGCTTCATAGTAAGCAAAGAAACACGGATAAGTATGTTAGAATACGAAGCTATAAGTGACCGAATATGAAAAATAAGATAAAAAGGAAAATTTAGAAACAGTACTGTTATCTCAGCTCATGCACTAACTGAGGAGAAAGAAGAAATTGATAAAGATCGATTTTATGAGCAACTTCACGAAGTCTGCTGTAAGACACGAGGTATGATATTCTATTTATCACGGAAGCAAGTGGCAGGAATATTTACGTTACAAGATGAAAACAAAGAAAATGGTAATTTTCTAATGGAATTTGCAATCAGATAAAAAATTATTCATCATAAGTACATCGTTCGCACATAAAGCAATCACCTGGGAACTTCGAGGATTCCAGGCACAAACGAAGTAAACCAGATTGATCATGCTTTAGTGTCTAGACGTCATTTTACCCCTGCCATTGATGTCAGGAGCGGTAGAGACCCTAATTCTGACAGCGATCATTATCTAGTGAAAACGATTATAAGAGAAAGATTATCAAATGTGATAAAGATGACAAAAATGAATGCTGGGTTATGGGACATAGACAATCGTAGTAATGAAGTAAAGGAAACTACGAAATACCAAGATAACTTGGTATTTCTTAGCTTCCAAACTAAATTAAATAAAACTGAAAATAACTTAGCTGATAGATTCAATAGTATTGACGGAAAATGGAATAGAGTAGAAATATGAATTGAAGAAGCGGTTGCTAAAACGATAGGTGAGATGAAGAACTCATAACGAAGAATGGTTTGATGAAGAATGTGATGCTGCTATAAAAGAGAAGAACAGAGTCAGAGTATAAATGAAAAAAAGAAGAAAAGAAGAAAAGAAGAAAAAGCAAATAATATACTAAAAAAATAAAAAAAGGAAATGATTATGAAACAAATAAAAGATATAGAACAACTTACTACCCAAAATGAAAGTAGAAAATTTTATGCTGCCTTCCAAAAAATGAAAAAAGATTTAAACGAAGAATTTCTGGATGTAAAGATAAAGAAAGGAAATTTATTAAGAGAGGAAAATAAAATAGTAGAGAGATGCACAGAATATTTTAAGAGTTTATTAAATGGAGAAGAAAATTGGAAAATAATATTAGAAACAAGAAAATAATTTCTTGTTTCTAATATTCATTAGAAACAAGAAATGACATTGATGTAGAAGAGAATACCCATATAAAACCACCGACAACTATTGAAATTGAAGCTAAAATACAAAAACAAGAAGTAATAAAGCACGGGGAGAAGATAATATAGTTGCAGAATTACTGAAACACGGAGGGGATTCAATATGTTTTGTACGACAGGATATATTTTCGACAGTCTGGTACAAGGAAGAAATGCCAGACAGCTGGAATGTTGGCATAATCTGTCCTATTTATAAAAAAAGGAGATAAATTCCACTGCAATAATTATAGGGGTATTACGTTACTTAATGTAATTTACAAAATTCTTACATCCATCATAAATTACAGACTTAAAGAAATATTACTTAAAGAAAGAAAAAAATAGGCTAATGCCAATGTGGATTTAGATCAAACAGAAGTACCATTGATCAACTTTTCATTATCAGACAGATAATGGGGAAATGATTTAAGCATGCAATAGACCTGCATATGTTATTTATAGACTTTAAACAAGCATTTGACAGTCTAAACAGAGATAGTCTGCAAAAGGCTATGAAAGAATTAAAGATACCTCAAAATTAATTAGATTAGTATGATGACGACGATGAAAAAATTTAATGAAAAAATCAAAAGCAAAAGTTAAAATACATAATAAATTTAGTGACCCCTTCAAATTTAATAAAGGTGTAAGACAAGGAGATGCACTATCAACAACATTATTTATTATAGCTTTACATTATGCAATTAAAGATTTGATTAAATAGAGAAACGTTTTAATAAAGCAAGTCAGTTATGTGCTTATGCTGATGATACACTCATCGTGTCAAGGGCTAAGAAACGGTTAATTGAAGTGTATGATGAACTCGAAAGAAAAACTAATGACATGGGATTAGAGATCAATGTAAATAAAACTAAATATATGGTGTGTCAATTTCAGAAATAAGAAGACAACGGCAGAATCTACAAGTTGGACAGAAACTTTTTGAAGGTGTGACCAAATTTAAGTATCTAGGAGATATTGTTGAGAAAGAGGCACGATCAACTATAACAATTAAAGAACGTATTCAGACTGGTAATAAAGCATATTATGAAAATATGAACATGATGAAAAGCAAGCTAATAAGCAGAAATACTAAAATACTTATAAATAAAACCTTCATTAGATCCGTAGTTACATATGGAAGCGAAGCTTGGACTCTTAGTGAAAAAAAAAAGATAATTTGAGAAAAATTTGAAAAGATTATTTTGAGAAAATTTGAAAGGATGATTATAAGAAGAATTTATGGACCTGTTGAAGAAAATAGTGTAGGGAGAATATGTTACAACAGAGAAATTAGTCAGAAACTAAAAGAAGAAGATATTGTTAGGTTCATAAAAGCACAGAGATTGCAATGGTTAGGTCATGTAAAGAGAATGAAAGGCTTCCGTATGCCAAGGAGAATATTGAGAGAAAAGACACATGCAACAAGGAAAAAAGGAAGACCGAGGAATGGAGAATACCGAGATTAAGATGGCTTGATAACGTAATTCAAGATTTGACTACTATGAAAGGCTGGGAAAGACTAGTCAAAGATATAAGATCGTGGAGACAAGTTGTACAGCAGGCTAAGGTTCACAACGGACTCTTACGCCGGATGGTAGGTAGGTAGATAGGTATGAAAGGTGCCTCAAGTTCTAAATGCAATTCAAATGTCGAACTTACTAACCACACTTCATAACCATTGAGCTACACCTTAGCTCGAGTACAAAAGAAAAACAATGAGCGATTGAATTTTTTTACAATTCCAGAAATATCAAACTTTGTTTTACTGCTTCCTTCTCATTATATTTAAGTGAGATTAGCCACATTTATTTCAATTCAGCCATACGTTTCCGAACGCTAACCACTTGAAATTACCTCCTAATATCTTCCTTTTTAATATGATTCTGCAATGGATCCCATTTCTTAACTCCATTAGTTTTTAGAACTGTCGTAACTGTATCTAGTCTTTGATCAACTGTTTTATTTCTAACCCAGCTGATAACCTGATAACCTGATATGACTTGATGGATAACAGTCCCATGGACTTCGCTCCCTTCATCGGTATGAAATAGTCTTATATTAAGGTTAGCGAGCACCTGGCTCACCCTATTTTAGGGCGGTACGAGGTACCTGAACCGATAATCAGAGCTGCTTTCGGGCGTTTATGTTTCCACCTATCGTGTTCGTCACAGTTAGATGACTCTTGAATGAGTTGATTTGGATGAACAGCTGCTTTGACAAAATAAGCAGTGGTACTGTTATGAAGAAAGGTGGGAATGTCTGGAATATCGGCATCGCGATGTAAGAGAGCATTTCTGACAAACCACGGAGCGTTGAAAATCATACGGAGGCATTTGTTTTGAATAACTTGTAGCTTTTTGATGTTGGTAGGGGAAGTGTGACCCCAGGCCGGTGATCCGTAAGTTAATGATGGTCTGATAATTGTTTTATAGATCCGTAGTTTGTTTTCAGTGCTGATTTGACTTCTTATATTGTTGCAGAGTTAGCTTTTTCGCATGCATAAACTATGTGGGAGTTAAAGTTTAAATGTTTATCAAGTTGAATGCCTAGAAATTTGGTACTAGATCTCCATGGGATGGCTGTATTAAAAAGTTTAACTTCTCCAAAGTGAGATGCTTGTCTTCTTGTGAAGAGAATGGCAGTGCTTTTATCGGCATTTACAGATATTCTCCATTTTCTGAACCAGTCCTCTAAATTTGTTGCTGCAGTTTGTAAGCGCTGAGTAGCTAAATTAGGCCTGAGAGATCTGCTAAGAATTGCCATATCATCCGCATAACTAGCTATAGTGGTTAGTGATGTGCTAGGAATATCAGAAACAACGATGTTAAAAAGCAGCGGTGAAAGCAGCGAGCCTTGAGGGACACCAGCAGTGATTTTTTTCAGTGAGGATCGAATTCCACGCAACTTGACCTGGATTCTACGGTCCTGTAGAAAGGAGTTAATAATTTTAGTAAGGTAAAGAGGGATGTTGGCTGTAATTAATTTATAGATGAGACCTTTGTGTCACACCTTATCGAAAGCTTTTGCTACATCTAAAAAGATAGCTCCTGTGTTCTGTTTCCAGTTAAAGCCTGTAATGATGAATTCAGTCAGTCTGTGAATTTGCTGTGTAGTGCTATGTCTGGTACGGAAACCAAATTGTTCTTTCGGAATTATGTTATTTTTATTCACCTCCTCATTAAGTCGGTTGAGAATGACTCTTTCTGCGATTTTTCCTAGGCATGATAAAAGACTGATAGGTCTGTAGCTCTGTGGCATTTGGGGTGCCTTACCAGGCTTGAGAATAAGGAATATATCAGCTTGTTTCCATCTTGAAGGGAAATATTTTAATCTCAGAATTGCATTAATAATGGCTACTAAATGCGTGACAGCTTCATGTGGGAGGGCTTTAATTGTTTTGTTGGTAATTTCATCTGGACCAGGGGCTTTTTTGTTTTTAAGCTTCCTAATGATTGAATAGACCTCTTTAGGTGAGGTGGGACAGATATTTTCACAGATACAAGGTTGCCGAAGCACAAAGCGTACTCGACGGTGTATTCTCTCTATGAAGACCAGATCCACATGCGCATAATTAGGACGGCACTGAAGTTGGAGGGCGTCAACGAAAGCTTCTGCTTTTTCATTATCTCTGTAAACAAGACCTCTTTCTCTGTGAATGTGCTGGATGTTACAGCGATCTGTACGGAGAGCTTTAGTCAACTTCCACATTATCTTCAGTTTTGAGAGAACAGAGTTTTCTTTCCCATTGCTGGTTTCTGTGATCTTTTAATGTGTAACGGACTAGGTTGGACGCTCTATTTAGTTCTCGATGGTCTTGTGGAGATAGCATGTTGTGATAGCGGCGTCTGAGTCTATTTTTGTTCCTGATCAGAACAAAGATTTCTTCAGGAAGTAAGTTAACTTGAGCTGGGGTGAAAATAGAACAAGCTGTGGATAAGCCAGCATGTATTTTACATTCAAGATTGCTGACTGCCACGTCAATTTCTTCTCGGGTGGAGATAGTAGGTACTGAGTCTATGATAGTGTTCATTTTAGCCCCCACCCGCAATGAAGACCAGTGGTGGTATTAAGATTTTATACTGAGGTAAGTTTCTAACCGTGGCTAAGTGGGATATTGATACTCCTTTTCCCAAACTAGTAGGTTCTAAGAAGACTTTGCTAGTAGACTATCTCAGTCTACAGGACATTTGCTGGCAGGCTTTAGGCCCTGCGGGATTATACATTGCTAGTAGTTCGTCCAGGTCTACCGGATACTTTGCTGGCAGGCCCTGGCCCTGTGGGATTATTATACTGCTTTTAACCCACTTCTGCTGGCAGGAAATCTCCACTTTGAGATGGACAACATCAAAGATCAGATCCAGATCCTTAACAAAGAGCAGTCTCTGGAGGTACTCAAACTTATAATAAGCAAATTTGAAACTGACTGGCCAGGATTTATAAAAGAGTACATTCACTCTAATGATGGAGAGGAGGAGGAGAATGAGATCTCACAGGAAGATCCAATTGCTGCTCTGTCACCAAAATCCCCCTATCAAAACATCTCTCAAGGGGAACACTCTAACAAAAGAAGAAGAACCGTAGAAGACCAGATGGATGAAGACACACCAACATTAGAAGTCCCAAGGAACACCGAAAAGGTTCCACCAGTAATACTAAGGGACAAGGACAAATGGACCACTGTCACAACAGCCCTTAGGGAACACAAAATTGCATATTCCTGGGCTAAAAATCAAGATGAAGGAGTCAAAATCCAACCAACCTCAGTCACTGACTACAGACAGCTGACAAGATTGATGGATATCAAGAGTCTTCCATATCATACTTTTGCTTTACCCAGCGAGAAAAATCTCAAGGTTGTGCTTCGCGGAGTGACCGAGAGTGTCACCGGTGAAGAAGTCACCACTGATCTTATGAGTCTGAACCTAACACCAGTGAAAGTGAGCAGGATGCTCAGGGCAGATAAAAGGCCACTGCTACTGATACTCATAGAAATTGATAAGACACAGAAAGAGATTTATGAATTAACAGCGATATGTGGCCTCAGAATTTCTACTGAACCACTAAGGAAGAAGTCGATAGCTGGGCAGTGCCAAAGGTTTGGCCATGCCCAAAAACTTTGCAAGGCAAATTACAGGTGTTTAAAATGTGGCGAGGGCCACCACACAGTCATGTGTACAAAATCAAGATCCACTCCAGCTAAATGCGCAAATTGTGGAGGACTTCACCCTGCAAACTACAAGGGATGCATTACACACCCAAATAACCGAGGGTTACAAAAAACTACCCCTCCAACACAATTCAGCGATGCTGAAGACAGCCGTGCTAATCACACCCCGGCCCAAACTATCAGTAGCCCAACAACTCAAGAAACGAAACAAATGCCTAAAACTTATGCAGAGGAAGCACAAACAAAGGCTACTCCATCTCATGACCATATAGGCTCAAATCTAACATCAGTACTAACTGCCTCACTAGCTACCATGTTACAAGAATTCAGTATGACGAATCCTTCACCATCCTCCACGAAAAGATTCCTACAAGGTACCCACTCAATTCTGACAGCCCTCAACAATGAATAGAAGAAAATTCCATCCCAACTCTCTCATGATCACGGAATGGAATGCCAACGGACTCCGCAATAAAACTCTAGAACTACAAGAGTTCTCTCACAGGCATAATCCTGACATAATACTGGTAAACGAAACACATCTCAGGCCAGCTAATAATCCCAAATTACGGAACTATACTATGTACAAAACAGATAGACTAACCGGAAATGGAGGAGAAACAGCTATATACATTAAAAACTATCTAACCCACAATGTTCTGACCAATCTTCAAGCCAAGAACCTAGAGATAACAGGCATTGAAGTTAATACCAACAATGCTGGCAATATCAAAATCTATGCTGTATATAATCCACCCAGCATTCCATTGCTGGTATCTGAATTGGACTCCATTCTCGGCTTCACCGACTCCATCATCATGGCTGGTAACTTTAATGCCAAACATACAGCCTAGCATAGCTCCACAATCAACGACAAAGGTCGAATTCTAAACCATTACGCAACGCAAAATTCTATTGTTGTAACCGGACCCACAGAGCCCACCCATCATAGCTCAACTGGAAATTCAGATGTACTTGACATAGTTGTCTTCAAAAACATCAGATACCAATATAAGCTGGAAGCAATAAATTAACTTTCATCAGATCACAACCCTATTCTGCTTCAACTTGGTATACAAGAACAATTCTCCCCTCCCCACTCTTTCATATCTTGGGACAAACTCTCCAGAATCTTACCTGATCACATTGGCCCAGTCCCTACTATTCACACTAAAGAGGAGATAGAAATGGCTGCAAACAACTTTACCAATCAAATCAAAAATGCAATAAAGTCAGTTACCCAAACCACAGTCTTTCACCCTAGTGGACGGATCCCCGAGGAAATTATGGATTTAATTAGACTGAAAAACAAAGACAGAAAGAGGTATCATAACACAAGAGCCCCTCAAGATAAAGCAAATTTGAATAAATTAAACAGACCAGTACGTGAAGCCCTCCAGAAACATCGAAACCAAGAGTGGGAATCTAAGCTAACAAAATTAACCCTGAGGACAACTCCATATGGAAGTTTCTGAGAACCTTCCGCACCAAAGGACAACTTTTACCCCCAAATCAAACCTCGAAAGGAATAGCTCACACTAATGGGGAAAAAGCAGAGGCTCTGGCCGACAGCTTGGAAAGTCAATGCAACCCCTCTTATGAAAATTTGAACATTAATCTTATCTACAAGATTCACCGCTGAGTTAGGCAGGCCATAACAGAACAAAAAGATGATCTAGAACCTCTCACACCCACTTCTCCAACAGAAGTTATAAACATTATAACCCATCTGAACAACAATAAATCTCCAGGCCCAGATGGAATTACAAACAGAATAATTAAACTATTCCCCAGAAAAGCCATTGTACATCTGGTCAACATAATTAATGCCATCCTCAGATTCCAGTATTTCCCTTTAACATGGAAAATAGCAGATGTCACACCAATCAAAAAAATGGGAAAAAACGCTAACCTCCCTGAAAACTACAGACCTATCAGTCTTCTGTCTAACCTTGGAAAGATTGCAGAAAAAGTAGTCCTTACTAAACTTCAATCACAAACGGACCAACTACGTATAATCCCAAATGAGCAATTTGGATTAAAAAAAAAATACTCCACCGTTCAGCAGATCCACAGGCTGATCGAATACATTTCCGAAGGCTTCAACCGGAATCTTCATACAGCTGCAGTATTTTTAGATGCTGCAAAGGCTTTTGATAAGGTGTGGCATCAAGGTCTTCTCTACAAGCTCATCACATTCAATATACCTATTAATCTAGTTAAAATAATTCACTCTTACCCCAGAGACAGACACATGCAAGTCAAAATAAATGAAACTGTATCAACCAGACGCAAGGTTCTGGCGGGAGTGCCGCAGGGCTCACTCTTGGCCCCCTTGCTGTTTTCTATCTATATTGCTGATATCCCTCAAAACCCGAGCTCAGCAATCACTGCATTATATGCTGATGACACTGCATTATTAACAAGATCTCTCAGCCCCAAACTAGCTATTAAGAGACTCCAAAGCAGCATTCACACGCTGGAAAGATGGTTTATGGACTGGAGAATTCAAACCAATCCACAGAAGAGCGCAGCCATACTGTTCACTAGAAAAAAGCCTCAAATCGAGGAAGACATACAGTTACTAGGTGTTAAAGTCCCATGGCAGAATACAGTCAAATATCTTGGAGTAATTCTGGATAAAAAACTACAGTTCACTAACCATATAGAACACATAAGTTCAAAGACATCTAAAGCAATAGCGCAGCTCTACCCCATGATCAACAGAAAAAGTAAATTCGATACTCGAACAAACTGCTCATATACAAGATGGTAATACGCCCAGTCATAACTTATGCATCTCCTGCGTGGAGTCACACTTCGAAGACAAATATTCGAAGCTGCAGAGAATACAAAACAAATGTCTGAGAATGAGTTTAGATGCTCCATGGTTTATCAGAAACTCCCAAATTCACAGAGACGTCAGCATTCCCTATATCACAACTCTTCTTCATGACCTAGCTGAAAAGTTCTTCAATAAGACACTTAATCATCCGAACCCACTGATCAAGCAAGCTTCAGACTATAATGAAGCAGATTTCTGCAAATACAAGAGACCCAAGTCAATTCTATGCTCAGCTGAACACAGTTAATCTCACTGCCCTTTCAGGGCGAGCTTAAAGCTCAATAATTCTCCATCCAAAGAACTTTCCTTTTCAGATGGAGGGGAATATGAAAAGCATTTATGCTTCACCCATCAAGTCAGTACCGTTATGCGTTATGCGTTATGCCCTTTGGTATTAATTTGGTCTAGCTACTCACTGATGAAGCCTCAAAAAAAGGCTGAAACCTGTCTGGGTAGTGACCTCCCACCATAATGTAATAACAGCATACATTTCCTAGGAATTGTGTTTTTACATTATGGAAAATACCAAGAATAGCGATCAGAATTTTACTCACCTTTGCAACGAGTTGCCCGGTATTGTACTACGTACTAGGACTACTTGCATTAGCTCACGCTAGTAATCGCCGATATTTTTATAGTTTACTATACTATATTCGGTATGAAACTCTCTGATTCCAATCTTTGAGTTTCTTATTCGGTTTTTAAACAATGTGGGATCTAATATCCCCTTAATTTAAATAATCTAAGAATAGTCCGTCAGGTAACGTCGTAAAATATGGACTGTTCCAAGTAATGCTGTCTTTTGTAGGTCATATGGGGCACTTCGTTGATGTTTAATTGTAAATAGTTGGATAGCTTCTTTGAAGTTGCACCAAGTGCACCGACAACAATTGGGATGAATTTGGTATATTTAAGCAACAGCCGGCTAACTTCCATTTTCCATTGCCAGATCTGGATATTTAGTCATTTTTTCCAGTTCTTTGTTGTTATCACTGGGTACTGCGATATCGATAATCCAAACCTGTCGATGTTCTATAATTGTGATGTCAGGTCTATTATTATTATTATTATTATTATTATTATTATTATTATTATTATTATTATTATTATTATTATTATTATTATTATTATTAAGAGAGACCCCCTAGGGAGACAGAACTCATCGAGAGACAAACACTAACTTCAATGCCGCCATACGTGTTCCTGAATTCATTCACACTACTTACTCACAACATCCAATAGCAATTTATTACAGTCACACACCACTCAATGGGAAAAAATCTAGTTATTCTCCTTCCCCCCCCCTTCACCAAGGCAATCATTCTCAACTTCTAAGGATGCCATCTAGTCTCTTCTCCATAAAATGAAGTCAAAGACTTACGAGGAGAAATGTCGTCTTCATAACATTGATATCACTAGTAAATATTTATGCACATATTTCCGTTTAAGGGATAAATTCTCTTGTCAGCGCCTGAAACTGAAATCCAAAGAGATCTTTTCAAAAGTTTCTAAGTATCAGTCACACACATCACCATTCTTTTTACTTTTTCTAGTGTCAGCAGGCTACAAATTCTCAATTTATGTTCATAATCAGTATTCCACAACCCTGATATCATTTATAACATTCTCCTTGCATTCTCTCCACTCTATCAGAATCAACAAGGAAACCAGGTGATTAGATCTGCGACAATAGTCCAAGTAGTCTTATGAAAGTCTTATAAAAGAGACGAAATGATTTCCCTGTATTTACCTGTCAATGATTGTTTCAGCACTGAAATTATATCTTGAGTTGTTCTCGTAATCTTTGCTATATTATCCTTGAACATCAGCTTTCTATCTACTGAATTTCCAAGATCTCTTGCATGGCCGGTGTCTTCTAGCATAATCCCGCAAATAGAACACGATATTGGATATAGAATCACGCAGAAAGGAATGACTTTATGTTTACTGACATTGACCTGACATCCATTTTCCCATGCCCACTATTCCATCCTATTCAAATCACTGTGCAATTGTTGCATATCAGTACTTGCAGAATGATTGCTGCACTACTGATTACCGCGTCTATCTTTGCATTATGAGCAAATGACTATGTCGCATGTCAAATCCTTCCTAATGTCATTAATGTACAGATTGAATAGCAATGGACCATTCTTGTGGTACGCCAATGTATTCAAAAGAATCCAAAAATATAGAAAGTTTCATGGTAAATATCCATTCCCCTTGTCTAACTCAGTGGTATCATTATTATAGAATGTGAGCAAGTTGCTAAAACATGACTTTTTCTTAATAAACCCATGCTGTTTGTTGCAAAGTTTCTCTGTCACCTCGTCCTGGACACAAACCCTAAATAACTTTTCCAAAATATTCTCGACCGCTCTAGCGATACTGGTAGTACGAAAGTTGGATGAATCAGTCTTTGCATCACCCTTGTGCAATGGGATTACCATATATTCTTTCCGTTCCTTCGGAATCGTCACTGTCCTGAGTCTCAAATTACGATTATATAGCCTGAAAAAAGTAATAGCCAATTCAACTGAACATCCTTTAGCATCTGCACTGATATCCTATCAGTCCCTATTCCTGATTTCTTATTCAGTTTTCGCTGCAGCTCTACTACATCCTCCTCATACTCCCAAGTTTCTTCATCCAGTGAAGAAGTGAGTAGAATGATGCGCACAACAATTTCATAGCTTTTAGCAAAATGGGAATTTATTGATTTGTTGAAACACTTCGACATCTGTCTCTCCTCACACCATGTTCAGTAGAGTTATTCTTTCATATTCATTATTCCGTTTACTTGCAGCATAACGATAAAATTCTTTGAGTTTGTCTTTAGCTTGCAAAGCCAGTTTCATTTCATACTCTGAATTATCTTTTTGTACAACAGTTGAGACATTTCTGACTCGCTGTTTATAATTTTCATAACCGATATCATCCTTATTCGCACTGTATTTTTTTTATATCCTTCTTTTCTCCCGAATCTCTTAATAAGATTACGCATCCTTTTCGCTCCTACTCTAATTATATATTGAACTCTAGGAACGCATTTCGATATTCTATCATTTAGGTAATTTTTAAAAACTTCCTAAGAACTGTAGATATTCTTTCCGTCCAAAAACCGATCCCATGGCGCAGAATCCAGCATTTTGCTTTCCAGTTAATTTTTATTCAATAAATTACTTATTTAATAAATTTACATTCGATGGAATGTTTATTAAATTAATTGTGTAGCTTTACTGTAGAGTAGTTGTGTATAGCCTGGAAGCGACATTTACAGGAAATAATATAAAATCTTTCATAGGATACCATTACAGTAGACTGTAATTATGGCGTTAGTATAGAACAAAATCTTTCTGTCAGTATATTTTAAAAACGTATTTTATTTCTTGCTGACCTGGTTTGCCGAGTGGTTAGCGTATACGCTTTCCAGGAAAATGTCCTAGTTCGAATTCCGCCGTGGGCATGGAGGTTTGTGATTGCCTGTGAAAATACTACTGGTGGTGGTGGGTGGTAGATGGCGTTTTTACACCCTGATACCTTCACTATGTGGAATTTTCAGTTATCATGACGTAAAATGAAGAGAAAATTAAATAAAACCCCTGTATGAGAGCTACTACATAAATTACATAAAGAAAGAAAAATATTCTTGCATCCAAGTAAAATATATAACAAAAAAGTGTTTGTTGAACTAAATAATAAAAGAAGGAATATATTACAATTGTGATAAAAAAATTAGCTAAGTAAAACAGAAAAGATTAGTCATAAGGAATTGTATGTGGGAGGCTAGAGATTAAAATATTAAGTAAATCCTTAGAAAATTTGGAAGGGGATTAATTTAGAGGCTAGCAAAAGAAAAACAATAGACTATCGCTCAGGGTCAATTCCCAGATTTAGACATCGTCGCGTGCTCGCCGACCTCAGGATGTTTGGCAGAAAAAAAAAGCCACCCTAATTGGTCGGTAAAGTCGAATCCAATAAGGGGCGGAGAAAAGAAATTAAAGAAGGTGCCGGTAGGGGTCAAGGTATAAAAGGGTTAGAACCCACCCCCGAGGCTTTTTCCCGGATAGTTTCTTCACGAGCTCCTTCGTATAGATTTTCACGCGGTTTTCCTGAGTGGCGGGGTTGAAGTTATATCTCCGCCCGACACAACAAGGGAACAAGTAGTCAGCAGTATTTCGATTCTCTATTTCCTATAGTAAGAAATGAGGAATGCTATTTAGCTAAAGGAAAGAAGATATTATCTATGTGTTTCATCATCCAGTGACAGCTACGAAAAAAGGAAATCTGTAAAGAAGTCGGTATCCACGTGGTGAGTTTCACAGCCATGGTATAGATGATTCTAAAGTGTGTTCTTAATTCAAGTACGAAAAGTAAAGATCTCATAAGCACAGTTTAATGCCAAAAGAACTTAGGAGTGACCGATTATAGGAGAGATCATACCAGGATAGTTCAATCGGAAAAAGGTAGAGGCCAATATAGAAAACTCAAGAGAAAAAGGTACTGTAAAAATCTCGTGTTAACTGAAAATCATTTCTGAACTATTGAAGAGACTAAGGAAATTTATACCAGAACTTTAGTACATGACTGATTATAATGAAAGTATGCTTGTTAATATTAATATTATATAAGTAATTATGTGTCCTCAGATTTAAGCATGCGTATTGTAACTTATAGGAAAGTTTTAGATGTTAATGTTAACACAGTGAAAGGTAATTTAATCCACATATTTTAGATGGTTAAATAGAGTGAGTTGATCACATATGTCCAGGTGGTACAGCATATAGCGTATTCAGACTAATATAGGGTTAACTAATGTGTGTTAATTAGATCTGGGATTATACATATGATTGTATGAGTTGAATTTGTTATGGCGGCATGATCACAATACCCATATAGGATCATAGCCAAATTACTTGTGATAAGCTAATGTTATTTTGTAAATGTTTCCTTAGTATTGAATTAAATTATATTAGAAATTGAATTGTACCATACTAATGAGTTTAATAAACCTTTGTTCATTGATAAAACAGTTGCCTGAAATTGCTGCCCAATGCACCACTTGAAAACGTACGAACCTAATCACGTGGGAGGGGAGAATATTTAAATGAGTAACGAGATAAAGTGTCATGACTGCAATATTGTTTCACATTCAGACATATTTTAGTAATTGTCCTTGTTTTCGTATTTAATATCTCAAACTAAATGTCCCAAAAGGCGCAGTATAATATAAATATTAGGGACACTAAGGGGAGAAATAGCTTAAATATTTGTATTTTGCGGTGATATTTTGTACATAGATAAAAGTTGAATATAAATAAGCAGAATTTCACTAAATAGAAAAATAATCATAAAATGGGACACAACAGCGTTGGTGTAGATGATGATGGTTGGTTGGTGGATTTGAGTGGTGGAGATGGAGAGTTGGAGAGTAGGTATCCTCAGTAGATGAATATTGGGACTCCCTGGAGGTGTCAAGTAATAATAATAATTTCAGTTCACTGAAATTAATTAATTTCAATGCACTGGTTTTAGTGTATTAGTTTTCAGTAAATTTCTTCGAAGTAGTTATTGTTTTTTCCAGTGGGGGGAAAAGCAATCATCGAGATTTCTATGTAATGCATTTTTTAGTGTTCGTTTAATAAATTCTTTCCAGCAGGGAATTTTCTTATTCAGCGAATTTTCTTTTGGTGAAATGTTATTTGATGAAACCTTTCGATAAATTTTCACAGAACACGCTGGACAATTTCTCACCTCATACTATTGGTAAACAGATTGGAATTAGGTTACTATCAGATCTGTGCTACTAGTGGTGGCTAATAAACCATCATTTAATGAACCCGTCATGTCATCGCCAAACACGGTCCTTTCATCTGGGGGTATGCATAAGTATCCAGAAAATTTTAAAACATTAGAGGCATCCCAACAATCAGTGATGCACATCTCTTCTAGATTGCTTCCTTTGTATTAGGATTCTTGTCATGGAACTGCAACACTAAAAATATTTTTAATTGCTTAATTCTTTAGCGATTACTAAAATCTCCCCCCCCCAAAAAAAGTGCTTTTGATATATATTTTTGTTGTGTCAAATTCATTAGTGTGACAAGTGAAGAAGATTACTGCATCGTGGTTGGTGTTATTTTCATTTTTATTAGCAAATATATCTCCGTGATAATTACCACCGAAATAAACGAAATTATGTCTTTTATACGACTCAGATGCAAATATATCAATTCTTAGCACTAATGGTGTATTATAAGGAATGTGTTTTTGTCAAAGAGCGGAAAAATATGCTACCTTCGTAATCTTTTATATTTTAATATTATTTCAGTTCAGAAAAAAACCAACTTATTGTTTTTTTTTATTTTGTAGAAAAGCGTGAAAGCGAGCGATGCATGGCAGTGGCTTGCTTTCCCTTTTTATTTATTTATTTATTTATATATTTAATATGCTTTCAATTACTAACATTATATTTTTTATAGTGTGAAATTTCAATAACCGATGTGCTCGCAATTCGTATTTTATGAAATGCAGCATTACGGTATTAGAAAGGATAACAAATGATGTCTTAAAAATTGCCTCAATATACTGCATGCACCATTGACTATGACCGCATTGTAAGGCATATCAGTCATGATTCAATGCAGTATGTCCTAAAAAAAAAATCAAGCATATTCATACTTTCACCAAACAAAACACACACTGAAAGCTCTACTGACCCCAAACGAATTGGCACTTTTTTTCGGAAAGTACCCAGCCACACATCAACGACTACAGACAATTAACAGGCGCTCGACATATAAAAAAAGGAACGCCTTAATGGTCCCCAAATACAACAAACGCACAGCTTCCAAACCTACGGATATTACAACCCCCCCCGATGAAATCAGCATCCTGAACAAGGGTTTTAAACTTCGCAATATCTCCAAAATGTGTACAAAACAAAGATATTATTATCGAAATACAAGCAAAACTAGAAACTGATCAAAATACGGCTGAACTGGATAAGGGTAATGGGTTTACGGTGATTCTACTGGACCTTGCCAAGGCCTTTGACAGGATTCCACATGGAATTCTAATCAGTAAATTGCAGCATATGGGAATGGACATAGAGTTGGTGAGATGGATAGGAGGGTGGTTTACGGAGAGATATCAGAGAGTGGTTTACTCGGGAGTAGAGTCCACAAGACGGCCTGTGACTAGTGGTGTGCCACAAGGATCTGTTCTTGGACCATTGCTGTTTAATTTGTTCATAAATGATATAGGAAATGATCTGAGAGGAACAGTTCATTTGTTTGCGGATGATGCGAAGTTGGGTAGGGCAATAGTGAATGCAGATGATGTCAAAATTTTGCAGGATGATTTGGATAGATTGGAGGTCTGGGCTAAGGAGAATGGATGTCAGTTTAATGTGGCAAAATGTAAGGTTATGCATTTTGGGGTGAAAAGATTGGCGGCAGTTTACTGCATTGGTGGAACCGTGCTCCAGGAAATTGATGAGGCACGAGATTTAGGAGTGTTGGTAGATAAGGAATTGAAATTTAGGGGACACATTGCAAAAGTGACCAAAACAGCTCATCAAATCACTTGGTTGCTGAAGAATACGTTGACAAGCAGAGACAAGCAGGTTATTGTTCCTCTGTATCGAGCCTTGATAAGACCCCATCTAGACTACTGTGCTCAGATTTGGTCACCTAGGTTTCTTCTTGATGGGGAGGAGGTGGAGAGGATCCAGAGGCGAGTGACCAAGATGATAGCAGGTCTGTGGAATGAACCGTATGAGAACAGGTTGAGGATTTGTGGGTTGCAAAAATTGGTTGATAGGCGGAGGAGGGGAGATATGATTGAGACATTCAAATTACTGAAGGGTTTCTATAAAATTAATTCAGAAGATATTTTTGAGAACAGGGCTGGTTGTGGGAGGGCTAGGGGACATCCATGGAAACTGGGCAAAAGTGTGGTTAGTAAAGGTGTTAGAGCTGGGTTCTTTACTTTTAGAGTAGTGAATGAGTGGAATGCGCTCCCTGAGTCTGTGGTGGATGCTGTGACAGTGAATGAGTTTAAGGCGAGGTATGATAGATACTGTATGAATGTCAAATAGTTGTGATGAATATGATTTGGGGCCTCCCTCGATGAGTCTAATGACTCCCTGGAGTTGCCCGTAATAATAGTAATAATAATAGTAATAATAAACAGCAAATTAACAGTAAAACCCTACTTTATTCCCAACCTGCACAAAGCCCTGATATCATTAAAAAAGAACCCAAATATAATTATCACAAAAGCAGACAAAGATGATACAGTAATCATCATAAACCAAAAAGATTACCACATCAAAATAATAGCTATTTGAAACGACTAAAACATGTACCAAAAAATCCAAAATGACCTCATCCCAGGCCTCATAAAACAAATCAACAGCACCATACACACTCTAAGAAATCAGAGCAAGATAGACAAAATCACAATGAAAAACACAACCCCTCCCATCACACGTACCCCTTGTTCGGCCAAATCAAAACCCACAAATTTGGTTACCCAATACGTCCAATAATCTCTTAAAAAACACCACCACATCACCCTTATCGAAATTCGTAGCTAAACTCTCAAACCGTTACTCACAACGGCAAAATCTATGATAAAAAACACAGACGACATTTCCCAAAAAATAAAAATCCTAACTTTATCCCACTTCACTGGACCGACTTCGTTATACACCAACGTAGACGTTCCCAGAACACTAGGCATCGTACACGCACTACATGCACGAACAAAATTAATTCCCAGTGATATCATAAATCTATTCAAACTAGTAATCTCATCAAACATTTTGCTTTAACAACAACATATACATCCACATTTTCGGACTCCCTATGGGACAAAACATCAGCGGACATTTAGCTGAATTGTTCCTAGCACACACACACATAGAATCACTCCTACTCAACCTCCCCCCTCCTCAGCATCACCTTTTATGGCTGATACGTGGACGATATTTTATGCATTCCAGAACCAACACGCTGACATCACTACCTTACAGGCGTCCCTTAACGATTACGGCAACAGACTAAAATTCCATATAGAAACAGAACAAGACAAATCCATCAATTTCCTAAACTTGACATTGTTTGTTCTCACTAAAATGTTATAATAAAATGTTATGATGAAATAGCAACGAATATATTCCACAGACCTACACATATGGGAAACTACCTCCATTTTAACTCATACCATCCTTGTTCTATTAAAAAATCAGTCACCTTAAAACAATTCATGAATGCTTGTAAGATTTCAACAAACCGAAATTATCTCAACACAGAAATAAAGAAGTTAACACAAATTTCTCAAAATCGGAATTACCCAATACAACTTATAAATTACGCCAACAAAACAGCCAAAACCAGGAAAAACAACCCGATAAAAAAAAACTTCCCAACACATAAACGTATCAAACTGCCATACATCCGGAACACATACAAAGCCTACAAATACATTTTCAAACACACTGATTATAAACTGGTATTCACCAAACCAAAAATTGACAACACTTCTAAAACCTACAAAACCTCTCTCTCTCTCTCTCTCACCTATCCACTCACACACACACAAAGAAATATTAGAACACCCCAATTGTTGCTAACAAATATCCCTGCAAAAAGACTGTGATGTCAACTACACAGTTCTACTATCAAGTCTTTATGGCCACTACAAAAACACTTCCGTGACAGTAACATCCCTATTCCAGAACATTTAAACAATGAAAACGCAACAACCAAAAGAAAAATAGGATAAAAAGTACAGGAAAAACTGAAATAGCAGTCCACGAGCTTGAACGAAAACATACCCAGCAAATCGACAAGGCCATAATATTAGACAAACAAGACAACGAAAAAAAATTACCTACCAAACTGGGCTGTACTTCGTCTTATCAATCATTCGTGACAATTCTCCTTTATTTATTATTAATACGTTCTATTATTTATTTTGTATATTAAAAAAGATACGCGAATCTGTTTGTTATTGATGCCAGCTATAATAATTTCAAGAGTATTACGCATGCGTGAACTATTGTGCATGTGCGCGTTTATTTAAATCATTAAATTGATATTGAGTCTATTGAGTTACAACCTATTTTTTAAATTTCGACGCTGTGTTGATCTTAGCCATCATATTCAGAGATGTCTACAAGTCACTTTTACAGAGGATTCCAAATCATAGCTGCTTTATATGGATTTTCTGGATTATCTTTTTTTAAGGGAATTCTTTGGAATGATTGCAACAGTTTTTGTACGAGAAGCGGTATAGTTTATTAATCATGTATTCTTTTCTTACATTTGTTCCAACTGTTCTGGAAATTTCTTATCAACTTAAATGCTTTTTATACAACGATGTTCTACATATATTGTATCTTGTTCTTGGTATTATTTTTTCATCTTTGACCTCTTTGTTTATTAATGTATCTAAACACATGCAATTTAATTTCTTTAATCCCTAAATGTTACAAATTAGAACTTGCAACTAAGAAATATTGCCATTTCAAGGGATCGTACGGGACAATTGCAGTGATTATCTTCATCAATGCTGTGTTTTTCCTCTTCGGATTCATATGGGCATTTATTTCTTGGGAAATCCCTGACGGTAACAACTTAATGGATGAAAGGATTCCGCATAATATACAAGAGATTTTGCTGCGTCTTCTTTTTTGCTTTTCAGAATCATTTTCAATGTTAGCAATCGTGATTTTCCCATCTTGGATAGCTTTCTTTCTTTCGTTCTTGCAAAATATTTTAAAGAATATTAATGAAGAAATTATCTGTGATTTTCTTGCACAATTCTCAGCAATTCGATCGTCTGAATGAACTGATGGAACTTTATAAGCAATGTTCCAATGTTATAAAAGAAACAGGAAGTATTCTGTCTATTGAAATATTTTTGTTTAATAATATAAATACTGGGATGGTTTGCCTTTTGGCACATCACCTATTTAGCAGCAACAGTCAGGAGCAAATATTTTCCAGCATCGGACTTTTCATGGAATTTTGCTTGATGCTTTTTCCATCGATTTTTGCTAGTAAAGTTAAACAACAGGTAGGTTATTCTAGTTATATAAAAATGTAAATAAAATTGTACATTAATCACCTATCTTGTAGCTCTTCCTGTGTGGTTTCTATGTTTAATGATCTTATAAAGAATGGATAGTTTAAATTGTGTCACGAAAGTCTCAAACCCAACACGAAGAATATTTTCTTTCGATAATAGTATGGCCCAATGTTTCTATAAATTGTTTTCTGTAAATTGATTTTATTAAATGTCACATACAACAGTTTATTCTGATGAATTAAATTCAAATATAAAAATTCATACAAGTTGTTTAAACATTTTCCTTATTTTGTGTATTTTAAAACTGAAAGTGATATCTGAAAACGAACTGTTTTCAGCATTTACTGTAGTTTACGTCATCAAGCTTCTGTTATCTTGATCTGTATCCTCGATTTCTTCTAACCACACTATTCCTCTCTCTCTCTCACACACACACACACACACACACACACACACACACACACACACACACACACACACACACACACACACACACACACACACACACACACACACACACACACACACACACACACACACACACACACACACACACACACACACACACACACACACACACACACACACACACACACACACGTACGCACGCACACACACGTACGCACGCACGCGCGCACACACACACACACGCACTCACACAGAGAGAGAGAGAGAGAGAGTAATCCTGATTTCAGACTTCATTTAAAAGTTGCTAAATTTGTTTACTCAGAGAGAGGCAACCATCAATGAGAAATAACTAGATAGCTTCGTTTGAATATATGCGATGGACAATTTCCTTATTTCCTTATGTACGAATTTTTTTTCCATTGAAAATGCCGCGTACGATCTTGTATTGCTCTTCTAGAGCAGTATGCTTTCGATTGTCCAATGAAGGACAGTGCTCCTTGATAATCCCATATCCAATCTTTGATGTTTATAAATTCTCCAATAACTAATGATTAGTTGCCTCTTATTCAATCTTTAATTATTCAATGAATGAACAATATATTCGTTTCTCGAAACCTTCTCTTCTCTTGAGAAGGCTTCTCATTTATTCCATTAATCTGTTCATTCAGATTGTTGAAATGGATGTATGCTTTTCATTTCAATATAATTCATTTGGCAAAACAGTTTTCTGAAGATGGAAAAATCAGTCTTTACATGCAATGACGACTTTCTTTATCATTTGTTTGTTTGTGTGAAGTAGATTAGAAATTTCGGGAATTCTGTTCTTATGAATGTACCGAAGATTAACGCATGAAATCAGCACTATTTTTGCTGATGCAGTAAGCTGATAGAAAAATATATAGACCTAATTGCGAACACACATTTCCCTTATATACTTAGTTGATTTGGTCGTTATTCTAATGACCTCAAATCATTGCAGTTTTTTTTTTGAGTAAAGAACTCGACAGAGTGACAGTACGAAAGAGATTCTAGTGGTATTGGCTTTGACGTTGTTCCTAAGAAGAGGCTGAAAGTTTAATATGAAAAGTATGTATCTTTGAACGATTTCACAGATGTGAAATTTGTGAACTATTTCAATAAAAAAGATGTTTTTCACAGCAGTTTGAATTCTCACGTTGTAAATCTTCAGCTATTTTAATATATCAAATATCATACAGGGATTGTAAAATTTCTCGATTAAAGCGATTGTTTCATCCATTTTTTATCGCCTCATAGAAATATTTAGATGCAAGTAATTCTTTGTCATTGTAAGTTTGTAACATCTTATGCTTTAGTGGTTACTTAGGAATCTAATTTAATTTGATTATTGTGTGCGTTTTAAGCTAGTTTGCCTTTTCGTTTTTTTTTAAAAAAATCAAAGGCTCTCTAATGGAGAAAACTTTTGATTGAAAATTTAATATTCACAACAAATTATTTATCAAACCCGCTACAGCAAAGAAAAATAGAAAGTTACCACAAAAAAACTTCTGGTCTTCTTTGTATTATCTTTACTTTATTATCTTTACTTAAAATATAAACAAAAGATCCAATATAAAGGTTAAACGTTTTGAATTAAAAGTTATTTTCCAAGGTTTCGTTTTTCCAAGTTATTTTCATTACTTAAATTTCGAGGGTAACAGACGAATTTCTTGAAAAAGTATAATAAAAGTGGAATATAACTTATGATATACATATGTTTCCTGTTCTGTGATTATAGTTATGTGTGCATACAGAATCTTATACTGTAGTGTGTCTATGTATTTGTGTGTTTTCCTGTTTATACACCTATTCTAATGCAACTAAAGCTATATTTATTAGCTGTTTAACTTATTGGGTTGATGTGATGATTGACTATAGAGAAAGGGAAGGAAAACACGAGTTTTCTAGAATTCTTCCATCCTTATGGGATTGGAATTATATTGGACTTAATGCCGTTTCCCACAAAAGAGTGTGCACAGTTAGAAATGAAATAGTCAGCAGCTTCCTTTGACAAACAACAGAAGTCTATAGGATAACGCTTATGTGGCTTGGCATACAAGTTTAGCATCTTGAGATGAAAATGAAGAAACAGGCACAGACGGAAGGAAAGAAGTTCTATCCCACGGTCTTTCTACTGCCAACTATGCAGTTTACCGGGATGTTTCTACTATGACCTATTTGTAAGGAAACGTTTATTCTAGATTTTTCACATCTCTCACAGTAAATAATTTAGCATGTCGGAATTAAATTTTTCCAATAATTATCTTCCGTTTTTTACTAACACATGTGACAACTAACACATGTTATGCGAATTTACATTTTTGTTGAGATGACTTGATTCGTTTCCATAACTATGTTTTAAGTGTTGAATAACAGTGCAGATGACTACTTTTATATGACTTTTGTCACGCTGAAAAACTCTACAGAGTTATTATCTATATAGAAGAGACTGTATTTATATTGAGACAAATTAAAGAACTTAGTCAGAGGCATTGCTAGTTCTCTTGCACATTCTCGCAAAACTAGTTGATATTCCATCTAATCCCACGGCTGTAGTTGTATTGAGATTGTGAAATATCCTTTGAACCTCCAATTCATCCGCCTCTGTTCTCACATCGTTGTCTGTCCCATATGTTACAGCAGTAACCTCACTTGTGATGACATACCCTCTCAAAGTGGTCACTAAGTAACTCAACTATTTTATCTGCTTTTGACACCTCGTTACCATAAGCACTCCTTAAGGTTAATCTTTCATAGTAATTTTTCCTGTTACCTGCAACGTAACGAAAGAACTCTTTGGAAGTTGCTTTATCCTGCTCGGCTAGATTGTTCTCGTAATATGATTTTTTTCCTTCCTTACCATGCTGGTCACTTTTCATGCCTTGTAATGTTTGTGAGTTTTCTGGTTACCTTACTCCTTATATACTTTCCGCAGCATTTTATTATTTTGCATCTCATGCCTAATAATATTACACATCAATCTAACTCCTACCTGATTAATCCTCCTTCTCTTTGGTATACAATTTAATACTGCTTCTTCTAGATGAACTGTTACTATCTCCCATGCACTTAGTCGCTTGGGCGACGCCTATGTTTTCTAAGTAGTCCGCGCTAAGGAAACGCGTGAATGCCGGTGGGTGTATTCCCGTAAGCTCTCTGGTGAACTTATTTTTACGAACCTTTCATAGTTTCCGCATTCGGCTTTGAAATAATGCTGGATTCAATATCCACTTTACTTATATGATTATATATGTATGTTTGAATAGCAATCTTTAGGCATTAAACAAATGCGTTTTAAAATGTTCTGCCTTACTTAAAAATGTTTTTTTTTTTTTTTCGCAGATTTTCGGCACAATCATCACTTATACCATAATCCTAGTGCAAACAGTGCCTTTGAAACAGAACTAAAAGTAATGACCAATATAACCTTATAGAAGGAAGAAGATTATGGTGTTATAAGAGATAAAATTTATTGTTTTCGTATTATGGTTTATTAAATTTTATGAAAAATCACAAACCATTACACGAATGGCACCACAAGAACTGAAGATCCTGTTGAGATACACAGAATGCACACTATATCAATAATAACATCTATAAATGTTATTATAAATGATTGCTTATGCAGATATTATAGTCTGATAAGCGAATAACTGAACAATACTGCAAAATATTTGTAAGGTGACCAAATTTAAGCACAAATGATGAAACAACTGTATATATTATGCACCAGAAGGTCAGGGCACGGATTTCGGACGCGTGCAGATTCCATTGTGTGGAAACTCTTAAAAGATATTCTGCTTTAGTTCAGCTAATGAGTATAACCAAGGGATATCACACAAGCATTAACTATATGAATCTTGCTAACAAAAAGACTGTAAACCTTTTGTGCATATTAAGGGAAAGCTAGCTCTAGAAAAGAAAAAAAAGGAACAGTTTTAAAAACCACTTCACGTCTCCAATAAGTAATGTTGTGGTCTTAAACTGCACGATAATATTCATACCATGTATTTCCACGACATTTCTAGAAGTTTCTCACGATAGCAGTTTGAGAAGCGAGTACTGCCTAATAATGGTGAAATTTTCAGTAATTTAAGAGAACAGTAATTAGCTTAAAATCCTTGTATAATAAATAATAAGGGGTTTAAATTTTTACAAAGTTTTACAAAATAATTTAAAATTTAAATAACGGATTAAAAATAAAAAGTAGAACAATTACGCTGAACGTTTTCATTGTATTACGGTTAATATTTTCATTAAAATTTTTCAAAAGTTTCGACAAGCCCTTTAGATGATTCCTCTGTAAGAATCGTTTATTTCCACATTTAAGGGATTATGATCGGATATTTTATACAAATTGTTGTTGGAAAGAATTTTAATTATTTACTCACTCATCAATATTTCGTTTGAAAAGATGATGAACATCTTGCCTACAAAGCAATTACATTACCGAAGAGGGGTTACAAATGCACAATTAATAATTAGCTTTCGAATATTAGCTACTGGTTTTAAATTAATTTAAAACTAATTTTAATTTTAACTTTAATAAACTTTAATTAAAATATAATTGATTTAAAATATCACAACACATTAATTAAAATTATAACTAGTAAATTAAAAAACATAAATGCTCATTTTTTTTTTTTTTTTTTTTTAATAACGAAACCTGTGGTGCGATCATAATTAAAACAAACACACGTATAAACCACAGTGAAAATTATTTAATTGTAACTATTTCATCCTAAGTATCTTAGGACATCATCAGTACAGTATTTAAACAAAAATTAGGAATAACATACAGTTAGGGCGCATGATTACAATAGAATCTCATGAAAACGTGCATAACGTGCTAAAGTAGTACAAAAAAAAACAAAAAAAAAACGTTAATTATTTAACACAGTTTTGTATGATAATTTCCCATACTTTAGGAATAGTAAGAACGTCGTTGCGGTTTAGGTTTGGTCTGTGTAGTAGGGCTTCAGAACTTTCTTTGTATAAACGTTCATGTTTAAATAAAGATCTATGTAAAAGTTTAGCCTTTTCCCAATGGATCCTATGGTTTGGATTTTCAATTCCGTGCTGAGAGAAGCCAGATTTCTGCGGTTTAAAAAGGCGAATGTGGTCTTGATGTTCCGAGATGCGTTTCTGAACAGACCTACCTGACTGTCCAAAGTAAGAAACTGTATGTTATTCCTAATTTTTGTTTAAATACTGTACTGATGATGTCCTAAGATACTTAGGATGAAATATTTACAATTAAATAATTTTCACTGTGGTTTATACGTGTGTTTGTTTTAATTATAAATGCCCATCCAATATTATTTTCTATAAAGTGATGTTTTAACTAAACACATTTTTATTGAAAAGTAATAAAATTTATTTTATTAATTGGAAAGCTTAGAATGAATCATTGCCTGACTTCTGAAAGTTCTCCATTATATGGCGTTTCTCAATCGAATATAAAATGCATTGAATAATTTTCTACATTTCTTTATTTATTATTCTATAAAGTTAACTTTTTTTATTAATCATTTTAAAAAATTATGCTACCACTGGTTATTGTGAGAATTAAAAAAAGGATGTACGGCAATTTAGGCAAGTTAAGCTATAATTAGTTAGTAAAGCAATGTATAGTTTTCTTTTGCAATTGGTAAAAAGTTATCAGAGGAGTATTTTCAAATTATCATAAAGGCATGCTGTTATTGAAACAAAGACAATTTTCTTTATTGTTGCCAAATGATCTTTACATCAGTAATTTCGGAATACACAACCTTAAATTGTTCGTGTTTTTCGTGTACTACACTGATGTCCAAAAACTAAACACTAATAATATTGCTAAGATTACAACCGCAAATTCAGACGAATCAGCTTGTAGTCACTTGTATAGCTGAGGATTTCGAGTAGAAAACAGGTACAAAAACGCATAATTACTGATATTTCCAGAGATTTGGGAATCTCACACAACTTTGTATCCAAGGATCCGGGCAGCGTTTCAAACCAGTGGAATGTGTTCCAGTCGTTTGATAAAATGTCGTTCTCTCTCTAAAAATCTGTCTTCATGCTCTCTGAGCACGAAGAGACATTTTTGAGATTTTTGATTAAAACGCTATCAATACTCCACGCAAGGACAGCTTACGAGTCGGTTCCATTCATATCCCCCGTGGTGCTGTAGGTGAAAAATTCATTTTTATGGACGAAAATGCCACATCAAAATGTACACAAGCAGTGGAGATACTTTTGGCGACCAGAGAGATTAATCGAATTGAGTGGCCAGCATACTTCCACAGATCTCAAACCCATAGAACACCTTCGGGAGGCAACAGGGAGACGTTCCCCTTTAGAAAACGAACAAGGCCTTATCTGAAGGAGGAGTGGGCCAGTTTGCCTCAGGAACTTCTGAATCACTTGCTGCTAAGCATGAGCTGAATCGCAGTTCGCGGTGTACAAATTCTATAGTACACGAGCAGTGGAAATACTTCTGGAGACCAGACAGATTAATCGAATTGAGTGGCCAGCACACTTCCCCAGACCTCAACCACATAGAACATGTTTGGGATATTCTCTTTGCAAAGTGTTCTGTAAGCATTTTACATTAATTAATTAATTACGTCCTTAGAAAATATGAACTTTTGCGAAAAACGTATTGTAAATTATTTTGTACGAAATTTATAACAGTTTTGTTTAGTGTAATGTAATTTATTAGTAAGCTAGCAAGAAATAAATGTCCATACGAGTATTTGGCTGTAGTCATGAACATTTTGTCATACACAGGTAAAATCTAGTGGGTCCATAGCTTTTGGACACCAGTGTATAAACAAATACAGTGAATGCAAAAGCAAAATGAAGTCTAGTCAATTAAAATATTAATAAAGTTGCTGTATGGATGTTGCACCAAAGCTGCAGTTGCTCAGTATAATAAAATGCGATATACTGAGATCGTTTTCTGCTTATATAAAAAGTTGTAGAAAGAAAAGTGACAACTAATATTTGTTACATAAATTCTTGTTACACACACACACACACACACACACACACACACACACACACACACACACACACACACACACACACACACACACACATAATAATAATAATATATATTATTATGCAATAATAATTAAAATGCAATTAAAAAATTAAAATTATTAAAATGCAATAATAATATATATATTATTGCATTTTAATGAAATAATATATATATTATTGCATTAAAATCAAACTTAAAATGCTTAAAACACATGTATTGGAATTTTCCAAATCACGCAGAATGTACTTTTATATTTTACTCATAACTGAAAATGAATTTCATATCATTATGCTATTTTCCTGTATAATAATGTACCTGATTATTATAATAAACTTTTGTTTCCATGTGAGATTTATTTTTAAAGAAATAAATATTCTCTTACTGTACACAATATAATCTTGTCTTTGATTTTTTAAGAAAGAAGCTGAAGGCATTATTTTCGTATGCGTATGATGTCGCAACAGAGTAGAATCGATTACAATATTAGGACAAAAACTTCTGTTGAGTGCCGGAAGTCAAATAAAATACTCATGGTTTTCGATACTCTAATATTGCGCAGCTAACACTTTCTATTTTAGTAATTACATAACAATAGTGATTTAATGGTGATATAGACAAGTGATTGAAACTACGTACAATACAGGCTGAGAAGAGAGATTTTTTTAATGTTTGGCGTTTAAATTTCAAAAAGGATGAATGAAAACTGTTCTGATAGCAACATTTAGAGGACAACTGAAGAGAGAGAGAGAGAGAGAGAGAGAGAGAGAGAGAGAGAGAGAGAGAGAGAGAGAGAGAGAGAGAGAGAGAGAGAGAGTAGTTTATAAAGTAGTAGAGTTTGATGGAATGGTTGGTGCCAATTTATGTAGATGAAGGATTAACTAGTGGATGAGGTGGGATGAGTGGAGTAGCTCTGATGTACCCTTCTATTATAAGTCCTTAAACTCCGTAAAGGTTTCGCATAATAATAATAATAATATTTTATAATGACAATTTGATTCATGGAAGGTTGTAATCTGTACAACATTTAGTACTGTGTGTGAAGATTTGGATAATACAGAAGCCGTACTAAAGATTAAAAATGAAAGGTTTTAACGCTACTCCACTCCTGCGATAATCAGGAATGACTCTCATCGGGTGACGAACTTCATATAACCCACTGAAAGATATTCTCCCGCAGTGGGAATTTGAAATCACAGCCTGTGTTTTGGAGAGCATAGATGCTATCCTGTCGCCAACATTGCGTTATATGCAGTAAATTATGTGAAAGCTGTGAAATATTTATTCCCCACACGAGAGGTAGAAGAACCTACAGCACATCAGTTTGGTGAGTGAGGTGCAGATGAGGATTGAGAAAGAAGAAACTATTGACATTTTTCTTAAAGAGCTCTAAGTTGAAATTGTTGAGAAACACATCAAAGACATCATAGGGAAGACTGTTCCAGAGAACTGACGTAGATGGAATAAATGAGGAAGAGGAGAAGCAGGTTCGAGGAGTTTGCAGTTGTACTGTAAAGATGCTGGTCAGCTGCTGCTCTTGTTTTAAAAGGCCTAACAGTAAGTTGAGGAATGATGTAAGTGTAGGCCTTGATATCAAATAGAATTGAAAGAACTGGAAATGTTAAGGGTGACAGCACACTTTTCTCCGAACGTTTCCATGGAATGTCCAATAATGAGTGATGTAGGGTGAGATATCAGTCATGGATCTGAATTGGCGGAATCCATACTGGTGGTTCCTGATTAAGGTGACCTGCAGTTGATGTAGCTACAGTTTGGGTTTCGGTGAAGAGAAGGAGGCCTGGTTTGGATGTCTGTAAGTAGTTTATGTTATAATTTATTCCGTTGATATTGTAAAATGGACGTGGAAATGATTTCTTTTATTAGGGTTATTAATAACTTTGGGATATTGTGTTCATTCGATTTTTTTAGATGAACTGGTTGTTGAGGTAGATTTATTTTGTTCGCAGTATTGTCGTCATATTTAACTTTTCATTCTTGGTTTCTTCTTCTTTCTCATGTGTGAGATGACGGAATGAGTCTCCTTTGAAGAAATCTTCGCCATCTCGCTCTATCTCTGGACATTTCCTGTAATCTCTCTGAAGCTGATAGTTACGACCTTTCCTTCAAAGACTATAGCTAATTCTTTTGGGTCTGCTTGTTTGTTTTCCTCCAATAATTCCATTCAAGACTATAATCTATGAGAGACATTCTCTGGAGATGTCAGGTCATCTTAATTGCTTTTTAAGAATTATCGCTATGATATCTTCTCTATAATTTAATTCGCATTTTTATTATTAAATGAAATAAAAGAGAGGGGGCAGTAACTGGGGGGATACAGACAATTGGACATGCCACTCGTACATAGAGAGATACCCATCTCCTTGCCAGTCTGTGACCACTACAGTACCTTCTACATACCACTACCCGGACTCTGTCACCAGACAGGACCAGGCAGAGTATGTGGCAGCGGGATTATACGCAAGTTGAGCAGGAAGACTTCTGATTCGTTACTGATCGGTTCAGAACTGTATACTATCTGGCGGCCAGCCTGCGGTACCACCGTTTTAACTGCTATACCGTCGAAATGGAGAAGCGCCTGGGTCTCTAAATACGAGGGCAGGCTGAAAAGTTCAAATTTCTTCCAAACTTTGATATGTCTTCTTATATGTCATAAAAGAAAAAGTACAAATTATTACAATTTGATGAAACATGGGAGTTAAAGAGTTTTAAGTTAAGTTCTGCCTTGGTTATATCACTTGCTTAAAATAATTTTTGTTCATTCTAGATGTTTATCAGAACATTTCATCCCCTTCCTTGTATGTTATGGATGACCTTGAAGAGTATCACTGACACTGCATGGAGATGAGTGGGGAGAATGGACATCGGGACTCCTGCTCTGGAGGCCAAACATAGGGTTCTCCACTTCATGTACCCATCAGCAGGGTGGCATTTACTCCCAGACACCTGTAGTAAATGAGGGTAAAAACAATTAGTAAACGAAGGCAATTTACCACCTTGAGGTATAGCTGGAATTTCACTCAACTAGGAAACTATCCTCTTGTATCAGAAATGATCGATGCAAGCGCCATGGCCCCTTTTGTGGAAACAGGACACACCACTGGAAGGTGTGGTTGAGTTGACTGGGAGAGGCTGTATATTGCGCATCCCTGCCCATTAATGGCCAAGTAAGGCATTATAGATCTATTCAATAGATACTGTTTATAAAGCGTTAAGGATCTATTAAATCTATAGGTGTTATTCTTCGAAGAGAATTTTTCTTATTCAGTAAGCAACAATTCTTTAAACTTCATTAAATGTGTCTGAATAACCAAAACTATTTTTTTTAAATTTCAAAATCAATATAACTATTGAACGTCAAGTTTCTCTTATGCGTCAGATGAGACGCATGCGCGTCTAGCAAAATTAAAAAAAAAAAAAAAAAAAAAAAAAAAAACCGTCCTCGAAGCCTTAACGTTTTCGCTCAGGCGATTTCATTTCGCGTTAAAACTTTACAGAAATGCCACGGGATCACTTTTTTTAAAGGAATTGCATATAATTATTGTTGTAGAATACACAGAACAATGAAATTTAAACTCTGTTTTCTTTAGGAAGGATCTTTTGATTGAAGGAATATTTTTATTCGGTTGCCGTCTTTATTTTATTTTACTTTATTTTTTCAGAGAATTAAGGATTTTCTTTGGGTAACATCCTTTGTTTCTTTCTCATTCTCTGCTCGTTATGAGTTCACATAAAATAGGAAAGCACCTATTTGCCTTCAACATTGCTGTTAATTAGAAGAAACTATTAAGAAATATCTAGAAATATCCCCGATTATATAGATGAATGTAATAATTCGACCATGTAGAACCCAAAGGGTTCAACATGGTCGAATTATCACATTCATTTACGTTACATATTTCTTACTGGAATCAACTAAATCAACCTAAATGTATATCGCGGTCATTTGATGTTTTTCTGCTGGTACTTTAAATGGTTTGAGAGTCATTCGCTTATGATTATTTCATATATCAGTGATAGAAAAGCGAATTTCATTCTTTGTGTTTTTCATACAACATTGTAAGTTGCACGTACAAAGAAAAGAAAATATTCTACAGATCCATTATTTCTTTTCACTTGAAAGGACCAATGGTCCTTTATAAAATGCGTCAACGTTGTAATGACATTTTGGGATTAGGAATTTTTTCCCTTACAATCAGTACCACGCTTTGCTGTTTTTCTGTTTACTAAATATTCACTCTTCAACTATGGACTTGTTTCACATTTTATATGATGATTTGTTTATTTCATCAAGAGTTGCCACTAACTTGAAGAAAGAGCTAGGTTTTCTTCGTACGCACTTACGATTTGTAACTCCATCCATCCATCCATCGTTCACACACACACTTAAGCGTCCACAGTCTTCCAAGTACCATTAGACCTCACAACCGTAATTCGAGGATAAAGGTTTCCTCACGTCATTGATGGGAATCAAACCTTCGTTTATACCGGATGAGCTACGTATGCTCTCTGATTTGTAACTAGAATGTGCAAATATATCTACATTCACTATATATCAATATATCAGCTACAAAAGAGGATATACTTGCTATCAATTATTTAAAAAAGTTCAAAATGACAGTGTTTTATTGGTTGCACTGTTTCATCAAGTTCAAGCTATGGAAGAATTGTGATTATTATAAATTCCATTCGGCTAGGTAGCGCTGATGATTTCCCCCCTTTAACTTGATCAAATAGTCTACTTATATCGATCTAATGAAAAATATTAGGAAATGTTTTACCAATGTAATTACAAGGAATTAATTATGAATTATTCTTGAACAAAGGATTACGTCGTTGAAGAAAACAGTTTAATTGTTACAGCTTCTCTTGAAATTCTTCAGAGCTGAATTTCTTATTCTTAATTTTCGAGAAAGAAATGAGAAATAAATAAATAAATAAATAAAGATAGAAAAACAGAGGAATAAATTTAATGCGGAATTAATATATAAAAACTTTATAAGAATACATTTTTCAAAATAGACTGAAAAAGGTTATCAGTAATGAAGAAGATATCCGTTTTCATTGGAAAAGAAATTCGAAACGAGATTCGAAATATCTTTAAGAAAAGACAAATTCCTATGAATAGAAAATGGCCATTAAAATACTAGTATTTAAAAAGCATACAAAATGTATCGAAGAATAAACCAATCGTGCACTTTTCTAAAATATGTACATTATTATCAGAGAATAGTTACAATGAAGGCTATTTTATATTGATGCACAGCCTGTTTTTCGTTAAGGAAGGTCATGCTACGATGCTATGTTTGTTAAAAAGCAAATAATAGAAAAGGCAATATAATATAGCAAACCAATATTTATCTGTTTCATGGACTTAGAGAAGTCATTTGATAGAATAATACGATTACAGGATGTCCCGAGAAATCACCATTAAGAAATATACTAATGCAAATTATCAAAATAACCAAAGACATACATAAAAAGGAATGAATAATAAGATATCAGAACACAAATATACAGAAAATCCCTATAAAGAAATGAATAAGAGAACGCCATTCCTTAACTCGTTTAAGTAATTATTTAATTATGGACGAATTAGTATCCTAATTTAATAAACAGAAATTAAACTGAATAAAAAATATTAAAAAAAAATTAAATTCTAGTCGATATATACATGATGTTGCATTACGTGCAGTAAATGGAAAAGCAATTATTTATTTCCTAACGTGTTACTATTTAAATTCTAACATATTCTAACAGATATGTGGTAGATTTAACATGGATATATCGAAATATCAACAGAGAAATCAGAACAACTGTAACTACAAAAGAACCAGGATGTAAAGTGACACTAAATAGCAAAATATCTGAATAGGTAATGAAACTAAGAGACAAAATAATTGAGAACAGTGTACAGAATGAAGTAAAAGAAGATTTTCCTAAAGGTTATTAAGATATGATGATGTTTATATTCAAATATATGTTAAAATAATCTTAGTAAACAAACAAAAGTAAACATGTATCAATTAGTCTAAACAATATAGAATTATTCATGTAAAACAAGAACAGAAACATTAAAAATACAACAGATCAAAACTAGACATGAAAGCGCTAAGAAAAAATAAAACAAAATATCATAGAATAAAACATGTGAAAACATTTATGAAGAATATCAGTTATGTCTGTTGTTATCCATAGAAATGAATAAAATGGTATGAATAAAAAGAGAAGAATATAATAGAATAAACACATTAAAGGAACGTATTAAAAAAAAGTTAAATTAGCAAAAGATGGAAACTTAATAAGAAACGGCCAATTTGTAGATCAATCAAAGTGATAGGCAGATTGCCATTGAGGTAAGATAGAAACAGCAAAATGAAGCTTTACACTAGAAAGAGAAGAAGAAACATTATTATTATATTTTGCTCGTAGAATCGCCAGTTGGTATACTGGAATATGATCTGATTCCACAAAGCAAAGGTTAACATAATATTAACAAAATAGGTAAATACAACTTATACTAGTTTGTAATTTAATTACACACATCGCCAAAACAATAAAAAGAGAAGTAACGAAACTGAAAAACATTTTTCTGATATATATGCAGTTATCTTGCCACATGTAACAACATATCATTTGAGCCAAATAAACTTGAAACGTGTTATCACATTCTATTAAATATTTAGGAAACGTGCTTTCATTGAAGAGGAAACTATGTGGTAAGGGAATAACAGCTTTATATAAAAGAAGAATGACAATATAGGGCTACTTTATATAAAATCGATACGAACAACAATACAGATAGAATTTTGTTTTATATCAATTCGCACGCATGCGTGACGCATTTCATTAAATGGATACAATACCTCAGTCCTAATCTCTTTCTAAAATTATTGTCAGTGTCTCGAAGGGTGTAACACGATCCTAGAAAAAGGTGTTCGTTCAAAGACGGTTCATTTCTTCAAATGTTTTCAAGTTATCGCTTCTTAATAAACCTGGTCTGGTTTCTCATTTTTTAAAGAGATTACTTCGAGAGATTGTAACGGTTTATACAAGAAAGCATGCCTGCATTTTGCAAGTGCTATATTCTTTGATAACTTGTTTACCAGTTTGTGGAGAGCTATTTATATTTATCAAATGCTATTCTCGCATGCATGTTCGGTCTATTTGAGAAGTAGTAGAAGACTTTTTTTCTTTTTGATTTCCTGTTCCTTGCACTCTTTGTAAAATTCTTTGTATATATGGAAACTTCAAGCTTAGTTTTTCTCGTCAGAAAGTGCTGCGATTTAGAAGTGGCAACAAAGATATAAGGAACAAGAAGAAATCACATAGTGGTGTAATAATAATTTTGCTCTTGTATATTATCAGCTTCTTATTAGAATTCACAGGATCGTTATGGAACACTCAATAAGTAACAAATCCGTGTTTAATGCCTCAATTTGTTTTTCTCCTCTTTTACAAAAACTGATGAAAATATTTCTTTATGGTCTTTCAGAGTCGTCTGGATTTCTATCGATGACGATCATTCCATCTTGGGAAATATGTTTTGCCTTACAAAATACCATGCAGGTTATTAATAATGCAATAAAAGAAAGTTGCATTTCAAAGGTAAAGCTGTGTTCGGTCAATCAGTCATTTGCAAGAACTGATGCTGCACTACACGGAATGTATTCGCCTTGTAAAAGAAAAAGAAATTATTCTCTCATTGGCAATTTTCTTTGTCTTTTTAATCAACACTGCGCTTTGTTGCATTCCGGTTGATTATGTTTTCACTTTTTCTAAACTATGTTTTTTTTTCCAATTTTTAGTAATGTTTTTTTCATCAGTATATTTTAGTAAATTGAAAGAAGAGGTAAGTCTTTATGTAGTTTTTTAATTTCTTTCTTTTTTCAATTATGCCTTGATTCATAATATGATTTCAGATTGACTTACTTTTTTGAAAGTTTATTTTTCACTTGGTTAGAGTATAATAAATTTAGTTTAATCCTTTATCCAAGTGTGAGCAAACAAAGTTTGCGCCTGAAAGTATCTTCAGGACTGGGTTAAGGTGGTACACACCAGGGCAACTCGTTGCAAAGGTGGAGCAAGCTACCAACACTCCTATCTCAGTATCTCCTATAATGCAAAACACATCTCCTTGCGGATATGTCTAATGTTATGCATTAAGGGAAGGGCCACTACCCAGACTAGTTTCGACCTTTATTGAGGTCTCTTCAGTGGGAGCCAGGCCCAAGTGGAGATATCAGGCAGAAGCATTAGCAGGTCATCTCTACCTATAGGAATTGCCAATTGGTGTGCCACCCTGTTTTTAATAATTTACTCTGGATTTAGAGAAAGATGTTGAAAGTTTATTTTTCACTTGGTTAGAGTATAGAAAATTATACTCTAATTTAAAATTATACTGGAACCCACCTGAATCATGGAAGAGAATAACTTGTATCATGATGATTCGTGCCCGCCATCAAAATAAGGATATTACGACTGCTGCCCAATGCTCCCTGAATACAGTAAAAACAATCAGGCATGAACTAGAGACTTGCAATGGTGACTACGAGGATGTAGCAAGAAGAAAGATCCCTAGCAGACGATCTGATTGCGTTCGTACAGCAGAATTCCTCGCAAATCTGCAGGAACAGGTGTTGAAGAACCCTGGCATTGGAATTCGGGCTTTGTTCGTGGAGTTGCTAACTGTAGTCAAGCCCTGGATAACAAGGGTAGCCAATGGTAGGCCGTATGTATGGCAGCAGGATTCGGCCCCTTGCCACACCTCTGGGAAAAGTCAAAAATGGTTGTCTGAAAATTTCTACGACTTCACCAGTCCAAATGTTTGGCCTCCAAACTCCCCAGACCTTAACCCCATGGATTATTTTGTATGGGGCGCAGTTGAAAAAGACACCAATCGCACTTCCAGTAATACAAAAGCCCAGTTAATGGATAAAATTAAAACAGTTTTTGCGGCCCTTCCCAGGGAGACTGTAGCATCAGCTTGTTCGAGGTTCCGAAGCAGAATTGAAGCTGTGATCGATGCTAATGGTGGTTATTTTGAGTAAATCTTGTTGATAGTATTGTAATTAACTCTGCCTGTAATGTTTTTTGTCAATTCATTAAATTTAATAGATACAAAGAAGATTTTCTTTTTCCTTACGAAACTGTCAAATTTATCCCGAACACCCTGTATTTGACATTTTCAGTGTCTATCATACCATACCTTCCTTGAACTCACTCACTGTCACAGCACCCACAACAGACTCTGGCAGCTTATTCCACTCCACTCATTCACCACTCTAAAAGTAAAGAACCCAGCTCTAACACCCTTGCTAACCACACTCTTGCCCAGCTTTCATAGATGTTCCCTAGTTCTCCCACCACCAGTTCTGATCTCAAAAATATCCTCTGAATTAATCCTATAGAAACCCTTTAGCAATTTGAATGTCTCAATCCTATCTACCCTTCTCCGCCTATCAACCAATTTCTACAACCCACAAATCTTCAACCTGTTCTCATAAGGTTCATTCCATAGACCTGATATCATCTTGGTCACTCTCCTGTGGATCCACTCCACCTCCTCCCCATCAAGAAGAAACCTAGGTGACCAAATCTGGGCACACCAGTCGAGATGAGATCTTATCAAGGCTTGGTACAGAGGAACAATTACTTGCTTGTCACTGCTTCAAAGTATTTTTCAACAACCAAGTGAGTTGATGAGCTGATTTAGCCACTTTTGCAATGTATCCCCTAAACTTCATCTCCCTATCCACCAACACTCCCAAGTCCCTGGCCTCATCAATCTCCTGGAGAACAGATTGAGGGTACTAGGGGTGGGAGAGTATTGGACCTGGTCAGAAGAGCTATGCATAATGAAGTGCAAACATTGCCTCCAATTGGTGAAAGTGACCATGTGATCTTGATTTGGGAGATAGTAAAACATGAGGAACATTCTATCAAGAATGGCTTTTTGTGGATCTACAAGGCAGATGATTATGACATGCTTAGGAATAGTTTAAATCTGTACCATGGCATAAAACACTGCGGGCTAAGGATGTCAATAGTGCATGGGATAAGGGTCATCGAGAGGGAACAGGATTAAATTTTATACCTAGGGTAATGAGGGTTAATCTGATAGGAGTTAGATGGATGAATAATATCATTAAGAACGAGCTGCAGAAGAAGAAAATGCTAGAGAGGGTATATAAGGAGAAAGGTGACGAGCAATCTCGTTAACAGTACAAGGCTCAGGCAAGAAAGGCAACCAGCATGGCAAGGAGAGAAGGCGAAATCAGATTATGAGAAGAATTTAGCGGAGAAGGCCAAAGGAAATCCCAAACAGTCCTTTCTTTATGTAGAAATTAAGAGAAAGAATAACTATTCTTAATGAGTGATGATGATGATGGTGACTAGGAGACAAAAGCTGATAAAATAGTTAAGTTACTGAGTAACCACTTTGCAAGCATATATCGTCCTAGTAAGGTTACTGCTGTTACATATGTGACAGACTGACGTAGAAATAGAGGTGGATGAATTGGAGATCCTTACGATATTGCAGAATCTCAATGCAAATACAGCTGTGGGATTAAATGGGATATCAGCTAGGGTTTTGCGTGAATGTGTAAGGTAACTGGTAGTTCATTTAACTAAGTTGTTTAATTTTAGTCTCAGCTCTCGTAGGGTTCCAAGGAAGTGGAAAGAGGGGAAAACTATTCCTCTTTATAAGGGAGGTTCTAAGACTACAGTAACAAACTATAGACAATCAGTTTCTCAGGCGTGGTGGAAAAATTATTAGAAAAATTGGTTAAAAAAGGGAAGTCAAAAATATGATACTGTATGAGTGTCAACATGGCTTTGTGAAGGATCGATCATGCCGTATTAATTTTTTATAACAGAGCAACAGATGAGTTGGTTATAAAAAAATGGCTACACGATGAATGTGCTTGATGTTTCAAAGGCATTTGACAGAATACCATATAGAACACTGTTACGCAAATTAAAGCAAATGAGGATGGATATGACACTAGTTAAGTGGATAAGAGGATGGTTGCTGGACAGATATCAAAATTTGGTATAGCGGTGCAGCATCTAGGCGAAAACAGATTTATAGTAGTGTTCCACAAGGTTCTGTGCTTGGGCCATTGCTCTTTAATTTGTACAGAAATGATATAAGAAATGACCGGAAAGAAAATGTCCAATCGTTTGCTGATGATGCGAAATTAGGTAGAGTAATAGTTTATCAAGGAGATGCGGAGATCTTGCAGGAAGATTTAAATAGGCTGTCAGTATGGGAAAAGGTTAATGGGTATTGGTTTAATATCTAGAAATTAAAATTACGCATTTTGGGATAAATAGATTAAACGCTGTGTGTCCCATTGATGGCACTGCACTCCAGGAAATAGATGAGAGTAGAGATTTAGGAGCGATGCTATACAGACAGTTAAAGTTTAGAGGACATATTGCTCAGGTTACTAAATTAGCCCATTCGATTACTTGGCTAGTGAAGAACACATTAACAAGTAGGGATAAGGAAGTTGTAATTCCTTTATATAAGGATTAGATAAGTTCATATCTGGATTACTGTGCTCAAGTTTGTTTCTTGAGGATGAGGAAGCCGTGGAGGGGATTCAGAGGGTAGTGACCAAGACAGAAACATTTAAGTTGCTTAAAGGATTTTACAGGATAGATGCAGGGAAAATGTTTTAACACATGACTAGAGGAACCATAAAAAGGAGTCATCCCTGAAAGTTGAATAACGGTGTGGTTAGTAGGGGGTGCGAGGACTCGATTTTTAGCTTGGAGAGTGGTGAATGAGTGGAGTGGGTTGACGGAGTCAGTTGTGAGTGCTTTGTATGCTAATGGGTTCAAGAAGAGGTATGGAGAGATTGGGTCTTCCGCGATGATTCTTCGGACAATATGGAGATTTCCGTATAATAATAATAATAATAATAATAATAAGAAGAAGAAGAAGAAGAACGTTTATTTCAATTATGCAATTTTCATTACAATTGACATTTCTTTGATTAAAAATAGAATAAGAAACCCCTTAAATATTTCGTTTAAAATTTTAGAATTGGTGATTTTTCACGCTAGTTTACGTACTGTTCGAGCATGTGTAGATAAACGTTACACCTATACTTGAAATCAATAGAGTATCGAGCGTACTCAATTTCTTTCGTATATTAAGCGCATTACGCATGTCTCACGGAAGAATGACGTCGGCAACGTTGTGTTATTTTATTATAAGAAAAATATACACCCTTTGTTGCTAGAGTACGGCGTTTATGTTGTACAACGTTTCACAAAGATGTCAACTAGTTCTTTCTTCAGAGGTTTTCAAGTTATCGCATTTTTATATTCACTCTTTGGATTTGCGTATTTTGAAGGAATCCTGTCTAAAGATGGCAGTGGGTTACGGATGAAGAAGTCCCGTTTACTGATTCTTTATTCTTTTGTTATATTGCTGATTCCTTGCATACATTTACTTTATTTCATTAAATGCAAGTCTTTATTTCATTTCGAAGAAAGCAGTGAAGTTGTAACGAACGCCATTGTTGTACTTTTCTTTTTCATTCTTATGTTTATGCGATTCGTCATGTACAGAAAGGCTTCGCGATTAATTTTTCTTATTCAGAAATGTTGTAAATTAGAAAGCGCTGCCAGAAGATGCATTCTGTTTAAGGGATCATGCACTACAGTAAACATTACTGTACTCGTTTGTGTCTCTAGCCTTTTATCTTCTTTTGCAAGTGTTGACAATAACATATTTTCTGCCAACTGTAAGATTCTTGATTTCTTTTCTCCTGATATACGAAACATATTTTTGGTTTTCGTCGACATAGTTTCTAATTCATTGTTATTCATGTCCATTGTGATTATCCCGTCGTGGATATCTTTCTTTTCTTCTTTTTTCCAAAATATATTGAAGGCAATTAACGAGGAAATGAGATATATGCTATCTCTAAACAAGTCAATTCAATTCGATCAGTTGAAGGAACTGATGACACTCTACGAGGATTGTATCAAACTTGTTAAAGAAATCGACTGCATGTTGTCATTCGAAAATTTCCTCACTTTTACTATAAACACTGGAATTTGTTGTTTTATGGGTTATCATGCAATCACTGGAGATATTCAAGAGAAGACATCGTGTGTAATTTGGACGTGTTTTACATTTTTCCTTATGCTTTTCCCTTCAACTTTCGCCAGTAAATTAAAACAGGAGGTAAGTAATAAAATTTAAGTTGACTCTGTTTGAATACAAACACAGTTTTAAAATGCTGTTTGTCCGTTTAGTTATATATTTTATTCCTTTACCATGAATGAATTAATGTACTAGATCATTGGCGAACGATTTATATTTCTTGGAAGCCAAATATGTGATTCCTATCCACTAACCATTCTGCACCGATTTTATATACTCAAAATGTGATAAAAGCTTCCGATTCCTATGTGAATATAAAACCGTTTTAATGAACGCTAATTTTTCTTCACATGTAATAAATTAAATAACAATTTTCAGCCGTCTTTATTTCTCCTGATGTCGTCTCGTGCTTTAGCTTGACATTATTAGAGAACCACTGGCATCCTCTGTCTAATTTTCGTCATCACCGTCGTTGACTGATTTTGCATGCGGTCGTATTATGGGTGAATTCCGATGTTCCTAATATTAGTGTTTATATGAATGCACTCGGTGTATTTTGTAGTTGAATTTTCTGAGGTGCTGTGCTTAAAAATCTGAAGCTGTTAATACGAAATATCTGTACTTGTCTTCGGTAAGATTTCCAGAATGTAAGCTTATTAAACTAGTTAAAAACATTAGATATGTGAAGAGCCAAAGGCTCCAATTCGGCGACATATAACTTGTTTAAGTTAAGGAATATTACATCCCATATAGTTTCTTAGCCGAATAAGAAACTCAAAGAGTTTCATGCCGAATATAGTAGAAACTATATATAAAGTTCGGCGATTCCAAGCGTAAGCAAATACCTGGATACTGCAGCACTGATCCCAAAGGGTAGTGCAAGCTGGGGCAACTCGTGGTAGAAGAGGAGCAAGCTCCGATCACTATTCTTGATATTTGCCCATAATGTGAACTTAGCTCCTAGGAACTGTATTTTTGTTCACATTATGAGAGAAGGTCACTACCCAGGCCGGTTTCGACCTTTATTGAGGTCTCATCAGTGAGTAGCCAGACCTAGTTAATATCAAGTTTGTAGCGAACAGAACTTGTACCCCTTCTACGAGTATTGCCGTGAGGTGCTCAAATAAATTATTAGATATGAGGTGCTCATACGGTACACAAACGCGGAAACGGTACACAAACGCTCGGACGGGCTCAACTCACACAAAGTTTAACCCTTCGGTCGAATTCTTTTGCTGCTTGTTTTCGTGCCGCTTCCGCCTCGTGCTGCGGAGTGGACTCACACACATTACATGGCATGTCAGTCTCAATTGACTGTAGACTTTTATTTCTAGTTAACCTTTGTGATCTGTCTTAATGACATCGAAAATTTCAAATGCAATCAAACAAACACTTATTTCCTGTAATTGAAAAATTGGACAATAGTACGTATTTAGTTAGCTACTGTGTTTGCACGTGCAACATATGGTTTTGCTTGAGTCTATACAGCATAATTTCTGTGTAATAGGACATGTGATTCATGTGATTCATTCATTCATTCATTCATTCATTCATTCATGTGATTCATTCGTTTCATCCACAGTTGTCTCTAATTGCACTACTGGTTGAGAAATATATTGTACATATAGCAAATGTCTATGTACTTTATTCAGTGATATAATAAAATTACTTGTTTTTCTTGCGTATATTGTCTATTGGGGAGGGCGTGTTGTTTACGCGGGATGCCAGTTATTATCGCCCCGAAGTGAACGTGTTTCAACTTTTTTTTTTTTCATATGCAAGGTACATTTCTTTTTTGGTAAAATAAAATCAGGAGTAAGAGTTATACGCGAGGGCGTGATATATTCGAATAAATGCGGTATATGGCCGTTTGCATGCCCTTCTCTTCTTTGCTTTCCTTGATGAAGATTAATTTTTGGTTCAATAGTACATGAAGTATTTCTGGTTTTCCTTCTTCCTTTTTTTTATGAATTCAGTATTAATTGACGAAACGATTCGAAATGATAATAGTCGGATTTTAATCTCCAGTTCACAGGAAATGAACCATTAAAATGTAAAGGTTAGGTGAAAGATCACATATGCCAATAGTTATAATTACAATTAACTTCATAACCATAATTCTAATTATGGGTAGGAAGCTATCATGAATATAAAAGCAACCAGTAGATCGAATAAGAAAGTATATTGCTTCTCATAGCAAGCTGAAGCTTCATATACTTCTATGAAAACCGTGGTGATTGCTTTTCATATACAAAGGAAGGGCGGGCATAAAGAAAACATCGTAAGCCAGCACAAAATGGTCGGTGTGTAGGTGTGTATAGAATAAAAATATGATTGTCCAGGAAGGAAAATGACAACATTTTTAATGACAAAATATCACACCTGGGCGTCTTTTATATAAACAAAGATATTTCTTTTTTGTTTCGGTTTTCAAAGTAACACTTTCATTGCCAAGCTGAAAATTGGAATTTCGTGTGGTGGCCAAATTTTTTTTTTTTTATTATTTAGTTAGCGACGTCCACGCGATAACGCGTGATCGGCAATGAACATGTTAATAGAAAAATATTAACCTGTCTGCCACGTAACACAGGAGTCAGACACAGTTTTCACACGGTCCTGTCACCTTTGTTTAGGCGTAGAGAAACACGCAAGGAGATTACGCAAGCAAAATGCATTGAAAAGCATTGATATGATGGTCTTGTTAATGAAAGTACATTTCCTGGAATTTTTCTACTGGTAACCTTAAGTAATACGCTGAAGCTCTTTTACAATTATTTTCATACTTTATTATAAAGGGAAAAAATCCATTCATTGCAAATATATTCTGCATTTGCAATACTGTACTGTAAATGCAGAAAATTAACACTTAAGGGCAAAGTCTGTAAATATACAAGTGGATATAAGTGACGTGTGTGTAATACGAATAGAACACGTGAAAAAAAACAAAGAAAAATAATTACTGCAAACACCATTGCTGTAAATCTAATTTGATTCAACTATAACTACAAATTTTTATTATTTTTATTGTTATTTTTGTCTCAGTAATTCACAATAAAACTAAACTCATTACAAAACAGACTAATATCAACAACATTTCTGGTCTGACAAAATAATCCTCCACTTTTTCATCCATTAACATATACCAACAATCGAGTTCTGACTGTAATAAATCTTAGATATTACACTATCATGCAAAGACTCTCCTTCTCCAGAAAATATCAAAAACAGTACCAATTCCATATCAAATCAGACTCAGCATATAATATACGTTACAAGTAATTATAACAGTGAATATGGGAAAGCAACCCATCAATTCTATGTACCACAGCTATTAAATAGGATTCCATACAATATTCTGTTAAACACTTATAACAAAAATTATATCAAAGCAGCTGATATAACCACAAGAACGAACATGTTAGTAGCACAGTTATAATAGTAACTTATGTTCTTCTAACCTCGTATGTTCTTTCTAGTACTAGTAATCTCTAGTAATAATATACAACCACGAGTAAATATTACAGAATATGTAATATTTAGTTGTGTAGACGAAGGGATATTGCTACTCCATATACGCATGACGATGAGAATAATTGTATTATTATTTTGTATTATTAATATAATTTGTCCACGTTTGTACGAGGGAGGGCTAAAAAGTTGTGATAAACACCTAGAACAAAAGTGATATTAAAGCAACTGATATGACCACAAGAAAGACGAAGATATAAGAATAAAGAACATAAATTTCCTTCACAATTCTGTTATTAGTATGTTCTTTCTTTTCGTTATATTAGTTGCTTTAATATCATTTTGGCGCTAGGTATCTATTACAATTTTCCTGGGCTCCCTGGTACTTTCTTACAAATATGCGCACATGTATATACTGTACATGATATGTATAAGCAACAAAATGTATAATCAATTGATTATTCTTATTATTAATAATAATATATAAGTAATTATTATTCAGTACGATAAAGAGCCAAAAGGCTATTTTTCCGGCGACATAAATTAAGCTAAGGGGATAATAAATCCCGTATTATTTTATTTAACAGCCGGGTACGAAACTCGGTGATCGAAATCCATCGAAATCTAAGAGTTTCATGCCGAAGAACTATCGGCGAGTCCAAGCATAAGTCATCACTTGGGTAGTACAACACCAGGCAACTCATGTCAAAGGTAGAGCAAGCTCCGTCACTATCCTTAATATTTTCTCATAATGTAAAACGCAGCTCCTAGGAGATGTATTACTGTTTTACATTATGAGGAGAGGTCACTACCCAGACCGGTTTCGACCTTTATTGAGGTCTCCGAGTTTCGTCTCGGAGACCTCAAAAAAAAAAAAAAAAAAAAACTGCAGCCACATCAAATGCGGTATAGAAAGAATCATAACAAGCTACCAGGTTTACGGAATACCGGGTAGATCGATGGAATGAAATCTCTTTTTCTTAAGAGATGTAATCCGCCTGGCCAAAAACAAAAATTACCCTTTGGCACTTCTCTCTACGGATCTGGAAAAGGCGTTCGACAGCGTCAGACACACGTACTTGCAGAACATCCTTCAGAAAATAGGTGTGGGCTGGAAGCTTCGGAGAACAATCAAAAATATCTACGCAGAGGCCTCCACCCAAATAGCTATCAACGGGTTACTCTCGGAAACCGTTCCTATTAAAAAGGGGGTAAGGCAGGGCTGTTAATACTTCGAAGAAAAAAATTAAAATCTTTGGAAATTTCCATAGAAATAACCTTTCCTGTGGTTTATTCCCGCAAACTCGGCCCCTAACAGTATTAAGCGTCCCCTTCACGGAGAGCCTGGTACTGCCTGTTAAGAAATTGCGGGAAAAGTGCGCAAAGAAACTAAAACCATTTAAACCCAATTATTTCTCCTTCTACGGAAGAACAGTAATAATAAAAACAGTAATAATCCCCATGCTAATGCATACAATAAATATAACTAATATAAAAAACCCCAAGAGAATCAACTTTACAAAATACTAATAGATTTTTTTTGGAACGGAAGAAAGCATGAGGTTAAGAAAGAATATCTACAACCCGAAACCAATCAAGGGGGTTTCTCACTTCCGAAATTAAACTACCGATTCTATGCAAACACTCTCAAAACCATAGGGAAAGCCTTAAAATCTAACCATATTTCAGAATCCCTAATTAAATACTTTCTAGGGCATTTTCTCCCCTACTTCGGGACCACGGGACATGCTGATCCCAGCGTAGAGGTTGTGCCAGAATGGTATTACTCACTATGCCAACAGCTTAAAAAATTTAAAACCGAAGGGAGGGAAATCCTAAAATTAAATCCACAAGCAAGTTATTGGGATTTCTTTCAATTTTCCAGATGTGATACGACAAATATAGAAACTAACATGGAAACGCTATTTCAAAATATCAGAAATAGCTGGGGTCAGCCATTTCACTGGGATCTGGCATGGCGAATAGCCTATGGTCGGCTACCGGTGAAACTGGTTATGTCCCGATACAATTTAAGACCGTGATACCCCTTCTACGACGTCTGCCAGAGCGTTGAAACGGTGGGACATTTTTTTACTTGTGCCCCCCGGCCCGTCGTATCTGGCAGAGACTAAGCACAGTACTACTGGGAATCCAGCCGCTTACACTAGAGGAGGTCTTGTACCTGCAATTTCCCCCACCAATCAAGAAAATTCAGAAATTTACAATTTTCCTCATCAATGTAATCAAGTATCACATCTGGAAAGTGCGAAAAAAGTCCCAAATCAGCGATGAAAGCAGTATACAAGCCAGAATACTCAGCGGGATCTATTTCGACCTCCCTAGGTTTTTCGCACAAGAAAGGCATATACTCGTACTAGGGAATGGGAGGTTTGTAAATAAATGGTGCAAACCTCCTATCCTCTGTGTCTTGAGACAGGGCCTAATCATACCGTGTCTCTTCCTTTAAAAAGTAACATCTTTTCTGTTACAGTTCATATAGGAGGGGGAAGATCTGAGAACCCGGGCTGCGAAGGCTTACAGCGAGGCGGTGCTGCTACTTGTGAGCGGCATCTATCGGACCAGATTCTTCCCCGAAATCTTGTTTTTCTTCCTGGTATAAGGTTGGCCAGTTATTTATGCTTCTTAAAAAAAAGAAGAAGAAAAAAAAAACGCTCACAAGTTTTATGCTCTAATTCACGCACTAATGCTTTAATTCACGCAGTAATTTTACCATTTGACTCCCGTAGTTAAGTGTTCTTTTTTTCTTCTTTTTTCTGAAAAAAAAAACCGCCTTAAGTTTTATACTAAAACAGGTATTAGGAGATGACCTCCATAGACACCTGGTTAGTTAAATTGTTAATTTAAAATTATTTTACTAGCGCAAACACGATAAGTTTATTTCAAAGTTTTTTTTACAGAACAGATGCAAGGAGATGATGTTCACAGACCTTTTAGCCACAACCTCTGGGTTATACAGTTAAACAGGTTGACTGAGGTCTCTTTACTACCTCCTACTATCATACTCTACCTTTCGTTCTCTTCCCCTCTTATTACCTGCTGACTTTCAGCAATCTGTATACTCCAAAGGCCGATGATGAAAGACATGAACTCCCATTCTACCTACTTACTGATGAGACCTCAATAAAGGCAGAAACCGGTCTGGGTAGTAACCTCTCCTCATAATGTAAAACAGTCATACATCTCCTAGGAGCTGCGTTTTACATTATGAGAAAATATTAAGGATAGTGACAGAGCTTGCTCCACCTTTGACACGAGTTGCCTAGTGTTGTACTACCCAAGTGATGACTTATGCTTGGACTCGCCGATAGTTCTTCGGCATGAAACTCTTAGATTTCGATCACCGAGTTTCGTACCCGGCTGTTAAATAAAATAATACGGGATTTATTATCCCCTTAACTTAATTATTATTCAGTTTAGTAAAATGGAAACAGCACTCACAATGAAACTTATGCAACTTGATAATTATACAAGGATAAATATATAACTACTACGAAATGTGCCCAATATACAGGGTGTTCGGGATAAATTTGACGTATTTATAATTAATTATATTTTTCCGTAAGTTACATGTATTAACACACACTTCTATTCATTTAAAAGTTTGGACCCTTCTTCATTCATATACAAGATGTCAGAAAGGATGGATAGCTGGAACCCACCTGAATCATGGAAGAGAATAACTTGTATCATGATGATTCGTGCCCGCCATCAAAATAAGGATATTACGACTGCTGCCCAATGCTCCCTGAATACAGTAAAAACAATCAGGCATGAACTAGAGACTTGCAATGGTGACTACGAGGATGTAGCAAGAAGAAAGATCCCTAGCAGACGATCTGATTGCGTTCGTACAGCAGAATTCCTCGCAAATCTGCAGGAACAGGTGTTGAAGAACCCTGGCATTGGAATTCGGGCTTTGTTCGTGGAGTTGCTAACTGTAGTCAAGCCCTGGATAACAAGGGTAGCCAATGGTAGGCCGTATGTATGGCAGCAGGATTCGGCCCCTTGCCACACCTCTGGGAAAAGTCAAAAATGGTTGTCTGAAAATTTCTACGACTTCACCAGTCCAAATGTTTGGCCTCCGAACTCCCCAGACCTTAACCCCATGGATTATTTTGTATGGGGCGCAGTTGAAAAAGACACCAATCGCACTTCCAGTAATACAAAAGCCCAGTTAATGGATAAAATTAAAACAGTTTTTGCGGCCCTTCCCAGGGAGACTGTAGCATCAGCTTGTTCGAGGTTCCGAAGCAGAATTGAAGCTGTGATCGATGCTAATGGTGGTTATTTTGAGTAAATCTTGATGATAGTATTGTAATTAACTCTGCCTGTAATGTTTTTTTGTCAATTCATTAAATTTAATAGATACAAAGAAGATTTTCTTTTTCCTTACGAAACTGTCAAATTTATCCCGAACACCCTGTAGATTTAATGATGACAAGAAATCGGTGCACCTGTAGAAAACTCGACCATAGAGCCACAATCGGAGATCCACTGACTTTACGCACGAAACCGATACCCTTACCACCAAACTCACCACTCTTGTACGTAGAAGATTGCTTGCATTACCTTTAAGTGATGCTTAGGTAAAACTTTCATCCTAAAGATCGTGTGCTTTAGACTGGAATTCAAACACTATTATTATTATTATTATTATTTTTAATAGTTTTATTCTAAACATGCTGCAGAAGAGAAGCGCTTCATGAAGGGATACGAACATTTTATGAATGATTTGGGATTACGTAAAGCACTAGAACGGCATATTTAATTCCAGTTGAGGTGGGTAATAGTTTAGGCTAAATGCAGAAAATATAGAAACTATTATATTCAGTAGTGCTACTAGCCTGTTGCAAACTAATCTGGTAAGTGAGCATGTTGCACATAGCGAAATTCGGTAAAAAGATTAATTGATTAATTAATCAATTAATCTTTTTTTTCTGTTCTTATTTTTGTATTCCTAAAAATACGTGAAAAAATAAAATGAATAAAAATGAATAATCAAAAACATTATTCACATTTTAAACTTATCGTGAATTATGAGCATCCCTGTATTTCAATCATGTAATAGCTTTTTTCTGTTTTCGAAATTGCAATTTAACTTGGTATTTTGCTAACACTCTTTTATTATTAGAACTAAATTTTCTAAATTTAGTTCTAATTTAGTCTTCTACATTTTCATCTATTAGTCTTCTAAATAGTTATCTATTGAAAACATTAATAATCTTTTTATATTGAGATTTCGAATCATCTTTGGTATCTTTTATTGCCCTTTTGATCGTCTCGTTTCTTCCATTTCTTAGATTTTATGAAATATCCTGAAAAAATATAACAAAATATTTTGCCAACTTTATATTATATATTTGTTGTATTTTTCTGTTCCATGATTTATTTCACACGTAAATATATAATATTGTAAAATCATTTTACAATAACAACGCACCTAAAATGATGCCTTTCTGGATTTTTCTCTGCACATTATTTAATCAACTCACTGAAGGCTATTCATAAAAATATCAGTTCACTGATGGCAGACAAGAGTAATGCCTCTGTTTTGTAAAAGAAGTCGGAAACTCTAAAGAATCTCATATTATATGATAATCTTAATTATTTCTACTTATCTTATCCAGTGGCTTTAACAGGCCGCGCCCACAACCTTCCAAGCATGCTTGGATTTCATAGCCGAAGTACGAGGATAAGATGGTCAGCCCTATGCCTCTCTTCATGACCGTAATCCATGTGCGTTCACGGGGCTCGGTTTGCCTGTTTGCGGTGGGAAAACGCCAGATAAATTGGGGAGAAAAACCCTGCTGTCCACGTCCGGCTAACTTGGCTATATCTGAGAATGATCCTTAAGCTGCTTAAGTCAGACGGAATCGAACCCAGGACAATCTTTTCACAGGCATATGGTTGCGAAGCGCATCACCACATGGCTAACCGTGCAGATATTATTAATTTTTTTATAATTAATTATTATTGCATGAATCTTTTAGCAGCCCTAAATGGAAATCATTGCATACACAATTATTCTGATTTAAGTATTCCACTACTTGTGGAATTTAAAATATCATACTATTTTGACAGTTTTTGTGTTCGTTTCAGCAATAAATACTGAGAATATTTAGTCAATGAAATGAAAATGATGTTCATGATATTTAAGTCAATTAAATCATTTTTTCAGGCTGAAAATACAACTTATTTGTTGTCTCAAATGAAGGTTGAGAATCCTACTGTGCAAGATCAAGTTCAGGTGAGTCTTCCGTGTTTCATTCAATAAAATAAAAATATAATGAGACTGATTGACCAAATACAAGTTCTGCAAGGCAAAGATGCAGAGAATGTTGATTTTTTTTTTTTGCAACAAAGGACAGTATATACACGTATGCATTGTATGTGTTATGGTATATATTGCAGATTAAATTATGGATATACTAACCACCATGTCATCAATCTCCGTTTAAATTAATTCGATTGTTTCGATCCGAATTATTTAAATTTCCAGAGTTTTCCGGTATCGTGATGTTGATTGTTCCAGAGCCACTCAGAGACATGCACATAACTCATATCGGCCTCCCTCATGTTGAAAACGTGTGATGTATTAGTGCCATGGTTAGGATAAGGTTAAATAATGCGAGCGCCCTCCCTACAGACCAAACATGGTAATTTTCAAACCAATTCCGTTTCGCCATAATAATCGTGGTGGGATTGACACCATTGAAGAAATATCTCTCCATCATGATATTTTACAAAAATTCCTGATTGATATTCGAATGTAGTGTCTGCAGAGTGCAGAAGGTAGCCATAAGAATAAATCAGGCAGGAAATTCGAAACGAGTTACGTTGAAATCCGCTTTATCAGTTGAAAGATAATACAAAGAGTTTCCTGCATAATTCGTATATCTTAAAATTTGCCACAAAACAAAAAACACGTTTAGCTTTATTTGCTGAAATTACTTATCTTATTTATTCTACAATATCATAATCTAGAATAGCTTTCACTATACTTCGAGAAAAGCACATACACACACACACACACACACACATATATATATATATATATATATATCCATGTAACTTTAGACTATGCATGATCGATCAACTGATGAAGTTTATTACTTTAAATACTCTATCAAAAGATTTGCGCAATAGGATTATTACATATTTCTCCATCATGCAGGATAAATGCTTATTTTACTTATATTTCAGATTTTGACATATCTTGCCATCTGCCGTGAACAGAAACCAAATATATCAGGACTTGGATATTTTGATGTGGACCTTGTGCTTATGAAAAATGTACGTACTTTATTTCTTATTTGCTTTTGTTTAGCAGATTAGCATATCGATTTCACCATGAGTAATTATTTCATAAATGGAACTGCTTAATATATATATACGTATATATGGAACATCATATTATATATATATATATATATATATATATATATATATATATATATATATATATATATATATATATATACACATTTCCAGAATTTTCCGATATAATGATATTGATTGTTCCAGAGCCACTCAGTGCTGTTTGTCGGAAAGCGGACAGAAAGAAAGTAGAACCTAATATCGCTTGTTGAACATCTGAAAGTTTTCTTCCAAAGCTCTGGAAGACTTTAGAAGACTGCACTTTTGTACAATCTTCCAAAGAATGTTTTGAATCAGTCTAAACACCGTTTCAAAGCTATCTCTACCAAAAATCTCTGTTTTATCGATGATTTGGGAAAGACGTATGGCCATTCTTGTATAAAATAAAGCTGCCTGTGTTTTAGTGGCACTGAGGGTGAACAGGTTTTTTCTCTTCTGACTAATTATGAATTATCTTGTAGAATGGGATATATAAACACTGCGTGGACAGAAGGGGATGGAAAGAGGGGAACAAAAAGTTTGTTTGATCTGTTTGGAAAGTTTCGTTATGATTGGGTCAAATTTATTTTGAGGTGGAATGGAGGGTGAGCGACATCATATCATAAAACACAGAAAGGAGATCAGAGTTTAAGGCACTCATTATGGAATATCTTGTAGAACAGAATGTGTGAGCGCTGCAAAGATTGTGCGATGAAAAAGGTGAATGTAGAGTATTGTCTTCAAACCTATAGACAAATGTCTCGGAAAAAACTTCTAAACCTGTCACATAGGTTTCGAAGTTTTAGATTATTAGCCATCAAGTCTATTGATGGCTAATGATGGAAAAGGGATCTATTGTAGATCGGTATGCCGACATCCATATTGGTTGTCACTGATAAAGTAATAGGCTTTGAAATGTTGCGAGAGTTAATGTTTAAGTTAATGTTCACGCTTGGCCTTTGTAATGAAAGAAAGGAAGCCAGTCTGAATGGCGAACTGTGAACTCACGAAGAAAGTGTAATTCAATATTTGGTTATTTGGATTCATATAAATACGATTGAATTCAAAGATATATAATCAAAGAATGTTAATGATTTTTTTCATAACTTGGAGAGTCACAGAGACACCAAATGATTTCACTGAATGGAGCAAAGGAATTTTGTGTCACAGACGGTAATGAGTTACGATTTGCCATTCACGGACACGGTACGTCAGTTTCGACAAATGTGCAAGATCCTCCTTGTATCGATATGAATCGTGCAGGGTTTTATTAGAAAAGTTGAGATGGAATGTGTTTGAGGCTGCTTGTAAAGATTCTGTAAAAATATATATAAAATACGTGTTTATATCTTTGTATCGTCGGTAATTAAATTAAGTTTGAAACACTACTTGAGTAAGAAAACGTTTTTGAAGAAACGAGCACAAAAATAAAACGGAATACTAATATTGAAAGGAAAATAATTAGTGATTTGTACTCTTAGGAATACTCATTAGCAGCGTCTCAGCGATTTTTAATTACTGCAAAAAAAAAAGATATTATTAGGTTATTCTACTGAGTTGAAATATTTTTTTAGATTTGCACAAATATTACTTATGGAATTTATTCGTTCAACGATGTCTAAGTAGAAGCAGTTCAAAATAAAATTTATTATTATTCAACGAATCTCAAAATCTTGATATGATTTAGATTTTTTCCTGGACATCGACCATTCATATGACATATAACAATTATGCTTGCGCATTATTTTGATATAGAAGACACGCAGAAAAACATAAATATAACGACATGCATTAGGAAGACAGAAACAAAACAAAGAAAAACAACAAAAAACATTTCGACGGAAGTGAAAGCAATTTTCCTTATACAGTATGTAATGAGGTAATAATCTTCAATTCTTATGAAGTGTGAGAGACATTAATGGAGTTTTTATGAATGATGAATATGGTAATGATAAATAGCGGAAAGGAAACAACAGTTCTGTTTACCTATTTCAACTTTGTATTATTATACGATATCTTATATAGAAATAAGATTAAGAAATAAATGAAGGAAAATGACTAATGAAATGAACTAATGATATTGGAAGAAAATACATCGCTGATCGACAAGCTTTATTCATTAAGCAGATTTAATCTAAAATTGTTTAATCTAAAATTATTGTTTGTACAAAAAGCAATTAAAATATTATTACTTAACAATGTTTCTTTTTTTTTTCTTTCAGATAATTGGTACCATCATCACCTACATCATCATACTAGTGCAAACAGTGCCTTACAAGCAGAACTAAATATAACGTTCTTATTCATCGTAAAGAAAGATCAAGATAAGATAACTCAAAAATTTCTTGTTGGAAAAAATCACAAGCCATTTCGTAAACGACACCACAAGAACCAAAGACAGTGAAAAGATAAGATACACCGAAGTTTACGAAATCATTGATAAAATCTTTAAACATATAAGCCTTATATGAGTTGTTTTGAAAGTGTATTTGAAAAGAGTATCACGTGCAAAGATGCTAAAATTATGACGCCGTTCTAATTTTATGCGCATGTGAAGAAACGAATATATATATATATACTATCTCTGCACCAGAATTTCATGTTCAATTGGTATGTGTATAAAATCCACTAATGGAAGTTTTGAAATATTTCGCTTGAGTTCTGCTAAGAACATAGGAGACACGCACAAAATCTCCTGGTTAGCAAAGGTTTTAGATTTTAGTCGTTTAGAAATTCGTTTTCTTATCATCTATGCATAAACTTTCCACTATCTCCACTGAACGCATTTTATGCATTAAAAAAATTAAAGAAATACAATTTAAAACGATTTTCTTCAACCATTTTCCCTAAAATTTTTACATTCTTTTTATATTTTTACCTTTCGTATTGGCAGATAGAAATACTAATATGGGGATTTCAGTATGAATATATATATATATATATATATATATATATATATATATAGTAAATTAGGATTTACTCGGGATGTATACATTTATAAAAATAAATTTAACTGACTAGAACTGAAATTTAACTGAAAGGTTTTTGTTATTCTTTCTCGGGTTCTAGTCAGTTAAATTTATATATATATATATATATATATATATGTGTGTGTGTGTGTGTGTGTGTGTGTGTGTGTGTGTGTGTGTGTGTGTGTGTGTGTGTGTGTGTGTGTGTGAAACGTGCTAAGAGAGTTACTGTGGTTATTTTAAAAAAGAAAACTTCCAACAGTTATGTATTAGAATTTATAATTATGCAAGATAGTTATGTGGGCATCAGTTTATGTAAGATAATTTTATTGAGAAATACGATTTCAGCTGAAGATTTTCTTGCATTGGTATTCTCCTCTTCAACGAGTGTCTCTTTCGAAGGTATGTTGGTGAACAGTGAAGTAATGTCAAAGCCAAATATGAAGTCAGAATCTGTCAGTGCTAATTTTAGTTTATTAACCTTTTGAAGTGTAGAGAAGTTGATAAATATTTGGCCAGTTTATACGTGAGTCTAAACTGGCGTGGGTCTGTACTATCAAATATTGGACGTAGGGAGGATTATTGGGTTTGTTGAATTTCGGGAACCCCATATATCTAAAATTGTTTTACATTTTAGATTTTTGGTAATCACTTTTGCCGATTTTGTGCTTTTGTTTTAATAATTGGTATAGTTTTTTTCCTTTCATTCATTTTTCTGGTATAATTCTTCTGGTCCATAATAACAATTGAATTTCCTTTGCCTGCTTTGGATATCATAATGTTTATGTTCTTGTAATAATTTTTAAGTGATGATGAGAGGAGTGGGTTTTATCAGAATAATAGCCACATATAGACGAATGTTGTTATTCACTGTGGGTGAGAGATCATAGATACTCCAATTGAAACGGATAAAGAGATAATAAAGGGTGATTGATGTGTTAGTGATGATATAGATCGTCTAGTAGATAGGAGTTGATAAAGTTAACAGAAGTGTAAAGCGATAGAGGTGCGGATGATTTTTTCTATTTTCTTATAATAATATATATCATACCCTCATTGTTATTTAAAACTATAAAAGTTTTTACAGTTGAAAATAACTTTAAATTTTTACAAGATAAAGAGATAAAGAGTTTCAAGATAACTATGTGTGTGTGCCTGTGCGTGTGTGTGTGCGTGTGCGTGTATTGTTATACCTTTGAAAAACTACATCATCACTCAATTTCCAAATAATCTCTTTTTCTGCTAACTCTAGACAAGTTTTGAAATATTTCCTTCGATGAAGATATATAACAATTTCAGTAATTGGATGCATCCAAAACCAATTTTGCGAAAACTATAAATCCGGAATATATGATATGAAATATGTTTTTCAAAATTGTCAGCGTATTTAAATCTACCAAGCATTCTACACCATTTTCATTAAGTATTACTCTACACAATTTTCCATCATCAGCAAACAACTAAATATTTCACTTCAAATCAATTTCTATATCGTTTATACACAGATTAAACAGTAAGGGTCCAAGCATAGTGCCATGAGGCACACTTAATTTAAATAGCATATTAGAGAGTTCCCATTCCTTTGGAACATTTGGTAATCCGCGATCTGATACCTAATCAAATCACAAAGTTTCACGAGCATTGAGAATTAACAATTTCATAACTACTTCCGATTTATCATCTTCTATTCACATGTCATTGCGAGTCATATTATACAGAAATATCCTTACGTGGATGATAGACCCTTTAAAAGTGGTCTCTCAGTCACTCCAGTATTTCATCTGCTGTCTTCTTACTAATATCAGACCTGCTAAAGTTATCCTTTTATTTTCATTCTTTTTTGCAGACGATACAGGAAGTAATTCTGGGATTTCCTTTAGCCTACTTGGCTAAATATGATCCCTTAATCTGATTTTGCCTCCTTACCATGCTGGTCAGCTTTCTTAACTGCACGTGAGCTGATCACATTTTTCATTATAAACCCTAAAAAAGCACTTTTTTGTTACAACTCCTCTTAATAATGGTAGCATTCATCTATCTGACACGCAATCTTTAGCTTTTTTAGTCTCCATAATCAACTGAAATTCCTAACACACCAAGACACGTTTTTTATTTTTTTTTCGCAGCTACGAATGCATATCCGTTATACTGATAATTCAGATTTGTATCCAGGAGTATGTTTTTTTTAATCCTAATATGTTAGAAGCTGTGAAGAAACGCAATCGCCATCGAGTTATTCTTCAGCTTTCAATTCGTCTTAAAGTTATCATGCGAGCATTTTCTTTTTCTTTCTTTTTTTTTTGCTTTTCATTATTTTCCATTTAGCACTATGCAAAACTAGAGTTTCATTTTTTTCTCTGACATGAGATGGCTTTTCGTTCAGGGACGATATCACAAAAAAACCTTTACAGATTGAATAGGAATGTTTTTCATAGTTGGGAATAGCAAACTCAAACATGAACACAATGCATAAGCAAAACGAAGTTAACGAGTTTTAATGGTAAAAAAGGATTGACTGATAAATAAATCCTTTATAATTTATAGCACCAATAGTATTTTTGGGTGTGTTCTGAATAAACAGACCATTTTGATCAACGAAAGAGCCATACGACTTCAAGGGTGGATCTATAATATCTCCTGTTTCTATAGAGCATTTTCATTTTATTTTATATTGTCATTAGTTATTGTTGGTGCAAAGAAGCACCAACAATAACTAATGTACACTAGTCTCCAGATGTTTGCAGCTACCTGCGGGTTTTTCCATTCGGGTGTGTTCTGAATAAACGAAGCGTTTTTCTATTATTTGTTTTGATTTGTTTTGTAAATTAAATGAAACATTAAAACCTGTTGATAATTAATTTTACAGATATAATAATTTCAGGCGTAAATGCATGCGTGACATTACACTTGCTCATGCATATTAAATTTATTAAGCTGATTGTCTTTAATTTTAAGAAATTTCCAAGACAGTGATGACCTAAGGCTGTGGTGGCGAACCTTTTTATGTGCGCGTGTCAGAAGTTTACATATCGAGTTGCTGGCGTTGTCGACGCGTGCCAAAAATTTGCAAATCAAGTTGCTGACGTGCCGGGCAGTTTTTAGTAGGGGACATATTAATAGAAAATTAATTAGTTAATTAATTTATATTATACAATAATGTATAAATAATTATTTATAATTTTATAAAAAAATATTTATTCTATTTATAGTATTTATTTATATAAAATTTATTATTATATTATTAAATTGATTTTAATGATGTTGGTTTGAAAAAAAAAAAAACGGTAGTGAGAAAAATATTTCTGCATTGTAACTCACCGTAGAAGACAGCAGAACGATGTCAACTTGTCGACGAAATACTTACCGTATTTACTCGAATATAACTTGCCCTCGCTTATAACTCGCATCCCTGATTTTACTTTATGAAAAAAGACATAAAAAAGTTTTGTCCACTCCCACAGAAATTATGCTGTATAGACTTAAGGGAACCATATGTTGCACTGAAACACGGTATCTAACTAAAAAACTGTTGTCAATTTTTCAAATACATGAAATAAGTGTGAGTTTTATTGCATTTGAAATTCTCGATGTCATTGTGACAGATCACAAAGGCTAACTTCAAATAAAATTCTACCACGACTTGAAACGTGCGATATAATTTCGGTGACCATACGATCTTTATAAGAGGACAGTCCTTTATTTCACTGATTTTTTTTCTAAAATGTCCATTTCGTCCTTTATTTTTGAATTGAAATAGTAAATTGAATATTAATGCCAACATATTTAAAGATGCAATTCAAAAATTTTACCAAACCTACATTGATTATTTAAATAACTGGGACAGCTGCTTCGTGGAAATGAAAGTATTTGAATGGGTCCTACTATGAGAAATCCCTCTGCGGGCGAAGATCGAGGAAAGTGTTTTGTTCATTACCAGCAGAGGTGACTCGTGCATAGGCACTGCAGAACTGCAGTACCTCGAATTTTTCTTGATATTAAATATGTTTATTAATTTATTTATATTTGTTGTAATATTTAATTTTATCATCAACAATCCTATACAAATCTTATTTTGTATAAAAATAATAAAAATCCATCTTGTAGCACTTAGGAGGGCGATGGACGCTAGCAGCACTGTGTTAAAAACAGAGTCAAACTGCTACGCGTGCAAGTATATGCATGTCTTAATGATATGCGAGCTATTAGCGTAATGCAGCACTGTTCGTCGCACAGTTCCATTGTTGTTTTTATGCAGTTTTGGGCCAGTAGTAGCGCTTTCGTAGTGCTTATCGTGTTTACTCCGTCTCTTTAAATATTTGGACATTACAATTAAAGGATTTAATTGTAATGTCCAAAAACTGTAAATCCATTCCTTTAATTACAATTAAAGGAATGGATTTTATTTTCAATTTTCGAATTATACTAAACTGTATAATTTTATCGATAATAAACAATATTTTTTCATGTTTAATTTTTTTTTTTGAATTTCTACCATAATTTTGATATTTTATCCAAACTCATATACACTGTACTTACAGTGTGTATGCATATTTCGAAAGTTGCAGCACTCTCACGATTTCAAGCCACGAGCCGTCACTGATTTCCAGTCACTGAAACTTAAACATAAATAACGTCAAACTATTTGATGAATTTTCGTACATTAAAAGTTATGTCACCAGTGAAAAGATCGAGGAATGGCGACAAATTGACGAGTCCTGCCGACATAGATCGGTTGAAATTTTTAAATATTTCGCAGATAAATGCGTATCTTTTAAAAACATTGTAAAAAATAGTTGACTTTTGCTTCTCCCTGGATCTAATGCCTCCACTGAACGAGTATTTTCATTAGTGAACAATAGGTGGACCAGTGAAAAAAAAAAACAATTAAAAATCGAAACATTGAAAAGCATGAATTTATATCAAATGGAACTTTGTCATGAATTGTATACAGTTTTATGAATTTTTAAACCAGAAACCTGATTTATTACAAAAAGTTCATTCTTGTGAAAAGAATAATTTTTTTTTAAGTAATAATATGATTGTTTAAAATACTATGTATATGCTTATATTGTACAATAAAGCATATACATAGCTTTTTAAGCTATGTATATGCGTTATAAAGTTTTTTAGGTTTAGTGAAACAAACAAACCAAATTTTTTTTTATTATTATGAAACAATTTCTGATTTGTCCTTTATTTTCTCCACAAAAATATGGTCACTGTACATATAATGCCCGTGTGAGTTGCCCTGCTACCTCAAACGCAAACAAGCAGAAATAAAATTCAACCAAGCGTTGAAACTTTGTGTGAGTTGAGCCCGCAGGTAATGAGAAGTTCCGTCGGAACGATAAACGATACCCAGTCATGAACGTGTTAAAACTAAGAAATATATAGTGAATGTTGTTATGACAGTTTCAGATATTATGGAATTCGGTTGAAGAGTATTAGCATTTCATCTCAACACTTGTCGGTTGCCTTTGTGTTTGGGCCGCATGATCTTTCGTTAATTCCGCACCAATCACATGCACGTCTTCATAACTGCTCTCTCGTGTAAAACAAAATGTAACTTGCACGTATTGTAATAACTGAAAAAAAAGTTAAATAATTTATAAGCATATAAAAGGATATCACTTGTAAATCGTTGGCGTGCGAGCAAAATTCTTGTAAGTGCCACTTCTGGTACGCGTGCCATAGGTTCGCAATCTATGATCTAAGGCATCAGAGTTATACAGATGTGTTCGCCAGTCCAGTCATTTTACAGAGGATTCCAAATAGCAGCACCTTTATATATGCAATTTTTGGATTATCTTTTTTCAAGGCAATTCTTTCGAACCAATTCAACGGTTTGTACTGGAAACGGTGCAGTTTACTAATCATATATTCTTTTCTTACATTTTTTCCGGGTGTGGTACTACCACACCCGGAAAAAATGATCTGAGGACCATGCAAAACGCATCTCTAATGCGATTTGCATGGTCCTCAGAATGTTCAAAATAAGTTGGCCCTCGTTAATGCTATTTACTTCATCATCTTTGAGTTGCTTGTTTGACTATTAACGTATAGAAATACAAGCAACGTAATTGCTTTAATCGGCAAATGCTAGAAATTAGACCGTGCAATTAAGATTGCGTTATGATTATGTTCATTAAATTCATGTTTTTCCTTTTCGGACTCATCTGGGAATTTACGTCGTGGAAAGTGCCTCCCAGTAACTGCTTAATCAATGAATGAATTCCATACAAGAGATGGTACTGTTTCTTTTTTCTTGTCTTTTGGACTCATATGCAATGTTAACAGCTGTAGTTTTCCCATCTTGAATAGCATTCTTTCTGTCGTTCTTGCAGACATTTCAAATAATATTAACAAAGAACTTAAATGCATTACATTGTTTGCTCATATCTTTGCAACTGGATCGTCTGAAAGAACTGATGGAGATTTACAAGAATTGTGCAAGGATTACAAAAGAAACAGGAGGTATTATGTTCATAGGTAATTTTGTGGTTTTTCCGGGATGTGTTGTCTTTTGGCATATGAGGTGTTTAGCTTAGAAAGTCAGGAAGAAAGTATATTTTCCACAATTGCACTTTTGACGACATTTTCCTTAATGCTTTTCCATCCATTTTTTCTAGTAAATAGAAAAAAGAGTTAGGTGAGCTCTACTTAGATTAGTCTTACATAAAAGATGACTATTAATGCAGATCTTCATTTAGTAAATGTTAATATGTTTATAAAAATAATTATTTTATATCTTTACGAATGCGATAGTGTTGCCTGCTGGAGTGGAATGGACAGGTTATATTACATCATAAAAGACTCAAACCATACATTCAGAATATTTAGTTTGTATGCAGTACAACTCAGCAAGTCCACAGATTGATTGAGTTTATAACAACTAGGTTCAATTGGAGACAACATACAGGAGCTATCTTTCTTGATGCTGCAAAAGCCTTTGATTAAGTTTGTCACAAAGGTCTAATTTACAAATTAATTACAGCCAACATTCCACAATACCTTACTAAACTCATTGATTCTTATCTAAAAGACCGGAAATTCCCAGTTAAGCTGATCGGAATCAGATACTCTATAAAAAGAATCACCGCAGGTGTACGCCAAGGTTTGCTGCAATACCCACTTCTTTTCAACATCTACGTTGTAGACATCCCATGCACGGCATCAACCACCATGGCTTGCTATGCAGACGATATGACAATTTTGACCAGATCGCTTATGCTGCACTTAGTTACGCAGCAATTACAAAACGCAGCAACCAACCTGGGAAAAAGCTTTAAGAAATGGAGAATAGATGTTAATTTATTCAAGAATCATCCAACTACGATGAGAACGACACAAGCGCACGAAGGCAGCTCTGCTCATCGATACAATCGCTCTCACACTGCTCTAAATTGGGAGAGCCAGGCTCGATAATCTTTTATACATTTAATCGACTCCTTAGAGATGAAGGGATAAAAATCCACGGGATTGTCGTCCACCTTTCCATAAAAGTTAACAGTTAATTTTAGTTGGATTGACATGACCGATTCTCGCTTGGACGTTTGACGAGAACGAACGTTTTCACTTCTTTCCCCTAAATAACTTCGTTTCATTTCAGTGGCATTTCATGTTTTTTATATTGCAAGTGCTCATTCCAGCTTGAATTTATACTTTATCTCCTCTACATGAAACGTGCATGAGGTTAATGACCACGTAGGCCCCCACCGGCGATGAGTACCAGTGGTGGATGTATAGTTTAAAGGAAGGTAGAAAACTCTAGTGAGGCCTAGTAAAAATCACGATTCTTCCACCCTTACTTTGAGCGCTTTTTGTGTCGCTCGTCTTGTCGTCAGCCCTTCGGAACTGCAAGATTCTTCTTTACTGGTAGATTCTCGATTGAATCTATGGGATTCATATTTCTTCGCTGGTAGATCCTCAATTGAATCTACGGGATTTCATACGTGGATTCTAGGATCCAATTCTGAACGTGTGTTCTAACACTTCCAATCTTTCGCAATAAATGACGTCGTTGACACTGACGCAGTGATAGAGTCCCTGGACAGAGGACTGGGCTCTATGCCTACTTAAAAAGCTACTCAAAAAAGTTCGAAATGGAATGGTCAGGATTTCTGAACCTCTATTCTATGACGGGAAATGACGATGAGAGTGAAGATACTGTTCTGGTAGAGGAAAACCTAGATTGATGATCATCACTCTCTCAGACTGCTGAGAGGGCCATGTGCTCAAGAAGTGAAAAACACAAGCCACACAACAACCCAAGTCTGATGGCACTGACGAATATGGACCTACCTCTGGCTCCTCTTCTCTCCCAACGAGGTTACCTCCAATCATACTGAGGGGAAAAGCGGAAATGGACAACCTTAGAGCCATCTTGGATAATCTACAGATAGCCTACACAATGGGCAAGAACATGGACGAGGATATCAAGATACAACCCACCACGGTGATGAACTACAGAAAATTAACAAAAGAAATGGACACCAGAGATATTCAATATCATTCTTTTTCCCTGAGCTCAGAGAAAAATTTCAAGGTGGTGCATCGTGGAATTTCTGAAGACATACACCGAAGAAATAGTTGCGGATCTCTGCTATCAAGACCTGCCACCCATCATGGTCAGTAGAAATCGGAAACCACAGGTCTCCGATGCCATTGGTCTTGGTTGAGATCCACAAAGCTTACAAGGATATATACGAGTTAATATCTACCTTTGGGTTCAAGATTACACTAAAGCCCTGAGGAAAAAGAATCTCAACTGGGTAATGCCACAAATGTCAAACATTTGGCCATGCTCAAAAGTTGCACATTACAGATGCTTAAAATGAAGTGAGATCCATTTCCACTAACACCTGCACCAAGCCGAACAACACCTCGGCCAAATATGCTGATTGTGGTGGGCTCACACCGCAAACTATAGAAGATGTACCATCCATAGATTACCATCCAAAAAGAGGCAGTTTGAACTAAACAAACAGTCTACCTCCTTATCCAGAGTAAGATACCCAGAAGTCCATCACTATTCAACACGGGACAACAGAAGCCTACCTTCCCCAATCTGAGGATTCCAACAAAATCTAACAACAAACAAGTACATATGCCGATGTGGCCCTCTCAAAAAAGACAACTCAGGATCAGAATCAGATTAAATCACATTCAAACCGATCAGCTATAATTACTTCTTCACTTGCAAATATGCTCAAGGATATCAGAAAATCAAACCTCATTAAACACCACAAAAATATTTCTACATGAAACTCAAGCCACATACTAAGTGCACTCTCAGATGTATAGAAATAAACTGACCTCAGATTTTCTAAAGATATATATATATATACTGGGAGTTCAGGAATTTGCAGTAAGATATAATCCAGATATTATCTTAATAAATGAATCGCAATTAAAACCCGCAGATAACCCCAAACCTAGAGAATACCTCCTCTATAAAAGCGACAGACTCAACTGTAGATGTGGTGTTATCGCCATCTTCATTAAAAAATTACATCAATCAGCATTCTTTAACCAACCTTTCAACCACAAATATTGAGCTTACAGGAATAGAAGTACGCACAACCTCAGCAGGAAAACTAAAAATCTACGCAGCCTTCAACCCACCGTTAAAAAAGCTGCTACATTCAGATCTGAATGCCATCCTGTGCTCTAGAAAAGAAATTATTATTTCTGAGGACTTAAATTCGAAGCATCCTGCATGGAATAGCAGAACATATCCTCTTCAGCTACTCAGGTTTCAATTACGCAGTTATGGCATGCCCCACTGAACCAACGCATCACGGTATGTATGGCACTGCTGATATCCTGGATATATTAAACTCCAGTACAACCTAGAATCATTAAACGAGCTAAAATACGATCACAACCCAATTCTGCTCCAGCTAGGAAATCAAGATAAACTGTCTTCTCCCCCTCACGCCTTCATTTCTGGGGAAAAATTATTAAAACCTCTTCCAGAACATATTGGCCCTGTTCCTTATATTAGTTCCAAGGATGAAATAGAATCTGCAGTCAAAATTCTTACTCAGCAAATCAACACTGCTTTAAACCACTTACCGGCCATTAAAGATCAAACACGTATCCATCCTCTAAAGCTTTGTATCCATCATAAATTTCAACGTAATATCAATGGTATTACAACTTTAATATGCACTTCGCATCCATGGTAATGTAGACGTATATATACGTCCTGGCCGGTAGCGTGGTTAAAGGCAGTCACCTGAACCAAAACAGCCTGTAAGCCTAATAGATTACCAGAAGATATCATGAACTTAATTAGGTAAAAGAACCAAAGAAAGGAAAAGGTTTCATCATACAGTACCTGCGCGCCGCAAGATAAAAAGATTGTCAATAGACTGAAGAGCGAAGTTAGAGATGCACTTAAAGTCCATAAGGACCAAACTTGGGAAGCAAAATTAGCCTCTATATCACTCGGCGACCGCAACATCAGGAATCTTTTAAAATTTCTCAGAAACTAAAATAAATATCTTCCCCTTATCAAGTCAGACCTGGGATTTATTCATTCAGATGCAGAGAAGGCAGAAGTCATAGCAAAAAGTTTGAAGGAAAATGTAAGCCTGTATACTCGAAAACTTGAAGTTCATCCACTTGTAAAAAACTCATCGAAATGTCAGATACCCATTTTAACTCCCGGTTTCCCATACTAATCAAATTGCGCCTACTTCACCAGCGGAAATGTATGATATCATAAAAAACTTTTATGATATCATACATTTTACGATATTATACATCAGGACCAGGCGCTTTTTTGTTTCTAATCAAAAAGCGCCTGGTCCTGTTGGCATCACTAACAAAATCATCAAGTTGCTGCCTCGCAAAGATATTGTGTATATCTTACAAATATAATGAACGCAGTCCTCAGATTTCAATATTTCCCTTATCTTGGAAATTCGCATTTATAATATTAATTCATAATTAGGAAAAGACTCTCACCTACCTCAAAATTATCGTCCCATCAGTCTGATCTCTAATCTTGGCAAAATTGCGGAGAGAGTCATCCTCTCCAGACTTCAGGCCTCAGTAACTAAGCTAAACATTCTTCCTAAAGAGCAATTTGGTTTTCGGCAATATCATAGTACTACTCATGAAATTCATAGAGTAATTGAGAACATTACTATAGCTTTTAACTGGCATCAATACACAGGAGCGTTTTTTCTTGATCTTGTGAAGGAATTCGATAAGATATGGAACTTTGGATTGTTGCACAAACGTCATTGTTTGTATAACACTTTGGATTGTTGCACAAACGTCGTTGTTTGTACAACAATCCAAATGTCGTTGAAAATGGTACACCTAATTAAATCATCCCTTCACGATAGACTCTTGCAAGTCAGGATAGGTGGAGCTATTTCAAACTAGCGCTGTATCTTGGCTGGAGTTACACAAGGATCCTTACTGGCTCCGATTCTGTTTGCAGTATACATGTAAAATATTCCGCACAACCCAATGTCGTCCATCATGGCCCTCTGTGCAGATGACATAGCAATATTAGCCAGATCCCTTCGCCTTTGTTACCAAAAATGAACTGCAAGAAAACCAACCTTCTAGAGCAGTGATTTTCCTAATGGAGATTACATGTAAACCCTCAAAAGAGCACAGCCATACTCTTCACGTGCAGACCAGCAGCTCCTGTAGGGGATGTTTTTAACCCTCTGGCTTAACTCCTACTTCATAATAAAATTCCTTGGCAGACAGAAGCAAAATATCTCGGTGTAATGCTGGACAAAAGATTGATTTTCAGCCATCACATTACGACCTCATGTGCAAAGGCTTCTGAAGCTATCGCCCAGATCTTCTCCCTAAATAACAGAAACAGCGGGTTAAATTTCAGAATTAAAGTGCTTCTATACGAGCTAATGATTCATCCTGTAATTACTTATGCCTCCCTAGCCTAGAGCCATGCCTCCAACACTAATATCCTCAAATTGCAGCGTCTGCAAAACAAATGTCTACGAATGATCCTGAACACTCCATAGCTTGTCAGAGATGTGCAACTTCATCGAGACACAAATATCCCTTATATCTATTCCTTCCTACAATCTTTAGTTACAAAGTTCTTCCAAAAAACATCTACACACCCAAATGAACTAGTTCAGCAAGCTGTCAACTACGATGAAACGGATCAATTTAAACACCAAAGACAAAAAGCCATATTAATCACCAGTAATGATGCATAATCTCCATGCCCTCTCAGGGCGAGCAAACAGCTCATAAATTTCTTTCCTCATTGTATTTATATAGCATTATAAAGCCTCTGGCTTAACCCTTGGAATCAGTAAAGTTCATCTTTCATTATCATCGTTAATTTTAGCTGTGTGCTGTATGATCATACGCTGTTTTGGATGCATCATGCTCAGTTTCCTTCTTTTCCAGGACCGACTTCAGCATAGAGCATCAGCGCCCATCTTAATTTGTTCAATGCAATTAATTGTAAGATAAATTTGAAGACTTTAATTTATCAATTAGTATAATTTTAAATATGGAAAGCATAAAAGTCAAATGAACAACAGTATTTCACGAACGCCGTTTATGTGAGAATCACAAAGGATTTACGCTTCGTGTCGGATTAGATTATAATTGGAAAATACTGTAGAGACACACGGTCCGCGCGGTTAGCCTAGTGGCTTTGCGCTTCGCAACCATATGCCTGGGGAAGGAGTGTCCTAGGTTCGATTTCCGTCGTAGACGTGAGGAGCTCAAGGATCTTCCTCAGCCATAGCCAAGTTAGCCGGTCTTGGGTGGGCAGTAGGGTTTTCCCGCCAGTTTATCTGCTGTTTTTCATCCCGCAAGCAGGCAAACCGGCCCCGTGAACACACAGGGATACAGCCAAGAATACCTTGAGGCATAGGCGTGACTATTCTATCCTCGTATTTCGGTTACGAAATACAAGCATGCTTGGAAGGTTGTGGGCCTTAAAGGCCTGTTAAAGCCATTGGGATAGATGTAGAGACACACGGATAATTTGAATTTTGAAAAGATTTTTAAATAGAACCATATAATACGCACAGAAATAAGTAATCACTTGGGAAATTATTATTTTCCGAATTGAACCAAAGAAATGCCGAAATAACTCGTTTTACTTATTTATACAGGTTCGATCTTCCTTCGACTATAATCATACAGTCAGCGAAAACTTTGGCAGAAAATGGAACATTGAGTTTCCCAATGGGCAAAAAAAAGTTACAAATTACTTACAGAAAATTACTTGTCTACATCGGTGTCCTAAACCGTCAATTCACACTTCAAGCACGCAAAACAAATAAAACTAAAAAAAAAGAAAAAAAAAGCAACTCATAACAAAAGACAACATTCAATTGGATTGGTTGACACAATAACCGATCACGGCCGCTGATTTCTAGGTGCCGTTTTCTCTGCGCTTACCTGCCTCGCTTTGTGGGCGATTTAAAGCCACTGGAACGCTAAGAATTTAAGCCGCTGCGAATATGATGCAAGGTTTACGCGTCTAAAATTGTCCTCTTCATGAAGCATTTGCATTGCAAGCGAATTTTACAGATGAACAATAATTTCGGACCAGCCAATACAGCAGCTATTTTTGCAGTATTTGACTCATTGAATACTCTCCCCCTTCACCTTTATTGGCGTTAATAGATTAAAGTTATTACAAGCCCAAAATCTACCAGATGACTTGACTATAAGTAGAAAAGGAGCTCCTGAGAGCAATAATGTGTACCGTGTAGCCGTGAGTTTGAGCTGTCTGGTGTGAAGTGGAGCTAACAGGAAGAAATTTATGATGGGGACGTTGTTACATACTTTGCGATTCAGCTCGGATTAAACACACATTATCAAATTACCCAGTTGGATACTATGCGAATAATTATTATGGGTGATATCAAATATCCAAACATTGATTGGGTAGAGATGAAAGCTCATGATAAAAACAATGGAGAATTTATTAAGCTGCCACTTGACAGATTTATCCAGCAGAATGTGAAAGAACCAACTCTAGGACAAAGAGTGCTTTAAACCACTTACCGGCCATTAAAGATCAAACACGTATCCATCCTCAAATGCAGTAATTGAATTGTTTCTCGGGCTGTATGGCATGTGGCACGGTCTTGTTGAAACCACATGTCGTCCACATCCATATCTTGCAATTTAGGCACAAAAAACTGGATTATCATGTCGCGATAGCGAGCACCCATTAACTGTTATTGCTTACCAGCCGCATTTTCGAAGAAGAATGGACCGATGATGCCTCCAGCCCAAAATCCGCACCAAACAGTGACACGTTGTGGATGCATTTGTTTCTCAACAATCACTCGTGGATTTTCTGAACCCCAAATGCGAAAATTTTGTCGATTAACAAAGCCATCATGATGAAAATGAGCCTCATCGCTGAAGATGATTTTGTTCGAAAAATAAGCATCCACTTGTTGTTGTTCCATATTCCATTCACCGAACTCTCTTCGCTGTGTGTGTGTGTGTGGTCAGTAGGTTTCAGTTCTTGAGTGAGTCAATTGAACTTTGTAAGCATAAAGATGCAAATCTTTCGTGAGAATACGCTGTAGAGAGCTTCTTGAAATGTCCAATTCAAGACCACGGTGCCGAATTGATGTTCCTGGACTCTCAGCAACACTCTCATGAAATTCTTCGATGTTTTCTGTTGAACGACTTGTTGAAGGACGGCCAGAGTGTATAAGATCACTAATTGATCCAGTTTCCTTGAATTTTTTAATTAATCATTTTACAGTTGATGAAGTTAAATCACTATTCCGACCATATTTTGTACGAAAGTTGCGATGGCAACTTGATGGCAAAATGACAAGTTCTATATATATATATATATAATTTAGTTATTAAATTATTTCTAAAAACAATTTTGCAAACTATAAATCTGGAATCGATGATATTAAATTTTTTTCCAAATTGTCAGCGTATTTAAATCATCTAGCAAGCTCTCTACACCATGTTCATTAACTATTGCGCTACACTCTTCCAATCATCAGCAAACAACTAAATACAGCGTGGCCATAAAATAACTTTCCCTCTTTGGAGACATCTGTAGCTAAAACTAATAAACGGAATGAGACCAAATTTTATATTGAGACTTTTGAAAGAAGCATGGGGAGATGATTTCCGCCAAAAAAAGATTTAGTACCAAAAGTCACCGATAAGGGATATATTGGCGCTGGAGGAGCTGAAAACAAGCGGATAATTACATTAAAGGCAGATAAAATGAAATAATAACATTTCGACGGTGTAAGCGACAGCCGCGTCACTCATTCCAGCTGGATATGTGGTGCGGTACAATAATAATAATAATAATAATAATAATAATAATAATAATAATAATAATAATAATAATAATAATAATAATAATAATAATTTTGGCTGTGAGGGTATTTGAAATCCGTTGTGTATGTAGGTGGCGTTCCCAACTTGCATGTCTTGAAAGAGAAGATAAAACGGACTGTTATGAACATCTAATCCGACTCCTTACGCTTAGCTGTAGAGCATGTCGCACACCGGATGCAATTTGTTGTAAACAAGAAAGGTCAGCACATTGAAAATCATGTATGTGGTCCAGGGGACCCTGATTCTGATAAATAAAACATTATTTCCTATGAGTTAAATCACTACAATTTCTGTGTCTCTCGCAAGTCTTTGTTTTACTTTAATTATTATTATTATTATTATCATTGTAACGCGCCACGTATCCAGCTGGAATGAGTGACGCGGCTGTCGCTTATATCGTCGAAATGTTATTATTCCATTTTATCTGCTTATAATGCAATTATCCGCTTGTTTTCGGCTCCGTCAGCGCCAAAATTTCCCCTGTCCCCAACATTTGGTACCAAATGTTTTTTTAGTGGATATCAGCTCTCCATGCCTTCAAAAGTCTCAGTATAAAATTTGATCTCATTCCGTTTATTGGTTTTAGCTACAGATGCCTCAAAAAAGAGGGAAAGTTATTTTATGGCCACCCTGTATTTCACTTCAAATCAATATCTATATCGTTTATACACAGATTAAACAGTAAGGGTCCAAGCATAGTGCCATGCGGGGCACTTAATATAAAAAGCATATTAGAGAGTTGCCATTCTTTTCGAACTGAGACCGATCTGATATCTAATTAAATCACAAAGCGTTATACGCAATGAGATTTAACAATTTCTTAAGTACATCCGATTCATCATCTTCTATTCTAAAGACATATCATACACAGAAATATGATTACTTAGATAACAGACCTTTAAACAGCAGTTACTCAATCACTCCAGTATTTCATCTGCTTCTGTCTTCTTACTAATATCAGACCTGCTAATGGTATCTTTCCTTAGTCATTAGTGAATGACTCTGGGATTTCCTTTAGCCTACTTGGCTAAATATGATCCCTTAATCTGATTTTGCCTTCCTTACCATGCTGTTCAGCAATTTTAACTGCACGTGAGCTGACAATTTTTCCCTTATAAGCTCTAAAGGAAAAACTTTTTTTTTTGTTACAGCTCTGTGTAATGATAGCACTGGTCCATCTAACACGAACGTTTTTGCTTTATTTAGTCTCTCTCTCTCTCTCTCTCTCTCTAATTAACTGAAATTCCTATCACACCGAGACCCGTTTTTATAATATATATATTATTACGAATAACCTTTACTGATCACTCAGTTCTGTATATGTTATTTTCCCCTCTAATTGTTCGAATATGTGAGGAAACTTCAATCGCCATCGAGTAATCCTTCAGCATTCTACTCGTCTTAAAGTTATCACGAGAGAATTTTTTTGGCTTTTAATTATTTGTAATTTGCCTTATGCAAAACTAGAGTTTCATTTTTTTTTTTCTAACGTGAGATGGCTTTTCGCTTAAGGACGATATGTCAAAAAGCTGTTTTAGATATAAAAAATGTTTTTCTTAGTTGGGAACAGCACACAAAAACATGGATACAACACATAAGCAAAATGAAATTAATCAGCTTTTGATGGTAAAAATGCTAATTTTTACTATCATTATTTTTTAGCACGCAACAGTGTTTTTGGGTGTGTTCTGAATAAACAGACCATTTTGATTAAAGCAAGATCAATACGACTTCAAGAGTGGACCTTCAATCTTCTACTTCTATAGAGCATTGCTATTTTAATACATATTGTGAATTAAAAGAAGCACCAAAAATAACTAATTTCCACGCAGTGCTGTGCAGCTGTTTGCAACTCCGTGCGGTTTCTCCATTGGGGTGTGTCCTGAATAAACGTAATACGCATGCGCGACATTAAGCATGCGCAGGTATATGAAGTTTATTAAGCTGATAATCTTTGTAGGAAGATTCATATAAAGAAATTTCCGAGGCAGTGACGATCTAAGGCATCAGGGCTTTATACAGATATGTCCGCCAGTCACTTTTACAGAGGATTTCAAATCATAGCAGCATTATATGGAGTTTTTGGATTGTCTTTTTTCAAGGGAATTCTTTCGAATGATTGCAAAAGTTTGTACTGGAAGCGGTGCAGTTTACTAATCATATATTCTCTTCTTACATTTTCTCCCCGTATTGTAGAAATCGCTCATGACATGAAATGCAATTCGCAGCGTCATCAGAAAGTTCCAAATGCGATGAATATCATCATTGTTATTTACTTTCTAATATTTGAGTTCTTTGTGAGATTATTAATGTACAAAAATACAAGCAACTTAATTTCTTTAATTAGCAAATGCTGCAAATTAGAGCGTGCAATTAAGAAATGTTGCCATTTCAAGGGATCGCATACAACAACTTCTGTGATTATGTTCATCAATATCATGTTTTTCCTCTTCGGATTCATCTGGTCATATATTTCGTTTGAATTGGCTGCCGGGGGCTGCTTTATCAATGAATGGATTCCATATAAGGTACAAGAGATTGTACTGCTTCTTCTTTCTTGTCTTTCGGGCTCATATGCAATGTTAACAGCTGTAGTTTTCCCATCTTGGATAGCATTCTTTCTGTCGTTCTTGCAGAACATTTTAAAGAATATTAATGAAGAACTGAAATCAGTTACGTTTTGCACATCTCGATTCGATCGTCTGAAAGAACTGATGGAGATTTACAAGAATTGTGCAAGTGTTATAAAAGAAACAGGAAGTATTCTCTCCACAATGAATTTTTTGGTTTATAATATAAATACCGGGATGTGTTGCCTTTGGGCATATCAAGTGTTTAGTTTCAAAAGTCAGGAAGCCAGTATATTTAACACAATCGCACTTTTCACGACATTTTTCTTAATGCTCTTCCCATCGATTTTTTCTAGTAAACTGAAAGAAGAGGTAGGTGAGCTCTACTTAAATTAGTCTTACATAAAAGATGTCTATTACTCTAGCTCTTCACTTAGTAAATGTTAATATGTTTATAAAAATAATTATTTTATATGTTTATGAATGCGATAGGGTGGTCTGCTGGAGTGGAATGGATAGTTTATATTACATCATAAAAGACCCAAGCCATCGTAGAGATTATTTAGTTTGTACAAGTATCACTGTTGAGCAACAATGGGGATCGTCTTGTGGTCAACTGTGAATTTAATTGTAAACTGTTGTTATTCCATGTCATGTAAACAGCTAGCCCTAATGTTCTTCATTTTGATTAAAAATTCTGAGATATTTATATACAATTTGTTCAATTGTATATAAGGTTCAATACTCTAAGGTAGAGCCTCCGTAGCTCTGTCAGTATAGACCAAGCTCTTTGGTTTGAATGACCTGCATTGGAATCCCATCTAGAACGCGATGAATCTTTATCAGGGTTTTTAATTTGGAGGTGAATCACCTGGCCTAATATGGAGGTAGAGGGATTTTTCTTCCAGAAACCCGTGTTTTTCGTCCCTCAGAACACGGGTTTGTTCTACTGGCCTCACGTAGTTTAATGACAAACGTACTGAGAGGCATGGGGCTAACCATCTTATCCTCGTAATCGGTTAGGAAATACAAGAATTCTTTGAGGGCCGTGGACGCTTAACTGCGTGTTGCAGCCAATGATAGAATATCACTGTGCACTTTGATATTTTTATTTTAATGCTATTTAAAGTAATTAATTAAGTGTACCCATGACCCTTTTATCATGAGAATTTTCCTTCTTCCAGTGTATGTCTCTTTACTTTAAAATCTCCCATATTAATTGATAGACGTCACTGACTACGATAATTTGCTGATGAATGTATTTCAAAATCCCCAACACCCCGTGATCTGTCGATCGCACCAATCATAAACTCTTCAATTCACTGTACCAACAGGGAGATTTATGACCAGAAGACTTGCTCGCTATATTATCTTCATTTCTTCAACGATTAGGAGAATTAACCTTGAAATAATTATTATGAGCAATACTGCAAGCAGCTTTCAAATGTAGATAGAAAATTATATTTTCGCCTAAGGTTACAGGGCAATAACATTGAAAATAAAGAACAGTGTACTGACTAGAATAAAATAGAATAACAAAGAATCTTATTCTGTTTTACACATAAAAGGTTTTTTTTTTTTTTTTTGCTTTCACAATATAAATGAAATTTTACAGGCAAGAAGATGCATCATAAATAAGCTCATATTCAAAACCGCCACAACCCTTCCCGATAAATTTGACAAAATATTTTTGAATGTCTTTTTTTTTAGCATTGCGTCAGAAAGCATTTGATTAGAATAGGCATTGCATACCTGAACAGTTCCGCACACAATGCAAATTACTTATGCGGAAATATTTATGGATTATGCCCTAATCAAGAACCTTAATCAACTTTACCTATACAAGGTATACAAGGTAAAGTTGATAAAGCTCTGTATTACTAAAACCTTGGTATTTAGGGTCTAGCTACTCACTGAGGAGACCTCAAAAAAGGTGGAAACCGGTCTGGGTAGTGACTCCACCCTAATGTATTGCAGTATACATCTCTGAGTGACTTTGATTAGGCCACACATGAACTATTGTGCCCAGATTTAGTCACCTGGGTTTCAAAAGGATGAAGAGATGTTGGAAAGAGTCAAAAGGCAATTGACTAAGGTAGTTTCTGACTTCTGGAATGTCGAGTATGAGGAAAGATTGAGAAGATGTAATTTGCAGAGTCTGGTGGACAGGAGGAAGAGGGGAGATAAGGGGTTGTTATAGGATCAATCTTGGTAAGGGGTTGTTATAGGATCAATGCTGGAGAATTTCTACAGAAAATAGTGGGAGATTGGGGGAGAATCAGAGGTCATCCCTGGAAACTGTATAAAGAAGGTGTGAGTAGGGGAGTGAGAGGCAGGTTTTTTTTGTGTGCATGGAAAATACTAAGAATAGTGATCAGAACTTTACCCACCTTTACAATGAGTTGCCCTGGTGGTGCATCACCTTTAGACTTGAACTACGTTCAGGCACAAACTTAAATGTTTGCTTACTTGGGATTAGGAGTAAAATAACCAAGTTTATAAAATTACTTGGTAACCGTAATATACATTATTCCCAAGATATAAAAAACTTATATATATATATATATATATAAAATAACCAAGCATATAAAATTGCTTGGTTATCCTAATATATATATATATATATATATATATATATATATATATATATATATATATATATATATATATATATATATATATATATATATATATATATATATATATATATATATATATATATATATATATATATATATATATGAGGTGATATATATTTGAGGTGATTGAGGTGATATATATTTGAGGTGATTGAGGTGATATATATATATATATATATATCACCTCAATAAAGGTCGAAACCAGACCGGTTTCGACCTTTATTCTTTATTGAGGTCTCATCAGTGGAAGCCAGGCTAGAAATACCAAGATTTTAGTAATACAGAGCTTATAAGTATTTTACCAGAACAAGTAACCATAAGGTGTTATAATATTAATAAGCAAGGCAAAATACTTTCTACATTTATATCTCCTCTTGAGATTTTTATTATATATATATATATATATATATATTATATAATATATAATATATATATAATATATATTATATAATATTATATTATATATTATATAATATATATATAATATATATTATCCCCAAGGTAAAAAACTTTTCACACACACACACACACACACATGAAAATATAACCTGATTTCCGGTCAAATGGGGTATAGTTCTATCTCACGAAGCTCGTTTTGGACTCTTAGACACTTTATCAACCTTCAATTAGTAACAAAGACTTACAGACAATATGGCCACTAAATGACAGCGATATTACTAAATATACAGCTGATCACTGCACAGTACATTTAGTTCCCTATCCGTACTTGGTATCCGTAATCTCTCAAGATATTAGGAATTTGGTCATAAATTAATGTTCGACGTTTCATGACAGCAGCAATTAACACCAACATTTTTTTCAGTTTCTTTGAGAAAAACGCCGTACCTTTACTCTTCTAGTAGCCCTGTATCCAAAACCTCCTTAGCTTTTCTTTTAACTTCATTTGTGAACTGCTGCTCATACCGCACTATTGCTACCATTACCAAGCGAGTCACCCTTCTTACTTGCTCTTTGTAGTGTTCATGTTACTGATTATCTCCACCCATCTTGTGCCGACTCCACCAATGTCTCTTTCTTCCAGATTGCATACTTCACTTCTTCAGTCATCCATTTTACACCTACTTATTTAATCTCCTGACATCAATCTGATCATTGCAATACAATCAGTCATTGCCTTTGTCAGATAATTCCTGAGTACCAAGCAGTAATGATTTCCTTCCACTCCAATTCCTCACTCCATCATATAGCTACAAACCACTTCCTGATTTTGTCATAATCACCCACCTTATAGTTTCATAGATAGTCCTTTCTCCCAAAAGTCCTTGTTATGGCTTGTCACTACCCAGTGATCACGTCATCATCACTTTTAGCAATGGAAAGAAGATGTGACACTTGATTTAAAATACCATCTAACGATATAATCAAATCTAAGACAACTCGATCCAAGTGTGGCCTTCGTTACATACTCTTTAAGGAAGTTCTCGCTTAAAACTCAGACAATTCATTCTCCTTAGGTCATCATGTTGTTTCTTCATTCCAGTCTAACTCACCATAATTGAAATCGCCTCTAATAATTACCCTTTTCTTAGAAGGAGACCAATTTTACTAAACATTTATTCTCTCCGCCTTCAACCTTACCAGTTCTATAGCAACACCCTACTAAACATTTCATCCTGTTCACTTCCACTTCACACTATACGACTTCAAAACAATTGTTAAACTTTTCTCCTTAAGTCTTCACCCTAGACGGGATCAACTCCTCTACCATATCATCAATAGGACTCCTTCTCCAATTTTGTCTTATCTGTCTTCACGAAAGATCAAATATTCCTCCTTTATTCCTTTCAGAATGTCATCCTCGTTGAACCATGTCTCACTTATATCAAGAATATTTGGTCCAGTTCTTTGATAATTGCCGTAACGACTTCAGTTTGAAAATCAGCAACAAAAAGACTTCGAATTCATCGACTGCATTCTGAATGGAGAACCTTTAGAACAATTTTAAAACATTTTTGCTTTTTGATCACAATTTTTAGCAAAGACGGCAAGCTAAATAGGAAAATACACAGCGAAACCTGGTATGATATAAATTCAAACGAATGCATAGAACATGAAGGAAGTTTCAGGAAACACTTTGGCGTCGGCTACAAACGAAAGTTTAAAGATGAGCAATAATTTTGGCATAATGGCGGCGAGCTTTACGCTGACGATTGGATTTTGCCTAACTGATGTAGGACTGGTTTGCTATTGTTCGTACATGAAAACCTATTTTCTCACGACAAGCAGTAATGATGCTGGCGTTGCTTGCAGAGGCATTTAGGAACTCATTCATCAGTGTATCATTCAAGCAAGCGATTTTCTCATGACAAGTGCTCAGAAACTGCGCAGTCTGCTCTGCAATTTTATGTTTGTTTTGTGTGTGGTTCCCACACGAATGAGGTTATTGCAGTGGTGTCCAAAACCTATGGACGAACACTGTTTCTGGATATTAGAGTAAATTCAGGCGAACAAATTTGTGGCAATCTGTATATCTGCTGATTTCGTGTAGAAAGCGGATACACATTCCAATTTTCCGATCGCGCAAAGAGGTCACATGGTCGCACTCAACAAAATAAAAGTGACAAGGCGAATTATGTTTAAAGGAAGCTCTTTATGGAGGAATTAAGTTGAAATTGGATCATGTATTTCTCAACGACATCATCTAGATGATTTCACGGGAGAAGAATTGTTGGAAAGCTAGAAGACTGCAGTATTACTGAAATTGCCAGAGAGCTTGGAATCTTAACTAGCGTTGTATCCAGGGACTAGGCTACGTTTCAAACAATGCAATCATTTCCAGGTGTTTCGTTAGAGCTCGCTCTCGCACCAACACTGAACATAGAGACAGAATTTTGGCTCTAACAGCAAAACATAATCGACGCACCACTGCAACTAAGCTGGCATGTGGGCTCAATTCAAACACATGTACGCGGATATCTCGATAATAAACTGTGGCACGACGTCTGTGACAAGTACATCTGTAAGTACAATGGCCTTTAGTCTGCGGCCCGTTATCCACACCTCATTGCAGAGCATGTTTTCGGCGGTGTTTTATCCATTAAAATTGGACGAGAAACAAACTAACGTAATATTTAGATATCTGAGTCGTTTTAATCTCTGCTAAGACTCTTGTGTAGCTCAGTAGAAGTGGCATTTGCACTCTACAGCGCTTGACCCGACTAGAGGAACTTTTTATAAGCCTTTTCTCGACCGGTTCCAGAGTTAAATAGTCGATATCTGGCACCAGCCAGCGGGTGTTTCCTCCCGGAAACTCGGGTTTTTCGTCCTGTAAACGCAAGAAAATCGGCCGTCGAACCCACACTATTTTCAAACATTAAATATATTGTGTTAGGGTTAGGAACCACCAGATGGCGGCACTTACTAGTCGCCTCCTTCACTGCGTGCCGATTAATTAGTGATAGCCTTGGGCCAGCTAGCTCTAATTGGCTACCAGTGGAGATTGAACTGCCCACTCAGTCTCCAAAAGTTAGATAGGGCATAAAAGCGGCCTCGCCAATACCTTGTACGGGAATAAAAAGGCGTTAGCTGAATTTTTGTTTAAGATACTAGAAGACTCATGATCTGGCGTGAAAGTGCTACTGCTTACAATAGCAAGAATGTTCTCCAAAAGGATAAATAAGGACCTGCTTGGATCATGTTGTGAGGAGGTGCTATGCTTAAAGGACGCGCTTGCTATAAATGCTGGAAAAAGGGACTACGACTGGTGCATGATGCTGCACCGAATTTCTTCAACATCATGTTCGAATGTTTCGTGGTGCATTAGGCGAAGAATTCATTTTTATGGATGACGGTGCCACATACTACACGTACACAAACAGTGGAGATACTACTGGAGACCGAGGATATTAATCGAATCGAGTGGCCATAATGTTCCCCAGATGTCAATCACATAGAGCATGTTTGGATCTCAATAGGGATACATATTCTGCTCGAAATTCCTCTCCAAAAAATGAACAAGGTCTTATCTATAATCTGATAAGGGGATGGGCCAGTTTGTCTCAAGAACTCCTGAATCGCTTGGGCTAAGCATGGTACTACATTACGAGAGCTGCATCGCAGTTCGAAGTGGACATATTCCATACTGAAATGTCTCTTTGCATAGTTTTCTATAAGCACAGCACATTAATTCCCTCCCAACTACGTAAATTTACTCCGTTTTTAAAAACGTACTGCAATTTAATTTATACGAAATTTAAAATACAATTTCCGAATATAATTGATTATTATTATTATTATTATTATTATTATTATTATTATTTTATTTACATAATTGATACACAGTCAAAACAAGATTTCATTTAAACAAAAATTTGACTGGTGATACAGAACAATTCAGATTCTACACAAGAATCCAAGAATAGTCCGTCAGGAAGCGACGTAAAATATGGACTGTTCCAAGTAATTCTGTTTTTTGTAGGTTATATGGGGGTCACTTCGTTGATGTTTAATTGCTGTAAATAGTTGGATAGCTTCTTTGAAGTTGCACCAAGTGCACCGATAACAATTGGGATGAATTTCGTGTGTTTAAGCCACAGCCGACCAACTTCGATTGCCACATCTCGATATTTAGTAATTTGTTTTTCAGTTCTTTGTTGTTGATGTTATTATCACTGGGTACTGAGATATCAATAATCCAAACCTGTCGATGTTCGATAATTGTGAAGTCAGGTCTATTGTGTTTCTAATGCCAATCAGTTTATATTCTAAAGTCCCAGAGAATTTTTGCTGTTTCATTTTCCAATACAGTCTCTATTTTATGCTGCCACCAGATATCAGAAGTAGGAAAGCCATATTTTTTGCATACATGCCAATGAATTATTTTGGCCACTCGATCATGACGGTATTTATATTCAGATTGAGTTATCTTGTTGCAGGCACTGATTTGATGTTATACAGTCTCATCTTTCTGATCTCATAATCTTCATTTGTTTGTTATTATTGATGTTCAAAATTTTTGCTTTGATTGCATCAGTTTGTAATGTCTGTTCTTGAGCTGCTAGAAGGAGCTGCTCCTTCTGTTTCTTTTTTAATGTATCTGTACTGTAGCCATTGCCACGTCTTATTTACGTCAATTTTGGCCTCAGTATATCGAAGAAATTCGCCATGCAAGAGTTTATTTTTCCCGCGCACATATCGGTTATTTTGTTGTTTCTTTTTGTAATCGGATTTGTTTCCTGTTGCTTTTAGAAGGCCCTCTTGTGTAATTGCTTGAGGCATTGGCTCAGAGCTATTGTCGATGTAACTTCTTAAACTGATTTCTTCTTCTTCCACAGTCTGTCTCACTTGCAGCAGACCCCGTCCACCTATTCTCCTCGGTAGGTACAACCGGTCAAAATCATTTCGTAGATGTAATGCATGATGCATAGTCATTAGGTTTCTAGTTTAGCGATCCAGTTTGTCCAGGTCTTCTTTTGTCCAATCTTTTATGCCAGCTGTGTATCGGATCACTGCAATAGCCGAAGAATTCTTTGCTTTAATCCATTTAGTTTTGGCTTCAGAATATTTCTAACTCTTTTGATGTATTCTGATGCTGCCTGTTGTTTAACTTTCGAGTGGTGAATATCATTGGCTTCTAATATTCCTATGTATTTATAGTGTTCGTCAGCTGAAATTGCTTTTATATATTTCTCTTCATCAAAATTAAAACTACTAGTTTCATTAATATTTCCTCGTATAATAGAATTATTCTGTGTTCAATAAAGGATCTATTTGCTGAACCGATTTTCCGTATAACTTCAAGTCATCCATGTACAACAGATGGGAAGTTTTAATATTACATTTAAGAATTTCATATCCAAATTTTGTTTTCTTCAGAATCAGAGACAAAGGTATCAAAGAAATGTTGAAGAGCATTGGTGACAAGGAATCACCTTGGAAAATTCCACGTTTAATGCTGATATCTCTAAATTGTTCATTGTTCACTATTAAATTTGTTTTCCATGATTTCATAGCAGAAGCCAGAAACGATTATATGTTTTTGCTAATTCCAAATAATTTTAGTGATTTTAGGATCTAGGAGTGTAGGAGGGATTGAGTGCTTTCTTGTAGTCTATCCATGCCATGTTTAAGTTAGTTTTTCGTCTTTTTGATTTTCTTAGAATCATTTTATTAATAAGGATCTGGTCTTTTGTTCCTCCAGATGTTTGAAAATTGCCTTTTTGTTCAATCGGATACATCTGATTATCTGATAAGTAGTGTTATATGGAATTTACTATGATTGCAGTGAACAGCTTAAGCATAGTTGGTAGGCATGTTATTGGACGATAGTTACTTGGGTCTGCATCCTTATCTTTCATTAAGCGAAACGTGCACCCAGATATCCTCCAGTCTTCCACAGTGCCTGACTGCAACAAATAATTAAATTGTTCTGCCATTCGATCACGTAGACTAGTTAGGTATTTTAACCAAAATCCATGTAGTTCGTCTTTGTCAGCAATCCAGTATTTAATTTTCTAGCTTGAGCACTGACCGTTTCTAATGATAATGACAATTTTATTTCTTTTTGTTTCATTTCTGATTCTATTTCCTTAATCCATGAGGCATCTTTATTTTGTTCAAGAGGATTATCCCAGATTGACTTCCAAAATTTGAGTGTTCTTCTTTTCCTGCTGAATGATGGTTTGCATTTGTATTTCTCTGGAGAGACTGAAAGAACTGATGTTGGTTGTCGAAATTGCATATTTTGTACATATTGGTTTATTCTTGCTTCATATCTTTTAATTTTCTGTGCAGTCGCTGTAATTCTTTATTTTAGCTTTTCGGTAACTTCAACAATTGTTTTGTTGGGCAAATTATGTGTTAATCAATTTTCTTTTGATTTTATTATTTTTTCAACCGATCTTCTTTAAAACTCTTTAAGTTGCTCAGATCAGCTCGAAGTTTGTTGACTTTTCGTTCCAACCGGATTTTCCATTTTGCAGATTATTTCAACCTCGGCTTTTGCTCTTTCGGTTGGCAGCCAAGCTGAAATGATATTGGCTATGCTGTATAGGAGCTGATTTGTTTCCTTTATACTGTTGGTTGTGATGGTTTCGATTATAGCATTTGCGTCTAAGCTTTTTTATTAAGCTTAGATTTTTTGTAAAGTTTTTAATGGTGGTAGTCTTATACTGTCATTTATGGAGTTCATATGTTCCAATATCCCTGACTACATTCTACAGTACACTTCTGTCAAAACATTCTGATGTATGTCATCAGCTTGATGTTTACTGAGTTGAATTTCAAAGTTTGATATAGCTACCCCCTGATGATTTGCTGTTACTGGAGTTGTTGGTTTATTACGTAACTCTAGCAGCTCAAGTTCAGTAAATATTTTGTTACAGAAAATGAAATTCGTTTGGCCCATAAATCTTTGTTCTGTTATTGCAGATTCTAGGAAATTTTGTTTCTAAAATACGCTTTCAGAAACCTAGTTTTTACGGTGTTGATCTGTAAAAATATTTCATAACTTCTCTGTTTTCTTCTACCGTCCATGTTTTACGTTTGGTTGGGTTTTACGAGTGAGAGCTGTGTCCTGTAGTCCACTTGTCGCCAACATCTGACGCAGTCCTTGATAACCCAGGCGTCGACTGCTCTGGTATGGATCTCTTCTTCCTTTTCACCATTAAGATGGGGGTTGGAACACTGTTAGTCTCGTTTCTCAGTTGAGACCTGCCTGACAAGGGTGGCCCTGCTGGCAGCTATGCTACCGCCAGAATAGTTCTCAACATCACTGAAGCATGCAAGCCCCACCACCACCACGACAATGCCGTGTTCCTTCGGGGGTATTAATACGCACATGACATACTACTGACCAAACTATACTCAATAAGTATAAGAGGAACACTGCATACATGGTTCAAGAACTACCTCTCAAGCAGAATACAAGTAACAAAAATAGGTACGTGTCACAGTCGGAGTATACAAGTAAAACACGGTGTACCTCAAGGTGCCATATTATCACCCACTCTATTCAACATATACATTAACGATGTTCATAACATATCCATAAGAAGTCAAATATTTCAATACACAGATGACTGCACTACTAGCAATCCACACAGACATTAACACAGCTCTCTGCATAGCACAACAAGACCTAAACGAAATCTTCCACCAAAACGCAATTCTAATTAACGGCACAAAAACACAGATGTTGATAATACACAACCCAAGAATAACACGCCCCGCATCACTATCGATACATTGTCACACATACCGCTGCATTAACAACAAAAATGCCTGCCAATGTTCCGAAGTCAAACCTGTAACACACGCAAAATACCTCGGTCTCTATGTAGATTTCCACCTTAAATGGACAAAACATATAGAATACCTACACACCAAACTCCGGATCATCGCAGCAAAACTCTTCCAAGTTAAAGATATTATTCCACCCAACATAAAAAAAAAACTCCTATATTACGGTATCTGCGAATCCCTACTCAGATACGGAATAACAGTCTATGCAAATACATCAAACAGCCACCTAACAAAATTAGAAACACTACACAGGAAAATTGTGTCAACAGTGATCTGAACACCTTACACGCAACAACCAATATCCGACAAGCACATGGCGATACACAGAATTCTGAGCATTAAAAACCTGAAACACTAAATGACATTAAAACAAGGAATTACTTCAACATCATCCATCGAAACAACAGAGACACATATCGTATAACACGACCTACAACAACTCTCTACACACCCACACCTTTCAACAACTCATACGGTTCTTTTGTGAGATCACATCAGACACCCACGCAACTCAACAGCCTACCAAGAAAGTTAAAACACGTAGATAACTACAGAACATTAAAAACGAACTCTGAAAAATATACCAACAAAGTTAAGAAACCATTAACACTAATATACACATCACAATTCACTAGCATCCAATGCCTACATCCCATACATAAACAGTAGCAACAACACAAATAGTGAAGGCTAAATCCCACTCTCTTCATAAAAGCTAATCCAAGCTTCGAAGTAGGTGGGATTAACCTCACTCATATACAAGTAATCCTTATAAGAAAATGCAAAAATTTGTATGTATAATCACTCTTTCTCAAACTTTAAAAAAAAATTTTAAAAATTAAAAAAATAAAAAATTATACAAAAAATTCTATTTAATCTTCATTGTTAATATTAGAAGAACATGTGATGTAAATACATAATATAAAGGCAAAAAAAGTATTATTAAAATTTTTAATTGAAATCCAATGTAGGAATTGCAGCACTTAGTGCTGAACTCTGTAAAATTATAAGGTGCAATGTCACACAAGATGTTTATTGTATGTATAAAATATATTTTAGCTAATAATAATAATAATAATAATAATAATAATAATAATAATAATAATAATAATAATATTATTATTATTATTCTCTCTGTTCACTTCTCAGCACTTCAAACCAAAGTTTGAAGTGCTGAGAAGTGAACAGAGAGGACTGCAGTCAACAACGAGTGAAGAACAAAGGATGTTGCCATCTTTTCAATCACGCCATAGCTGCTCATCCCAGAAAGGTGAGTCATGAAGTGCATCAAATGCCTGGAGGAAATATCGTCCGACGGAAATCATATAACCTGTAGAAAATGCAGTAGGATTTTTCACTTTACATGTGCAGCTTTTCAGAAACAACCAGGCAACGTAAATCCAATGCAACACGCGAGGAATAGAAGAATCTACCCTGCAGGAAGATTAAAGAAACGCACCTAAGGCAGCTATCTACGACGGAGCCGATTATACACTAATAGAAAACAACTAGAGATTCCAAAAGCCAGCTTAGTACATGTTGTGCAAGAACTCTTTGACAAAGAGAACGAACAAATAACAAAAAAAATCTAGCGAATATGAAGACGTGGTCAAACAAAATAATTTAGCAGTGATAGAAGTGTTGCAAACGGTAAAAGACATTAAAATCAGCATTAACACACTATCTTACAGGCAACACAATTTGATGAAAGAGACATGCGAACTCCATCAAGAACTTGATTCTATAAAATTACAATACGAACGCTTAAATCAGCAACAACATAAAGGAGATCTTGTCATAAACGGTCTTCCTGAAACTGCACCTAAAGAAAACCTCAGAGACGTAGCTTTAAAATTAGGCCATGCAATTGATATCCCTCTACAGCTTAACGACATTCAGACCGTAAGTCGGATTCCTAGGAAGAGCAAAAAAAAAAAAAAAAAAAAGGCTTGCCACGATCTGCATCAGTCCTAATTCGTCTTACAAGCAAGTCCAAAAGAGACAATCTCATAAAAGCCAGTAGATAGAAAAAAACAGTTGCCAAGGATTTTCACACATTATAAACAACACACCAATCTTCCTATTCGAATATTTAACACCATTCAACCAGAATCTGTTGTACCAAGCAAGAAAAGCAAAAACAGTAACAATTACCAATTTTTGTGGATCAGATATGTTCTTGAGGAAGTCACAAACTTCAAAGCCGATACAAATTAATAGGCTCAGAAGACATAGAAAGGCTGCCACAGTGAAAAAAAAAGTCTCCTAATTAGTTCAAAAAGAAGACCACAATAAAAATGAATGTGAACTACCAAGACAAATACAATAACACCAGAATATACCGGCAATTTTACTTTGATCAGAGCTTTCAGATCACTCATTTGACCTCCCAAACATCAGCCTACTTCCAACACAGCTATCAAATCAATAAAAAAGTAACTAACCGGTGTCATCCTCAGATAAGCTCAGTAAAAAGCTTCGAGTATGCAAGCTGATACATTACATCTCAACCGAGATCAAGAGAAAGGAAAACAAAATATTTATTATGTTGAAATGCTGTAGTTTCAGCGCTTAAATACATTAAAAGCAAAAATTGTAAAATAAAATGTAACTTATTGTTATACTATAAATGCTGTTAAAAACGTAATCTTATTCAATTGCAAACTATAAATTACCATCTATAGTAACTATTACTAACACATTATACAAAAAACGGAAAATCTGTTTGAAATTCACTGATAAGAAACCCTCTAAAACAAGATGTTTTGTAAATGCGTAACATGCAATCATAATTTTAATAATAAAAAACACTCAATTAAAAGAATACTATTATTATTATTATAAGTATGTAATTTTTAGAAATTTGTAATTTTGTAATTTGTATAATTTTATGATGTAATTTTTATATGTATGGAAGACATAATAAAGTGTTAAAAATATTATACGGACACCTTCATGGAGTCGGAAGACCCATCTCGGGAGAACCAATCTATCCATACGATCTATCATACCTCTCCTTGAACCCATTAACAGAAAAGCACTCACAACTGAATGTGGTAACGCATTCCACACTTTCACCACTCTCCAAGCAAAAAATCTAGTCCTCCCACCCCTACTGACCACAGCTTTATTCAACTTCCAGGAATAACCCCTTGTTCTGGTCCCTCTAGCCAAGTGCTGAAACATTTTCCCTTACGTCTATCCTATAAAATCCTCTAAGAAACTTAAATGTTTCTATCATATCCCCTCTTTTTATCCTATCAACCAACTTCTGCAATCTACACACCTTCAAAGTATCTTCATAGGGAATTTTCCACAGGCCTATCAATACCTTTCTCCTTAGTTCTGGCAATAAATTTATATCAACATTTAGCTGTAATCATGAATTATTGTTTTTCATATTCAGGTAAAAATATGATTCTTCCTTAGCTTTTGGACACTAGTGTATAAACCTATAGTGCATGTTGTACTGTGGCAGTATAGGCTTGTATACTAGTACAGATTTCCGGACCAGGTAAGAATAAAGAAAAATGTTACAAAAAATGTACAAAACTGATAACAATGGCAAAAACGAACCTTATCCCAATGGTCCAAATTTGGACTTTTTCAATCCTACAAGTCTCCAATAAGCGAAGCGTTTTTCTCACAGCGAGGGATGAAATTTATCTCCCACCTAAAGACACTCACAAGCATCCATTCTGAGGGCTGGATTCGAGTCCCTAACCTGTTAGTTGTACAGCGGGTACGCTACTCACTCAGCCAAACAGGCCGCGAACTATGTAGTCTACTGTGTCGATTTTACTGTCATTTAATTATTGATCAATCATTTAGTATTTTCATGGAAGATGGAATGGGGGGGAAGTACTGCAGATGATAGCAGACGAATTGCAACCAAAAAAGAACAGGAGACATTAGGGAGGGTGGCTGTATATTTGAAACAACTGGTGTAAATTCTTACAAGTGTATCCAATTCAGAGTTTCATCGCTTACAGTTGTCTAGTTAGCTACGACCCGCGCATACATTTCCCGAAACGATGCAATGGTGGCATTCCATTATAGTGAGAGAGCCTTTCAACATGGCTCAAGTCACTGTTAATGTGTTCTGTGAAAATTGCAAGACCATATGCTTCCTTTTATATTTGTATCAGCTTTATTTATGTGTTTAAACATCCATTGCGACAGATGTGCGAATATTTTTGATCAGATCGTGTCATATTGCAAAAGCAACGATTAAAAAAATGAGAAATAAGTGGTAGCCGTTCTTCATATAGGAAAAACTTTTAATTCAATTATCCAATTTTCATTGCAATTGTCATTTCCCTCATTTAAAAAAAAATAAGCAACCCCTTAAATATATCTTATAAAATTTTAGAATGTGTGATTTTTACGCTAGTGTATATACTGAGCGAGCATGTTTAGATGAACGGTACAGCAATACTTGAAATCAACAGAGTAACGCAGCTTACTTAATTCTTTTCGTATAATAAACGCATCACGCATCTCTCTCGGAAGAATGACGTCTTGGAACGTTGTGTTATTTTATTATAAGAACAATATACACCCTTTGTTGCTGGAGCACGACGTCTTTGATGTACAGCCTTTTACAAAGATGTCAACTTCCTTCTTCAGAGGTTTTCAGGTTATCGCATTTTGATGTGCACTCTTTGGATTCACGTGTTTTGAAGGAATCCTATGTAAAGATAGCAGTGGGTTACGGATGAGGAAGTCCCGTTTACTGATTCTTTATTCTTTTGTTACATTCTTGATTCCTAGCGTACATTTGTTTTCTTTAATTAAATGCACGCCATTATTTGATTTCGAACAAAGTAGTGAAGATACAGTGCTGGTAACTGTGGTTCTTCTCGGTGTCTTTGTTCTGTATATGTAATTCTTTTTGTACAGAAGAACCTCAAGATTATTTTTTCTTATTCAGAAATGTTATAAATAAGCGATGCAAGAAAATGCATCCAGTTTAAGGGATCGTGCACGACAGTAAACATTGCTGTACTCGGTTGTGTTTCAAGGTATCTGCTTTTGCAGATTGTTTGTTTGACAAGAAGACATTTTCCGTCAACTGTAAAATTCTTGATTTCATTCCTCCGGATATACGAAAAATGTTTTTGGTTTTCCTCTATGGATTTTCTAATTCATTTTTAATGATCTCCATCGCGATTATCCCATCGTGACTATCCTTATTTTCTTAGTTTTTCCAAATTATATTGAAGGCAATTAATGAGGAAATAAGATGCATGCTATGTCTAAACAAGTGAATATAATTCGATCAGTTGAAGGAACTGATGACGCTCTACGCGGATTGTGTAAACTTGTTAAAAAAATGGACTGCATGTTATCATTTGAAAATTTCCTCACTTTTAATATAAACACTGAAATTTATTGTTTTTGGGCTATAGTATAATCACTGGAAATATTCAAGAGATCGTTTGGAATGTGGACGTCTTTTGCATTTTTCGTGATGCTTTTTCCTTCAATTTTCGTCAGTAAATTAAAACAGGAAGTAAGTAATAGAATTTAAGCCTACTCGGCTTGATTACACACATATTTTAACAATGTTGTCTGTCTGTTTAGTTATATACTTTGCTCATTTGTCATCAGTAAATAAATGAACTAGATCATTGGCGACCGATTTATACTACTTGGAAGCCAAGTATATCATTCCTATTCACTAGTCATTGTGCACCTATGTATATATATATATATAGATATATATAGATATATATATATAACTAACTCGGCTAACTCGGCTATGGCTGAGGAAGATCCTTCAGCTCCTCACGTCACCGACGGGAATCGAACCTAGGACACTCCTTCCCCAGGCATATGGTTACGAAGCGCAAGGCTAACCGCGCGGACCTATATATATATATATATATCACTATAAAAATATATAAAAAATATATATATTTTTTATAGTGATACGATGTTTCTTATAGTGTTTACTTGCTTTCTATGTTCTCACCTGAAAAGTCGGACAATCCGATGAAACATATTACATTTTGAATAAATTTAATTGTTATTCTAGTCTCGTGTATAGTCAGTATATATAAATATGAAAAAAAAAAAATATATATATATATTGAAAATATGACAAAATTGTCCGATTCATAGGTATATAAAACCGTTTTAATGAACCCTAATTTATTATTACAAGTGTAATAAATTAAGTATCAAAGTTTCTGTCGTGTTTTATTCTCCTAATAGAGTTGCCTTCCCATGTTTTTTTTTAACATTATTGGAGATACACAGGCATCCTCTCTCATATATTCGTCATCACCGTCGTTGATTGATTTTCCATGAGGCCGTATATTATGGGTGAATTCCGATGTTCCTAACCTTAGTGTTTATATGCATATACTTGGTGTATTTTGCGGTTGTATTTTCTGAGGTGCTATGTTGAAAAATTCGAAGCTGTATACGTGAAATATCTCTACTTGTTTGCTAAGATTTCCAGAATTGTAAGCCTATTAAAAATAGTTAAAACATATTAAAACAGCTTTAGTAATTAAAAATGTAACTGTGTTTAGCAACTCGAATTGAAACCATATGGGTTTCAATTTGGTTGAAACCCATATAGGTTCAGCCAAATGGGTTTTAACCAAGGAAATACCCATTTGGTTGAAAGGTCAATTTTATTATTGTGAGGAGAAATGGAAGTACCAAGAGGAAACCCAACCACAAACCCGCATTCTGTCGTCGACTAACCCATTGCTCGAATGCTGATGCCCTGTTACCAAATTCACCATTCATGTACGTAGAGGATTGCTTGGATTACTTTTAAGTGATACTTAGATAACATTTTTATCTGAAAGGTTTTGTACGTCAGACTGGATTCAAAAACTATTATTATTATTAACCTGATTTTCTAATAATTTTATTTTGAAAATGATGCAGAAGAGATACAAAAGAAGAAATGCGAAGTGATCAGTCGAAGAGATACAAAGGTTTTATGAACGATTTGGGATTATTTCCAGCACTGGAATGGCACATTCAATTCCAATTGACGTCGATAATAGTACAGGGCCAAAAGAAGAGAAAATAGTCATCATCATCATCATACGTATCAAGGATTTAGGCCTAGCATGGCCTGTTCCGGCTTTAGAAGTCATCGTTGAATCGTTTAAGAGGACGTCCTGATTTTCTTTTTCCTAATGGCTTGTACTTTAAGGCTTGTTTTGGTAATCTTTCTGTTTTCATTCTTTGAACGTGTTCCATCCATTTGTGTTTATATGTTTTAATTTTTTCTATTACTGGTTCTTGGTTTAATTCTTTCATAATATCTTCGTTTCTTTTGTGATCAAATAGGGTATACTTTGCAGTTTTTCTCATAAACTTCATTTCTGCTGTTGTTAATCTTTGTTTGTCTTTTTGTTTTATTGTCCAGATTTCACTTCCATACATTAAGACTGGTAGGGCTAATGTATTGTATACTTTTAGCCTGGTTTGTTTTTGAACTAGGTTTGGTTTAAATATAGAGTTAATTACACCTGTTATTTTTAAATATTTTGCAATTTTTTTGTTTATATCTTTTTCATTTTCATATGTGATCATACATCTTAGGTAGTTAAATGAATTCACCTGTTCTAAGATCTTGTTATCTATTACTATTTTAGTTCTTGCTGGATCTTGTCCTTTAAAGGCCATAGTTTTTGATTTTTCCGTTGATATTATCATACCATAATCTTTGGATATCTCATTTAGATCTAAAATAGCTTTCTGTAAGTTATCTTCAGAATTTTAATTATTATTTGGTCGTCTGCAAAGAGGAGAGTGTTTAAGTTAACTGTTGGTGAAAGGACGCGCTCTCAGGGGACCCTGTAACCCCTAGAGAGTGCGTACCCGGGGTGGCGGATAGGGGAGCCCACCATGTGTGTGTGTGTACATGCGCGTGCGTGTGTGTATATATATATATATATATATATATATATATATATATATATGGTGGGGTGGTCCGAATATACTGAATAAGGACTCGTGGACCAACAGGCCATAAGGGGCAATCATCTTGATTGTAAGGGAAGCGGCACTCCCATGGACCCCTAGCTGGATCTATCCTCTCCTTCTTCTACTTTAAGGAAGACCCACTTACTTTAATTCCTATAAGGCCTTATCAGCCAACTCTTCTTACTTTATGACCCTTATGCTATTAGAGTACTCGGGGGCCATGGAGTCTTTTCATTTCTGGACTTACAACTATGTCCTCTCTATAAACCTTACTATGTTTCTTCTGTAATCTACTCTTTTCCCTCCAATATACTCTATTCCTCCTAGGGGTTTAAATTCGGAAGAAGGCTAGTTCAGAGAATAGTAAATATTATATTCAGCGGTGCTACGAGTAGTAGATGGTTAAGAAATAATCTTGTGAACATGGTAGATATAACGTAATTCGGTAAAAATATTTGCATGTTGTGAACTGAAGTGCTGATGTTTTGATAATGGGCTTATAGAGTAATGACACTTTTTGAATCTTCGGTGACTTTCTTTGTGTGATTCGTACAAAATAACTTGGTGCTTATTAACTAAAAATTTAAGAATTTCTGAAAGATATATCCTCTAATACCTTTCTACAGGGTGGCCCATAATTCACAGAGCGGTTTAAACGTTAAATATCTTTTTCTTCCTTTTTTTATAATGAAATAAAGAATCCTGAGTTTTTTTTATTAGTGACGAAAAATCACGTAACATAAATGTCTTCCATTTTTGGCTTCACAAAGGCGGGTTCTTTCTAGGGAATGTTTTATGACAGCTGTTAGCGTTTCTGGCTGCAGCTCCCTAATTTCTGAACGAAAGTTCTTCTTCAGCTCTTCAGATTAGCCGAAGGAAGAAATCGAGAGATGTCAGATCTTGAGAATGCGATATCCAATCGATTAGAGATTTCCGACGAACTTCATGAATGAATAATGGAATGAGGCTTTTCAAAATAAAATAGCACGATGTTGGGGTGTGAACTTTCCAGTGATTAATTTCGAAAATATTCCTTTGAATACATGAAAATAAAACATAGAATCAGAAAAAAAAAATAATAATCAAAAAACGTATTCACATTTTAAACCCATCCTGACTTATGGTCCGGATGGGTTTAAAATGTCCTGCATATTTCAAGCATCGAATAGTTTTTTCTACGTCGTCAGTTACAATTTATCCGGGTATTTTCCAGCACCTGTTTATTATTTGAATCTTCGTCTTCTAATTTTTTTATCATAAGTATTGCAAGCATTAATTATCTCCTTATATTTTAATTTGGAATAATCTTTCATATATTTTGTTACTCTTATGGGTCGTCTCGTTTCCTCCATTTCTTAGATTTTACGAAATATTCAGATAAAATATAATAATATTTTGCCATCTTTATATTATATATTTGTTATTTTTTTCTGTTTTTTTCTCAAATTTATTTAATGACATCTGTATAACTGCTTTTACAATATCGATTTCTTAGATGATGTATTCTCTAACACAAGTGCTGATGTAACTGTCAATATCATTTATTTTATTTTTTCATGGATTGCTTTCTAAATTTGATTCCGAGAGAATTCTTGTTTTTCTATCTTTGCAGACACTTTTACTCTACCTTTTCTGGGTGGCATTTGACAATATTTATAGATTTGCCTAATGAAGTTCCATAATTTTGTTTTTCTTGTCAAACGTATACTGTTTTCCAAGGATATTGATATTTTTTTTATATTTTATGCTATTCAAATATTTCATCTACTCATCTCTGTTCCTGTATTAATAAACGTTTATAAATCTTAAATTTCACTGCGATGCTTATTTTCAGCATTCGCATTTGCGAACTTTATTTTATATATTTCTTCTATTTTGATCTGTTGTTTTTTCTCAAATTTATTCCATGACTTCTGTATTTTATTAATTTGCTACATAAATTTTTTTATTGTAAAATAATTTTACAATAACATATCTTAAAATAATTCCTTTCCGCATTTTTCTCTGGCTGATTATTTAAGAAAACTGTCTGAAAGGCTATTAATAGAAATATAAAAGCGCTGATGGCAGATATGCGAATGCTTTTGATTTGCAAAAGACGTCGAAAGCCCTAAACGATCTGTTATTATCTGAAAAGCTTCATTATTACATCTAATGAATTAAATAATTTGTATAATTAATTATTTTAGCACGAGTATCTTAACACTGAACGGAAATAATTGCACAGAAAATTGTTGTGATATTTAATTATTCCAATATCTGTAGGGTTTAAAATATCGTAGTTTTGGGGTCATGTTTGAGCAATAAAAACTGAACATGTTAAGTCATTAAAAAGAAAGTGATATTCATAATATTAAAGTTAAATAAATCATTTTTTTTTCAGGCTGAAAATACAACTTATTTGTTGTCTCAAATGAAGATTGAGAATCCTACTGTGCACGATCAAGTTCAGGTAAGTCTTCCATGTTTCATTCAATAAAATAAAAACATAATGAGACTGATTGACCAAATACAAGTTCTGCAAGGGAAAGAGGCAGAGAATGTTGAATGTTTTGCAACAAAGGACAGTAAATTAATGCCTGATGAGCATAACTTGCAGTTTAGATTTTCTGCAAAATAATAATTGAAAATACACTGCAGAATTTCTTAGAGAATGTGATAAAATATCTGTCTTTACAATTAAGTTACACTCTTGATCGACTACTTGTCTTCTTCTTCTTCTTCCTAACATACAATTTAGGCCAAGTGGCCTGTTCCTGTGTCATGCCATCTCTTTCTTGGTTTCCGATTCTTCTTTTTCCACTTATTTTGTATCTGTATAATATTTTTGGTAGTCTGCTGTTGTCCACTCGATTTAAATGTTCTAGCCATTTTTGTTTATACTGTCTTATGTAGTAATTAATTGGATTTATTATCAGGGATTGTAAGATTTCTTCATTTGTTTTGTGGTCCCACTTGGTATATCCAGCTGTTTTTCTGAGGAACTTCATTTCTGCTGTTTGAATTCGTTTTTCATCTTTCCTTTTTATGGTCCATGTTTCACTTCCGTATAGCAGAGTTGGTTTTGAAAAGAGATTATATAGTCTGATTCTGGTGTGTTTTTGTACTAGGGATGGCTTAAATATATTACTCATTATGCCGTTTACTTTGACAAAGTTTTATATTTTATTGTTTATGTCTTTTTCTTCTTCGTATGACAGAAGATCTTCCCAAGTATCTGAAAGTGTTTATTTGTTCTAGTATTTTATTATCTATCACTATTTTACTTCTTATTGGGTTTTCTCCTTTGAATGCCATTATTTTTGTTCGACTGGTTGTTACTTTTGTTTTTGAAAAACAAAAAACTCAACTTAAAAAAGACTAGTTTCGAAGCTTTATTTCTTTGAAATAAGCAGCCCTTTCTTCAGCAATGTACTTTGTTTTTAGAAAGCGTTTCTAAAACGGTCACAAACACATATGGAAGGTACAAAATCATTTTTCGAATTTTGCTCATTCTTCGCCCATCAAAAGCATGTCAATTGGAAGGGAATAGGAACAATATGAGGAATAGCACTGACATGCAAGACTGTTGCTGTCCAAGCTTTTGAGATTTTCGACTCACTTTGAGTCACAAGAAATTATGGATATGCTAACCACAGCTTCATCAATCTCCGTTTAAATTAATTCGATCATTTCGATCCGAATTCTTTGAGTTTTAACAATTTTCTGATGTCATGATGTTGATTATTCAAAATTAAGTAGATATTGAATAACACATTATTTCTTAGCCGAATAAGAAACTCAAAGATAGGAAATCTACTCTAAGAGTTTCAAGCCGAATATTCCATGCTATTCGGCATGAAATTCTTAGATTAGATTTCATACCTTTGAGTTTCTTATTCGGCTAAGAAATAATGTGGTATTCAATACCCACTTAATTTTGAATAATTTTACTTCGCCGAAATGAAGCGTGTTGGCTCTTATTTGAGTAAATGATGTTGTTTGTTCTAGAGCCATTCAAAAACGTGCATATAACACAAATCGGCTTCCTTATATGTATTTTGTTATGATACTGTTTTCCCAGCAATGTTGAAAACATTATGCATTAGTTCAATGGGTAGGTTATATGCGAGAGCCTTCCCTATAAACGGAACATGGTATTTCTTGAACCACTACACTCCTACAAAAACAATGGTATTGGGATTGACATCGTTGATGTATCATCATTGTAATCATGATATTTACAACATTTCTTGATTGATATTCGAACCTAGTGTCCAGAGAGTGAAAAAGCTGGCCATAAGACCATAAGAGGTCTGAAATTCAAAACAAATCACTTTTACATCCATTTATATATATATATATATATATATATATACACACACACACACACACACACACAGTGTGTGTCCCAAAATTCACGCAAGAAGTAATTTTGATAGAAAACACAGGTGTTTAATTAAAAATTGTAATTTCTTATTGATTCATAAAGAAGTATACAGTATAGGGTTATGCATGGAATAGCATATCGGGTAAATTGCCTCCACAGCTCTGCTGGCACATACGCACTATTTTGTCGAAATTTTCCATCACCGTTTTGCATAAATGTGGCAGAATTTCGTTGATACAGCGCTCAATTTCCTCCTTCAAGGCGTGGGTGGTCGTGGGCTTGTTGGCATGAACCGTAGACTTCAAAAAACCCCAAAGAAAAAAGTCCAACGGCGTTAAGTCACATGATCTGTGCGGCCAATTCGGATCACCAAAACGGGAAATTACACGACAGGATATGACTCATGCAGTAATTGAATTGTTTCTCGGGCTGTATGGCATGTGGCACAGTCTTGTTGAAACCACATGTCGTCCACATCCATATCTTGCAACTTAAGCACAAAAAAACTGGATTATCATGTCGCGATAGCGAGCACCCATTAACTGTTATTGCCTTACCAGCCGCATTTTCGAAGAAGAATGGACCGATGATGCCTCTATCCCAAAATCTGCACCAAACAGTGACACGTTGTGGATGCATTTGTTTCTCAACAATCACTCGTGGATTTTCTGAATCCCAAATGCGACAATTTTGTCGATTAACGAAGCCATGAAGATGAAAATGAGCCTCATCTCTGAAGATGATTTTGTGTAAAAAATAAGCATCCACTTGTTGTTGTTCCATAATCCATTCAATAAACTCTCTTCGCTGTGTGTGTGTGTGGTCAGCAGGCTTCAGTTCTTGAGTCATTTCAACTTTGTAATCATAAAGATGCAAATCTTTCGTGAGAATACACTGTAGAGAACTTCTCGAAATGCCCAATTCAAGACCACGGTGCCGAATTGATGTTCCTGGACTCTCAGCAACACTTTCACGAAACTGCTTCGATGTTTTCTGTTGAACGACTTGTTGAAGGACGGCCAGAGTGTATAAGATCACAAATTAATCCAGTTTCCTTGAATTTTTAAATTCATCTTTTCACAGTTGATGAAGTTAAATTACTATTCCGACGATATTTTGTACGAAAATTGCGAATTGTAGCTGCCAAACCTTCATTATTTTTAAAACATTGCTCAACAATGAAAATGCGTTGTTCTTTCGTGTAGCGCTCCATTTTTAATAACCCTGAACTGTCAGCTGTTACGCTGTCTTTTTTTCTCGTTGGAAACACTTTACCGCACAAATTGCGCTAAATTTAAATCTTGCGTGAATTTTGGGAATTCTATATATATATATTAGGGTTCCAAAGTAATTTTATAAATAAACTTGGTTATTTTACTCGTAATCCTAAGTAAGCAAACAGTAAAATTTGCGCCTGAACGTAATTCAAGTCTAAAGATGGTGCAACACCAGGGCAACTCATTGTAAACGTGGGTAAAACTCTGATCACTATTCTCAGTATTTTCCATAATGTAAAGCACATCTCACTAAGAGATGTATACTGCAATACAGTATTGGATGGGTCACTACCCAGACCGGTCTCAACCATTTTTGAGGTCTCCTCAGTGGTAGCTTGTCCCTAAATACCAATGTTTTACTAATACAGAGCCTTATCAACTTTAAATATACAAGTTGCTACAAGGTGTTGTTTTGAATAAGAATCTCTGGATTTCACTTAGGTGTAAAATAACCATGTTTATATATAAAATTACTTCGTAACACTAATATACATTATTCTCAAGGTAAAAAAAAAATTACATCTATATCTTCTCCAGAGATTCTTATTCAAAATAACACCTTGTAGCAACTTGTACCGGTAAAGTTGATAAGGCTCTGTATTACTAAAACCTTGGTATTTAGTGTTAGCTACTCACTGAGGAGACCTCAAAAAAGGTTGAAACCGGTGGGTGCTATTATGAGTTCGCTCTCTTAAGGTTTTTGCCTGAAGGGAGCAATTTGAGTCTCCGGGGAAAGTGTTCTCCGGTACGGCCCGGTTAGGGGCTTTGTCAGTGACAGAATGCTTTTCTTCGGAATATGAGCGGTTCTGCTCGGGGTGGTTGTGGGTACAAGGCCATCACTGAGAGCAACCAACGCTGAGATGGACGGTCTTTCGCTCACAATTGAGCGGCCCAGGGATCGTCCTAATTTTTAGAGACGGATTTACTTATTCATAAGGTTGAAACCGGTCTGGGTAGTGACCACATCCATAATGTATTGCAGTATACATCTCTTAGTGAGATGTTTATACACCTTTACAATGAGTTGCCCTGGTGTTGCACCACCTTTCGACTTGAACTACGATCAGGCGCAAACTTTTACTGTTAGCTTACTTGGGATTAAAAGTAAAATAACCAAGTTTATTTATAAAATTACTTGGTAACCCTAATATACATTATTTCCAAGGTAGAAAAGCGTTTTTACACATTATATATATATATATATATATATATTAGGATAACCAAGCAATTTTATATGCTTGGTTATTTTAGCTCCTAATCCCAAGTATGCAAACAATTAAGTTTGCGCCTGAAACAAAGTTCAAGTCTAAAGATGGTACAACATCAGGGCAACTCATTGTAAAGGTGGTTAAAGCTTTGATCACTATTCTTAGTATTTTCCCATAATGTAAAGCACATCTCACTAGAAGATGTATACTGCAATGCATTATGGGTGGGGTCACTACCCAGACTGGTTTCGACCTTTCTGAGTAGTGACCCCACCCATAATGCATTGCAGTATACATCTTCTAGTGAGATGTGCTTTACATTATGGGAAAATACTAAGAATAGTGATCAAAGCTTTAACCACCTTTACAATGAGTTGCCCTGATGTTGTACCATCTTTAGACTTGAACTTTGTTTCAGGCGCAAACTTAATTGTTTGCATACTTGGGATTAGGAGCTAAAATAACCAAGCATATAAAATTGCTTGGTTATCCTAATATACAATATACCCAAGTTAAAAATTTATTCCCATATATATATATATATATATATATATATATACTATATATATACAGGGTGTTCGGGATAAATTTGACATATTTATAATTAATTATATTTTTCCGTAAGTTACATGTATTAACACACACTTCTCTTCATTTAAAAGTTTGGACCCTTCTTCATTCATATACAAGATGTCAGAAAGGATGGATAGCTGGAACCCACCTGAATCATGGAAGAGAATAACTTGTATCATGATGATTCGTGCCCGCCATCAAAATAAGGATATTACGACTGCTGCCCAATGCTCCCTGAATACAGTAAAAACAATCAGGCATGAACTAGAGACTTGCAATGGTGACTACGAGGATGTAGCAAGAAGAAAGATCCCTAGCAGACGATCTGATTGCGTTCGTACAGCAGAATTCCTCGCAAATCTGCAGGAACAGGTGTTGAAGAACCCTGGCATTGGAATTCGGGCTTTGTTCGTGGAGTTGCTAACTGTAGTCAAGCCCTGGATAACAAGGGTAGCCAATGGTAGGCCGTATGTATGGCAGCAGGATTCGGCCCCTTGCCACACCTCTGGGAAAAGTCAAAAATGGTTGTCTGAAAATTTCTACGACTTCACCAGTCCAAATGTTTGGCCTCCAAACTCCCCAGACCTTAACCCCATGGATTATTTTGTATGGGGCGCAGTTGAAAAAGACACCAATCGCACTTCCAGTAATACAAAAGCCCAGTTAATGGATAAAATTAAAACAGTTTTTGCGGCCCTTCCCAGGGAGACTGTAGCATCAGCTTGTTCGAGGTTCCGAAGCAGAATTGAAGCTGTGATCGATGCTAATGGTGGTTATTTTGAGTAAATCTTGTTGATAGTATTGTAATTAACTCTGCCTGTAATTTTTTTTGTCAATTCATTAAATTTAATAGATACAAAGAAGATTTTCTTTTTCCTTACGAAACTGTCAAATTTATCCCGAACACCCTGTATATATATATATATATATATATATATATTCATTTTTAATATAAACTGACTAAAAACCCGAGAATTATAACAAACTGAGATTTATTTGAAAACGCAACATGTTTCGTCGAGATTGACTTCATCAGGCGTTAAGAACATAGAAAGATATTAAAAGACAATGAAATAAACTATACAATTATAAAGTTATGATATTCGATTGTAAATTACAGTTATTATGAACTTGAGCTAGTCCGTGTTAAAGTTCTATTGTTGTACACTTGTGCGTGTGTGGAACCACGCGATCTCCAGTATCTGATAGCAGAGCTGAAAGAGTCAAGCAAATTATAGCTGAGATTATTGTTCATATGAAGATGGTCCAAGGTGATTTCATTTGACTCTACAATGGGGCGTTCTACCTCGTCATGGCAAATGTGTAGGTTTAAAGTTGTTGTCCAGTTTATTTCATGTTGGCGGCTTTCGTTGTTCGTGTTTATTGAAAACAGGTCATGGCCTGACAGGGTAGTTGCGCTGGTTCTCTTATAAGCAATGTCTCTCTGGTGCTCCTCAAGATGTAGGAGGATAGATTTCTCCGTTTGTCCATAGTAAGGTTTTCCGCACTGACATGTGACTTTGTATACACCTGGAAATTGTAGAAGGTTGTGAGATTGTTTATAGTTGCTGAAACTTGATCTTATTTTTGGTAAGAGTCGAGAAGCACGTTTGTATGTTGAATTTCTTTAAGATTCTACTCAGTTTTATGGATAGTGTGCTGATATATGGCAAGGAGATATAACCTTTGGAGTCGTCCTGTGTCTCTACGATGCTACGTTGACGGTGGGATAATTGTTTCTTGATACTTTTTAAAGAGTAGCCATTGCTTTTAAAGGTCCATTTAAGATGTTGTAGTTCTTCTTCATCTGACAGTACAGATCTTGCACGATTCGCAAGAGTTGATATAATACCCAACTTTTGCGCTGGATGTTGATGTGAGGACGCATGCAATAATCTGTCCGTGAGTGTTGGCTTTCTAAATATAGAGACTTTTATTGATTCAGGCGTCTTGGTGTGTTTAATATTAAGGAAACAGAGGGAACTATTTTCTTCAATTTGCATGGTCAATTTTATATCCTGATGGAGGTTGTTTAAATGGTTGAGAAACTGTGAAGATTGTCAATATCATGTCTAAGGAAAATTTGGTCTTGGACATAGGAATGAAAGAGGAAAGCAATTAATAGAATTTTGTATACAAATGCAGTTAGTTGTAGCAAATGCACTATTTCGAGTACCAAAATGAAGAAGAATATCACCTGGAAAGCGCCTGGGAATTCAAATAAATATTAAATAGATTATATATTGGTCAAGAAAAGATACAGAAACCAAATAAGAAAATGCAAAAACTATCGAGGTTCCAACATCAGTAGTGACCATAACCTTGTCTTAATGAAAACCGAACTGAAACATGGGAAACAAATCCAAAGAGACAAACCAATAAGATGGAACCTTGAAAAATCAAAGAGTAAAGAAATAAAGAGAAGATACCAAGAGGCAACTGATCACCACATTCCAGTAAACATAAATACAGTCATTCCTCGACTTACGTTTGGGTTCCGTTCCATTCTCAGATGTAAGTCGGTTCGGACCTAAGTCGATACATTAAATCAATAGAGTTATACGGATTAGGGACTTAACAGTATTAAGCATACTGTCATTTTACTTTTTAAACCGTATTATAACACTGTACTCTGCGTCTATGCCACTATTAAAACAGAAGAATAATTATCCAAACCTTCCCTATGAGAAGGACGAGGCTGCGACTCTTCTGGTGTAATCTTTGTTTATTTGATGAAAACTGATCACAACATTCCAGAAAATATTTAGTCAGAATAATGCTGAAAACCAATGGAATATGATTAAACAGTCTATTACAAATGCATCAAATCAGTTATAGAAAAATACAGAAAAAGAACAAAGAAAACATTGGATAACAGATGGAATACTTGACCTTATGTATGAAAGTGGGAAATTTAAAAATACTATTAAAGAAGAAGATGTGGCCAAACACAAATATCTTAAAACTCAAATTACAAGAAAATGCAGATAAGCCAAAATATAATACCTGAAAGAACAATGTAATAACATAGATGAATTATTTAAAAAATAAATCATAGAGAGAGCCTAAAGAGAAATTAACAAATTAACTGTCAAATTAAATATGAATAACAAAAACAATGCCATCAAAGACAAAAATGGAAACTTACTCATAGAATCTGAGGATATATTAATGGAATGGAAGAATTATAATGAAAATCTCTACAATGGCGACGAACTTGATGTTGATATTAGCATAGAAAACGGAAAAAAAAAGATAATCTATAACTCCAATAATGCGAGAAAAATTTGATAAAGCACTATCCTAAATGAGTAAGAGAAAAAGTACATGTGTGTAGACAATATTCCTATAGAACTACTACAAAATCTAGGTAATGAGACAATATCCTTATTCTATCAATTAATAGCCCAAATCTATGATACAGGAGAAATACCAAAGGAGTTAATGAAATCAACTATAATACCAATACCAAAAAAAAGAATAATACTAATAAATGCAGCCAATTTAGAACAATAGCTTTAATCCCACATGTTAGCAAAATTCTGCTAAAAATTATTCAAAATATAATTTATTCAAAAATAAAATGCCTACAGGATGTTGACCAAGTTGGATTCAGAAAGAAAAAGAACAATAATAGAGAGAAGAATAGACTTTAATAAAAATACTTATATTTGCTTCTTTGATTTAAAAAAGCGTTCGATAAAGTAAACCAGCAAATACTCCTAAACTGTCTAACAATCGGCATAGAATTGAGGGATAGAAAAATACTTTCAAATATCAAAATGGACTGATTAAAATCAATGATAAGGAGAAATAATAAATATAAGGACTGGATTAAGACAAGGATGTATATTTTCACCACTTTTATTTAATTTATATATTGAAAATACAATTCAGAAAACTAAAGATAATATAAATATCGGCATAAAGATAAATGGTGAGCAAGTCATGTGTATAGATTTGCTGATGACATAGCCCTTGTAGCAGAAAACAGAAGAACGTTAAAAGCAATACTAGAATTACTAAATAATAACCTCGAAAAATATAAAAAGAAAATCAACACAGATAAGAATAAACTCCTTGTTACATGCAAAAACTCCTATCAATATTGAACATATAGACATCCGCGCGAAACAAATAAAACAAGCAAAAAGCTTTAAATACTTAGGAAGCCTAATAACAGAAAATGGCAGAACAAGAGAAGACATAAGATCAAAAATAAACAACGCAAAAGGCCAATTCTTTAAGATGAAAAGCATTTTAACAGGAAACTTCAACCTACAATTGAAAAAAAAAATAGTCAAGACATTGATATGGAGCATCGCACTGTATGGATGTGAAACCTGGATTCTAGGCAGAGAAGACGTAAACAGATTGGAGACTTTTGAAATGTGGTGCTGGCACCGCATGAGCAAAATAAAATGGACAGAAAAAATCGAACGAACAAGTCCTGAGAGAGATAAGCGAAACAAGAAGTTTAATTAGATCGATCAAAATTAGAAAGGACAGGTGGTATGGACATATACTTCGGCATGATGGACTTGTGAAAAGAATAACTGAATGCAAAATAGAGGAACAAAGAAGAAGAGACAGACCAAGGAAAGGCTTTGTTGACCAAGTCAAAAGAAAGCACAGGTTTGAGGAGTTATTAGGTGGTTAAGAAGAAAGCCAATGACAGAACGGAATATATATATATATATATATATATATATATATATTATAAAATTAAATGTATATACCGAATTAATTTACATTTAATTTGAAAGGATACAATAATCCATCATCGGATTAAGTTTATAACTTTAAATAAAATTTTACTAATATGCTACTTATGAACTATCTCATGATTTGTGAAATACGATTGTTAGCTATTTCTGCACCGTGCAGGATAAATTCTTATTTTAGATATATATATATTTCAGATTTTGACATTTCTTGCCAACTGCCGTGAACAAAAACCAAATATATCAGGACTTGGATTTTTTGATGTGGACCTTGCGCTCATGAAAAATGTACGTATTTTGTTTCTTGTTTACTTTTGTTTGCATGTCCATTTCACCAAGATTGATCATGCAATAAATCGAACGCCCCCCCCCCCCCACACACACAAATAAAATTTAACACATCGGTGTTATGTGTCGGAAAGCTCTCAGAAAGAAATAAGAACTAATTAAGGCCTTGTTGAACAACGAAAGTTGTATTCCATAATGATTTTTGAATAAATAAAAAAATTGCTGACTGTGGTTTGGTGGCATTGACCGTCACCAGGTTGTTCTCTTTTGTCAGAAACATAGAAAAGAGATATTAGTGTTTAATGAATTAATTATAGAATACCTTGTAGAATGGGATATAAAAACAATGCATGGACAGAAGGGGAAGGAAAGAGAAGAATGAGGTTTGCTTGGTCAGTTTGGGAAGTTTGCTATGATTGGGCCATATTGAGTTTGGTTGGTATTGAGGTTGAGAGACATCATATCACTAAGGAATAGAAAGGAGATCAGTGTTTACGGCACACATTATGGACTATCGAGAAATAATTCGACAAACAGGTCATTCAGACAGACTATCAGATGCTGCGGAAACCTTTACACATGTCACATAGGGTTTGAAATGGTGAGATCAGTTAACTGATGATGACTTTCGGAATTATCGTTTACTAACTAATTCTCCTGGTCTATGGAATGGATGGAAAATCAGCTTGTCTGCATCATGCAAAGCAGATATCAGGTAAGCACGAAAATTGTAAGGATAATACTCGTAGCTTGAAAGCGTAAATTCTAAAGAACTACACCTTCTCCAACAACGCGTTGTTGGAGAAGCTATTCAGAATCGTTTTAATGCTTTTATGAGATTAGGCTAGATCAAACATGTAGTGAGCAGAGTTTGGTAAAATAGAATATTTTGTCTTTTTCATCAATGCAGAAATTTGGAGAGGAATAATGATGTCAGGAGGTCAGACTAGTCTTTGTTCGATATTACAATAGTTCTATTTGGATATGAGAGAGAGAGAGAGAGAGAGAGAGAGAGAGGCCAAAATTTGCTCTCAGTAGCTTCGGTGAGAAGGCAAATGGTCTAATTACCGTTATGAACAGAAAGCAACTTTTGTACAGAAAGTGTGGATTTATTAGTGGACAATTTACAGCTGTAACATGCTGCATTGTAGGTTGAATTAGTGGTTTAGTGTTGGTTTCAGCCACATGGGAAATGCTGAATTATTTAGAATCCCACTTGCAGACTTGTTGGAGAACTAAGATTTGGATAGTGGTTGTGGAACTTTATTGTATTGGACGATGAAAGCTATTATAGATGTAGTTGTTGGATGTAGGTACATCCAACAGACTAGAAAAAACAGTCGTACTGAAAGTACGACTGTTAGAATTTCGTTATTTTACAGAGACATTAGATATTTTAAACCAACACCTTACTAAAACTCTTAAAAAGATTGCTGTTAAAAAAAGGTATCGTAGTGTGCACATAATATCAGGTGAATCAACATGCATATATCAAATAATACTCTTCATTGGAAGAGGAAAAAAACATTAACAAACTTAACAGCCAGCCCTGTTCTTCATTTAAATGATACCAAAGGATGAAAAAATATTTGCATGAATTTCAAAACTGAAAAAGCTGAGGAATTTCTTGTTTGCTGTGATCATAAATATTTATTTCAGGGTAAACATTTTTTTTTCTTTCTTTCTGAGTTAATTTTCATTAGAAAATAAGAATAAATAATTATTTATTTGTATTGGAAAGAATATCTAATATAATAATTGTGTTAAAATATACATATAAGTATCCCTACTGTGAAATAAATGTCGGGCTGAGAGGACAGCAGTCAATTGGGACCAACGGAAATGAGTTTTACATAGTTGAACTATGTAAAAACCATAGTTCAACTTGTTTTGAAATGTCACATGGAGAAATATCAAGTGAAGTACATGTAAGCACCAGTGGCAAATCATACACTATGAAGATCAGCACAAATGTTAAATCAGAAGAATAAGAAAAAACAAAATACTGTATTTTCCACTTTATTTAATTTCTGTATGTTAGATTCAGTAAATAAAATTTGTTAATAATATTATATTCAAATAAAAGGTAACATAGAAATTAACAAAGTATATATTACAGAGCTAATATTCATTTGAAATAAATTCTAGTTTCCTAGCTACACAAAATATAAACAAACAAACAAGATGTCTACTTGAAAACAATAAGTGTATATCTTTAATCAGGAATGAATAATTTTAGGATATGTTTCATCACAATCATGTGAATGCTAATCACTTAGTCATATGTAAACGTTTGAGAAACATCCAACCATGGGGAAATTATACGTTTTGAATAATATCGCAACTCATATATTACAGGATGTGATTAATTCAAGCAGACTAAACTACAGTTCCAAAGTGTGATAGAAGTCGAAAACTAAGACAGGAAATAAATGAGATTAACAGAAAGGCAAGCACTGAGTTTACTTTTCTTCCACAATGTTGGTAATCAGAGAAGCTCCAGAAGCACGGGAAAACAAAACGTGTGAAATTATACCTTTTGAACAATACTGCAAGTCATCTAATACAGGATGTTATTAGTTGTATACAAAATAACTAACTATAGTTCCATAGTCGGAAAAGAGAATTGAAACTAAAACCGGAAATTGATGAGTCATCTCCAAGAAAACGAACAGAACCAAACGGGCGGAAATTTAAACGATGTAGTCAACTATATTTTCTGGTTATTTACAGAAATATTGTTCTGTGTGAGCATTTGTATTGTGCTTTAGATATAAAATTCAACTGTTTTGGAATATCGTTTTTGGAATATTGGCATTCAGAAGAACCATTCTGGAAAGACTGTAAGTAATTTAAATTATCATTAGAATTTCTAGAAAGAATTCCCATAGTCTTTAGAATATGAATATGGAATATAATATGTATGAGCTATTAAAAAGAAATGTGTGTGTTTGAGGGACACTAGCATATAATTAAATTATTTCGAAAAGCCTAAACGCTGCCTCCACTAGACTCTACTATACTCTAAGAATTCCCATATTCTTTAGAATATGAATATAGAATAAAATATGTATGAGTTATGTAAAAAAAGTGTGTGTTTGAGGGACACCAGCATATAATTAAATTATTCAGAAAACCCTAATCACTGTCGCCATCACAATTCTACTCTAAGAATTCCCACCCATTAATAGGAAAGAAATACCCCAAAATCTATTGGAAAATTAGTACAGTCATCTATAGACAACCAAAGACAAAACATGATGCCAATGATGGATGTATGTCACCCTGGTAAAATTTCCAAATATCTTATCTCAAAAACATTGCCCACAATTCCATATGCAAACCAAAACACCATGCGATATCACAGAGAGACATATGTTCCCCAGAAATTTCCAAACACAAAACATCATGATTCATTATCTCTAAATATCACCCACAATGCATTATGCAAACCTAACACACTATGTGATGTCCCTGACAGAAGGGGGCCCAGCGAAATTCCAAACATTCCAAAATTTATCTTATCACTATCCATCACCCATAATGCCATACGCAAACCACTTACTTATCTACAACTCATAACAATACAGATACAAGACAGTGACATTGGTTCTCCCAATTTACCCTACCCGTATTCACACCTACTCCAACAATCATGACACGAATCCTTACCCACTAATAATATCTTCCTTTTCCATTCAAAACAATAACGTCACTTGTTTACAACTATCAATTACGTCACTTATTTATAACCAACAAATTACATCACTTAACTACATCTGATAATAACAAATATTCACGTCACGATTCCTCATCTTATCTTGATCTTGATCTGGTTCAAAGTGTCCAATCAATCACGACACGAATCCTTATCCACGAATATATCTCCCTTTTCCATTCAAAACAATCACGTCACTTATTTACAACTAACAAATTACATCACTTATCTACATCTGATAACAATGCACACTCATGACACGATTCCTTGTCTTATCTTGATCTTGATCTGGTCAGAAGTGTCCCACCAATCATTACACAAATCCTTATCTGTATCGTCCCCCATAATTCCATATGCGAACCAAAACACAAGAACTGACGTCACTGACACATATGCCCCAGGGAAATTCCAAACATTAAAAACTTATGACGTCACACACAATGAGGTCATCAAATAAACAACCAATCACGTCACGATTCCTTATCTTATCTTGATCTTGATCTGGTTCAAAGCGCCTACCATACTACTGTGGTTAAGGCTGTTTTTTAAGATTCCATAAAAAATACAGTTCAGGTTTATATGTCTGCAGGTGTTCATCAGTAGTGAAAAAGTTAACTAAAGAAGCATATTGAAGAAACGTGTAATAAAATTATATGGAAATTCGGTCATTTAGATCTGTTAGGAGTATTAATTTTTAGTGTCTTAGCCATTTCCAAGGGTAGTGCAGAATACACAATTATTACGTTCAAGCTTTTCTACTAATTACTAAATATGTTTTTACACTCGCATAAATATTACTTGTAGAATTTAGTTATTCCACACTGCCTATTTACAAGCAATTCAAAAGAAAATTTATTATTATTCCATGAATTTCAAAATCTCAATATGATTAAATTTTTTCTTGGATAATAATCGGTCATTCATGTGACATGTGAGTATAGCACATATGCTTGCTCAGTACGTGGATATAGAAGAATCGCAGAAAAACATAAATATAACGACATGCATTAGCGAAATAGAAATAAAGAAAAGGAAAACAACTAAACCAACAAAAAAAAGAAAGCATTTCGATGGAACTGAAAGCAATCTTCCTTACAGACGTACGTAATGTGGTAATAATCTTCCATTCTTAAGGAACTTATCGAGTGTGAGAGATATTAATAGTGTTTTTATGAATGATAGGGATATTAAATCACAGATTATTTCAAAGCCGAATAAGAAACTCAAAGATCGGAATCAAAGAGTTTCATGCCGAATATAGAAAACTATGCAAGTTTTGACGGACTGTAGCTAAGCTAAAGCACATAGTTCAACACTAGGTCAACTCGTAGCAAAGGTGGTTAAGCTCGGATCACTATTCTTAGTATTTCCCATAATGTAAAACACATTTCCTAGGAGATGTATGATGTCATACATTATGGTGGAAGGACCGGTTTCGACCTTTATTGAGGTCTGATCAGTGAGTAGGTAGACCTATATAATACTCAGATTATAGCGAAAAGAACTTATACTGGGTGATTATAAAATAACGTCAAGTGTTCAGAGCCCTCTATCGAGTAATGTATTAAACGAAACACACCAATATTCGGTAGACGTACACAGTGGAACATGGGGATTCGATTTAGCGAAAAAAAATAGTATCAAAAGTCGCCAAAAGGGAAATTTTGTGCTGCCAAATTAATTTTAATGGTGTGACTAATGAATGACTAAATGGCAAATGAGAGACAGCACACATCAATTTCATACGTTTATTGTTAATTACAAACGAGGTTCAATATGACCACCATTCCGATGTTCCAGGAACTGCATACAGTGCACGACATTTTCCACAGTGGCTCGCAACATATCGGAATTGATTTGCCTCACGTGTAACGTTATTTGATCTTTCAAAGTTGGAATATCGGATGAATGTTCTTGATACACAGTGCTTTTAAGAAATCCACACAGCCAAAAGTCACAAGGATTGAGATCAAGCGATCTCGGTGGCCATGGCGTGGGAAATGCACGACTAATGATTCTTCTGTCAGAGAAATGTTGTCGCAAAACACGCTCTACCTGAAGTCCGATGCGATGTGGGGTGGTGCACCATCCTACATGAAGATGGTCGAATCGAAACATCCTCTTTGCTGCAGTTGTGGAACCACAAACTTCTGTAGCATATTGGCATAGCTGTTAGCACTGACGGAACAGGTCACTGGTCAATTTTGGCGATTTTCCTCGTAAAAGTATAAACCGATGATAAAAGATGCCATAAATCCACACTACACTGTGACTTTGGGCGAGTGGATAGGCATCTGCAGACACATGTGCGGATTAACAGCCCAAATGCGACAGTTGCATGTGTTAATATCGCCGTTCAAATAAATGTGCGTTTCGTGACTCCATAAAATCTGCCACGGCAATGCATCATCCACTTCCATGCGCGCTAATAATCTCAAAGATAAGTCGATTCGTGTGGTCGCATCACCAGGGTGCAATTCTTGAACATGACTGATTTTATAGGGGTAAAACTTCAACATCTGATGTAGGATTTTCCACACCGTTGTGTATGCGATATCTGTTTGCCGGGATATTGCTCGTGCACTGCTGATACCCTGCACATTCGTCATCTCCTGTTTCACAATAGCAGTTGCAACTTGTTCAACTTGTTGGTGATTGATTGGTTTGCGTCCTCTGCCTACCTGCACACTGCTAGAGTTCCAGTAGTTTCAAATCGCCGAATCAGTTTTTGTAAGTTTGTTACGCTAATCGGTCCTTTTCGTAAATTTTTCATACGCCGAAAGTCACGAATACAAGCACTGGCATTATTGTTCTGCTGATAATAGAGTTTGACTAACAAAGCACGCTCATGTAAGGTAAGAGGCATCGAAAAGCAGTTCGTCTAAGAATGATAAGAAATCTTACATGCTTTCCTTTTATTGCATGATCGCTCACAAGAAACTCGATAATGCAAATTAATGCATTTTACTCGGTAAACAGCGCCAAAATTTCCTCTGTTGGCGACTTTTGGTACTATTTTTTTCCTGTTCCACTGTGTACGTCTACCGAATATTGGTGTGTTTCATCCAATACATTATTCGCTAGAGGGTTCTGAACACTTGACATTATTTATAATCACCCGGTACTTTGTTATACCAGTTGCCAAAAAGGTGCACCATAACTTAAATATAAAGAGCCAATAAAGGCTTCACATCGGCGATGTAACATTATTTAAATTAAGGGGATATTAAATTACACATTATTTCAAAGCCGAATAAGAAACTCAAAGATCGGAATCAAAGAGTGAAGGTCTACCTACTCACTGATGAGACCTCAATAAAGGTCGAAACCGTTCTGGGTAGTGACCTTCCACCATAATGTATAACATCATACATCTCCTAGGAGATGTGTTTTATATTATGAGTAATACTAAGAATAGAGATCAGAGCTTTACCCACCTTTGCTACGATGTTGCCATAGTGTTGAACTATGTGTTTTAGCTTACGCTACAATCCGCAGAAACTTGTATAGTTTTATTCGGCATGAAACGCTTTGATTCCGATCTTTGAGTTTCTTATTCGGCTTTGAAATAATGTGGAATTTAATATTCCCCTTAATTTAAATAATGTTACATCGCCAATGTGAAGCCTATTGGCTCTTTATATTTAAGTAATTGTAACGATAGATACTGGAAAGGAAACAGCATTTCTTTTAACTCATATAAATTCATATTATTATACGATAACTTATATGGAAATTGGATTAAGAAATAATCGAAGGAAAATCACTAATGAAATGAACTTACCCTATTGGCAAACGCATCGTTGAACGACAAGATTTACTCGTTAGGCATTAAACAAATTTATTCTAAAATAGTTTTCAGTCAGATTTCTTTGTACATAAAAATAATTAAATATCACTACTTAACAATGTTTCTATTTTTTGTTTCAGATATTTGGCACCATCGTCACCTACACCATCATATTAGTGCAAACAGTGCCTTTGAGACAGAACTAAATATATTGTTCTTATTCACCGTTAAGAAGGATCAAGATAATTTATTATTCTTTGCTTGCTGTTGTAAAATTCACAAGCCATTAGCTAATCGACACCACAAGGTCCGAAATGAGTGAAAAGATTCATTGACAAATTCTATAAACACACATGCCTTATATCGATGGTTTTGAAATTAGTATATCCTGATTAGTGCATCGTATGCAAAAAATACTAAAATTGGACGTGGTACTAATTTTATGCACATGTCAAGAAATAAGCATATGCCAGCTATACACTAGAAGGACATGTCACTTGGTATGTGTGTAAATTCCACGAATGGAAGTTTTTGAAATATTTTGCTTTGGCTCTGCTAAGAAGATAGCAGACACGCACAAATTCTCTGAGTTAGCAAGGTTATTAGGTTTAATTGGTTTACAATCGTTTTCTTAGCAGTTACACATAAAGTATCCCCATCGCTCGAATAACCCATTATATGCATTAAACAAATAATAAGAAAAAAAGTTCGAAAACGTTTCTCTTTTTTTTCATCATTTTACCTAATATTTTTGCGTTCGTTATACATTTTTACCATTAATATTAGCAGATCGAAATACTATCGTGAGGAATTCAATATGAATATTTTTCAGGAAAGACTATTTTTTTGTCTTCTGTTGGATCAGTCTCATTACTGTTAGCAAAACAGCATTTCCTTCCATTCTTCTCTTCTGTTTGCTTTCCTCCTTTATTTTGTATTATGTTTTTAGCACAGTCGTTTCTTTTATTTGATCAAAGGATCTTTTCTCTTTTTTCCTTTTTTCCTCATTACTTTTTCTCCTTTGATTTTCCCTTCATTATTCTTCTCGTCAGACACTCACGTCGAAAGATATGTCCAATTCATCTGTATCTTCTTGTTATGAATGTCTATTTCCGTATTCTGTGTTCATTTTCAATCTTAAACAGCACTTCATTAGATTTTTTTATCTGTCTATTTTATCTTTTGCATTCATATCCCACACCACATTTCAAATGCCCCCAGTTTTCCAATATCTCCTGTTCCCATTGTCCATGTTTCGCTCCCATAAAGTGCTGTGCTCCATACATAAGTGTTTAGAAGTTTTCATTTAGTTGTAGATTTAAGTTTCCTTTTAATACCTTTTCCATTTTATTGAATTGGTTTTTTTGCTATGTCTGTTCATATTTTTATATATTCTTTTGATCTTCCTTCCTCATTTATTGTACTCCCTAGGTATTTGTAATTCTTTACTTGTTAAATCACTTTTCCATTTAATTTAATTCCCTTTATGATTTTTGGTTTCTTGCTTGCCAGTAGAATTTTGTTTTCAACATTTATTTTCATGTGATATTTATTAAATATTTCATTTGTTTATTATATATATATTATTTCTGGGAAAACGCCCATGTTACTCCTCTTAATAAACTATTATAATTACGGCTATTTTGCCTGCTTCAGTTTAGGAGTGCCCCTGTTTAAATGTCATTGGCTATTTACTCACGGATTCTTAGGGCGTTGTAGATGTAAATTTACCAAAAAGTATATGTAGCATAAGGAAGAGAAATTTATACATACCTTTTTCTGGGTGTTGAGGCTTTTCTTCTTTATGCGATGTCCGAAAACTATTGAGTGTGTGGAGGGGGGTAGGCAATTTGGAAGAATTAAATTAGAAAAACCCGTTTTTTTTCCCGTAATATATATATAAACAAATATATTATATTCCTATATTATATTATATAGGGGGGAAGGGGAAAGGGGGTTGACGGGGTGCGGTCCGTTTCGACTATTCTCGGTCGTCATCTGAACACATTGGGAAAGTGGATGCTATGTCAGGTCGGGTAGGTGCTTCTGTTTTTGAAGTGTTTGCGTTATCGCCTATTGGTCGGGGTTGTAACCTCAATTTTATGTTGTGAAGCTTCCAAACCTCGGAGATTATGTAGGGCCTGTGTACGTTGATAGAGTTTGCGTCACATTTTATGGCTATTGTTTCCGATATTCTTAGCATTGTTTTTGTTCAAGGGCGTGAACAGCTATTTCCGTTTCTCCTGTGCTTTGTATTCGATTTTTCTTTTTGATGTTACGTTTTTTAGTGTTTAGATGTTCTGGAATAGGATGTTACAATCACGGTAGTGTTCTTGTAGTCTTGCCCATAAAGACCTGATGGTGGAACCTGTGTAGGTAATATCAGTCTTTTTGGCAGGGAAATTTATAGACTACATTGTGATGTTCAAATATTTCTTTCTGTGTGTGAGGTTTGGTGGATTTTAGGAGATTTGCCAGTTTTTGGTTTGTGGTGAATACCAATTTGTAGTCAGTATGTTTGAAGATATATTTATAAGCTTTGTATGTGTTTTGGGTGTATGGTAGTTTGATAATTTTTTGTGTTAGGAAGTTCGTTTTGGTACTTGGGTTGTTTTGGTGGTGTTTTGCCGTCTTGTTTGCGTAGTTAATCATCGGTTGTGTAGGATAGTTGCGATTTATGAAGATGTGTGTTAATTTTTTTATTTCTGCGTTTAGATTATTCTGATTGGTTGAAAATTTGTAGGCATTTATGAATTGTGATAAGAAGACAGATTTGTTAACAGAATATGGATGGTATGAGTGAAAATGGAGGTAGTTTCCGATATGCGAGGGTTTGTGGTATATTTTCGTGGCTATTTTGTTGTGTGTTCTGGTTAATGTCAATTTAAGAAATTGATGGATTTGTTCTGGACAGAAACCGAACAGAACAAATCCATCAATTTCTTAAACTTGACATTAACCAGAACACACAACAAAATAGCCACGAAAAAATACCACAAACCCTCGCATATCGGAAACTACCTCCATTTTCACTCATACCATCCATATTCTGTTAAAAAATCTGCATCTTATCACAATTCATAAATGCCTACAAATTTTCAACCAATAAGAATAATCTAAACGCAGAAATTAAAAAAACTAACACGGATCTTCATAAATCGCAACTATCCTACACAACCGATGATTAACTACGCAAACAAGACGGCAAAACACCACCAAAACAACCCAAGTACCAAAACGAACTTCCTAACACAAAAAATTATCAAACTACCATACACTCAAAACACACACAAACCTTATAAATACATCTTCAAACATACTGACTACAAATTGGTATTCACCACAAACCAAAAACTGGCAAATCTCCTAAAATCCACCAAACTTCATACACAGAAAGAAATATTTGAACATCACAATGTAGTCTATAAATTTCCCTGCCAAAAAGACTGTGATATTACCTACACAGGTTCCACCATCAGGTCTTTATGGGCAAGACTACAAGAACACTACCGTGATTGTAACATCCCCATTCCAGAACATCTAAACACTAAAAAACGTAACATCAAAAAGAAAAATCGAATACAAAGCACAGGAGAAACGGAAATAGCTGTTCACGCCCTTGAACAAAAACATACCCCGCAGATCGACAAGGCCATCATAGTAGTAGATAGACCAGACAATGAAACAATGCTAAGAATATCGGAAACAATAGCCATAAAATGTGACGCGAACTCTATCAACGTACACAGGCCCTACATAATCTCCGAGGTTTGGAAGCTTCACAACATAAAATTGAGGTCACAACCCCGACCAATAGGCGATAACACAAACATTTCAAAAACAGAAGCACCTATCCGACCTGACACAGCATCCACTTTCCCAATGTGTTCAGATGACGACCGAGAATAGTCGAAACGGACCGCACCCCGTCAACCCCCTTCCCCCCCATATAAATAATCAACCCTTTCACCTTTCCCCCACCCTATACAATATAGTAATATAATATATATGTTTATATATATATATATTACGGGAAAAAACCCGGGTTTTTCTAATTTAATTCTCCCAAATTGCCAACCCCCCCCTCCACACACTCAATAGTTTTCGGACATCGCATAAAGAAGAAAAGCCGCAACACCCAGAAAAAGGTATGTATAAATTTCTCTTCCTTATGCTACATATACGTTTTTGGTAAACTTACATCTACAATGCCCTAAGAATCCGTGAGTAAATAGCCAATGACATTTAAACAGGGGCACTCCTAAACTGAAGCAGGCAAAATAGCCGTAATTATAATAATATTTCATTTGTTGTTTTGATTAACTTTTTAATCTTCTTCTTTTTGCCATGAATGCAATATCATCTCCAAATCTGAGAAAATATTTCTTCTCCACCAATCTTTATGCCACTACTTGTTTTTTTAATTTACCTTCTCTTACGATATTTTCAATATATATGTTAAAGAGCAAGGGTAGTAATATGCACCCTTGTCTACTCCACATCTAACATATAAGGCTTCTTCTTTATTATTTGTTCTTATGCATCCCATTTGTCTTACATATATCTGTTTGATTACCTTTCTGTCCTTATAGTCAATGTCACTTCTCTTCATAATATTATTATTATTCGTGACACGAATAATAAGGAGTCCGAATACTCTTCGCGGGAGGACACCTACTATACAACTGTCTCCACCACTACACCGAACCTCTACTACCAATCAACGCCATTTACCGCCCGCCACCACTACAACTAGTATTTTTTGTCTGTAAATTGCGTGTGTTCTGAAGAGCCGATTTGTATGTATTATGCGTATGTATACAATTAATCAGAGACAAAATAAAGTATTAAACTAAACTATATATAACAATTACTATTATTATTATTATTATGCTTCAAATTACTGTTGTTTTTGTAGGGATGCTAACGTTTTTAAGTTGATTTGTATGATTGAGTAAATTATATTTATAAGTTAAAGAATTATGGACTCTAGTAGGTAATATATCCATAAACATTCCTACCGTAGGAAGAAATAACTCATTTTTTTAATTCATTCTATGACGACAAATAATCCCACAACATCATGCTCGGACTACGTCCGACCTATACCTGACGGAGTAAACGGCATGAGAATTATTCATTAATTCATCTTGTAATCTCCTAATATTAGCATAACTGAGAGTATTCGACATATTTATGACGCTCTCCTACTCTATATCTAGGAAGAAAAGATTAAACCCAACCGAAAACCTTGGTTTGGAGGCCAAGCATAGAAACAGCCACCTAATGAACTGCTTGACATTTCCTCCAATGCCCTTCATTAGTAATCAAAATATCCTACATAGCAGAAACAGACCACATTCCGAATGATCAAGTTTCGCTTACTGTAAGAGGCTAAATTTTGTGCGACAGTAGTCCATTAGTGGGCTCTTAGCGACAGCAGCAGAATAAATTGGGATAATTTCAGTGGTATTTTTATCCAAATTCTACTGTTTCACTTTGATTACTGAATAAAAAAATAAATGAATATTATTTTTTAACTCCATTATTTAATATCTGGTTACTGCTTCAATATTTGGAGTAATTTCTTGAACATCGCAGAATTCAAATACTGTATTCGTAAACAATGTTTGTCAAAGGGAAAAAACCGATGAAGAAAACGAGTTCTCCGATACTGACACATCTAGAAATCCTTCTTTGCAGCAGATCAGGAAGAATAGCTAATTCATCTTGAAGTTATTGCTCTACAAATATTACTGCTTCAATTTTCCTAGTGTACTGTATATAAAGACTAATTTTCATTACAATCGTGTTTTGACCATTTTGAGAAAAATAAAAACCTTAAAAAAATCGTATAACATTACACAGATGTAGTTGGACAGGTGAGTACATCCTCTTGAATGAATATGGTATTAATAATGAGAAAAACAGTGCACCTAGACTTGAAATCAATAGAGCAGGAGGCTTAACCAGATTTCTCATATTTTAACCATAATGGCCATAATGGGCATGCCTAATGAATGAGTAACGGCCTACACGTCTCTCGTGTTGCGATGTTAAGATATATTACCGTACAACATTTTACCATCATGATAACCGATTCCTTCTTTAAAAGTTTCCAAGTGATTGCAATTCTACGTGAGCTCTGTGGATTCGCTTATTTCAAAGGAATCACGTCGCTTGATAGTGGTAGATTACGGAAAAACAGTATAGCTTACTTACACTTTATTCTTTCTTTACGTTTCTTATAGCTTGCATAAAATTATCTTATGTCGTTATATGCAGCACTTATTTTATTCCAAAGAAATAAAGGAACTTATTCAGATCTCTCCAATTTTGTTATTTTCTTTATATTTATTTTAGTCATGCGACTCTTGATGTACTCAAAGACGTCGAGGTTAATCTTGTTAATTCAGAAATGTTGTAAATTAGAAACGTTGCCAGAAGACATATGCACTATAAGGGATCGTACACAACAGTAATTATTACAGTTCTCATCTGCATCTTAAGCTTTATATTGAGTTTTGTAGAATATCTCAATAATAGTACGAGTTCTGGCAAATGTGCGATTTGATTTCTTTTCTCCCGATCTACGAAATCTCGATACAGTTGATCTCGATCAATTGGACTAATGGCTATCGCGATTATCCCATCGTGGATATCATTTTTTTTCTTCTTTGTCCCAAAGTATATTGAAGGCAATTAACGAGGAAAAAAGCATTTGCTATCTTTAAACAAGTCAATGCAATTCGAACATTTGAAGGAATTGATGGCGCAGTATGCGGAATGTATTTAACTCGTAAAGGAAATGGATTACATTTTGTCGTAAGTTAATTGTAGTCATTTAATTTTTAAATCCCAGTAACTGCTTGCTATTTCTTAAGTTATCCATCTTTAATTGACGGTTACTTGTATAAAAGTAATTATACTATTATCTATTAAAATTACAAGTTCGTAGTATTATTAAACAGAAAGATATATTTAACTATTTGAGCACAAGACGTAGGACATTTATTTTGGTTCTAAATTATTGAATGCTTCCGAAGATAGTGGTTATTGCTGCAGCAATCTAACCCTATTTAACGTAACTTCTACCAGAACTCATGTTTATAATCTAATTTTTTGTGTGGTTCACACACACACACACACGCACGAATATAGTATAAACCTGTATACATTTTGTAACGTGGGTGGGCTAAGGATTTTTTGTCAATAATTATCAATTTATTTATTTATTTATTTTGTAATTTTTTATTTATTTTTACGTAGCCCAGAAACCCTGCTCTGGAGACCACACACACACGCAACGTTTTAAGCCATTTTAGGCTTCCAGTATGCGGGACGGTGGTCTCACACCTGGCGATGAAATTCATCTCCCACCTAAAGACGAGATTTGAACCCGCAACCTGTTGTTTGGAGAGCAAACAACAGGTTGCGGGGTTCGATTCCTAAGCAGATGGTGATGAAAATAGTTAAAAACAATTAAAATTCTTAAAATAGCCAATTAAAATAATTCATCAACGTTTTTCATGATTACAGTCCAAAGCCATTATTTTGACTGTAATCATGAAAAATTTAATGTTTTAACATTTAAAACACGAAAAATTAATATAAGCCAATTTGCTCTTGAATGATTGATGTACAATACCACTCTTATTAAGCAATTGGTTCTGGGCGCTTTTTCACTGTGGTCTCACATTTTGCACATTAACTGCGCAACAGCAAATTCAACATCGAGAAAGGCACTGCTAAGGAATAGCCGATACCCTAATATATATATATATTATATATATATATATTATATATATATATATTATATATATATATATATATATATATATATATATATATATATATATATATATATATATATATATATATATATATATATATATATATTTAGATTTAATATATATATATATATATATTAAATCTCATTCATTAATATATATGTATTAATGAATGAGATTTAATGACTTAAAAAACCGAGATAACTTATAAAGATTTTAATGAGAACAATACAACTAGTTTCGGGTTATAACAGCCTTCATCAGGTATTCACAAAGGAAGAGGATAGTAATAAACATTGAAGTATCTAAAAAAAAAATTGCCACACATAATTGATGAATTGACTCATCAATTATGTGTTGTAATTTTTACCTGTAATTTTCAATTTTTTTAGATACTTCAATGTTTATTACTATCCTATTCCTTTGAGAATACCTGATGAAGGCTGTTATAAGCCGAAACTAGTTGTATTGTTCTCATTAAAATCTTTATAAGTTATCTCAGATTTTTAAGTCATTAAATCTAATTTTAAAAATGTATCACAACAACCGAGTAGAAGCCTATGATCACACACACACACACACACACACACACACACACACACACACACACACACACACACACACACACACACACACACACACACACACACACATATGTTAAAGATACCAAGCTATTTTAAACCTGGTTTTACTCCATTTCCCAAGTAAGCAAACAGACAAATAAGTCAAGTTTGCTCCTGCACGTAATGCAAGACTAGCTGACCCTGCAGGTAGTGCAAGACCAAGGTAACTCATGGTAAAAATAGAAAAAGCTCTGATCACTAATCTTAATATTTACCCATAATGCAAAGCACATCTCCTGGAGGAGATGTATGATGCTTTGTATTAAAGGCAAGGTGCCACTACCCAGACCGGTTTCGACCTTTATTAAGGTCTCATCAGTGGGAGCCAGGCTAGAAATATCAAGATTTTAGTAATCAATGGGTAAATATTAAATATTAAATGGGTAAATATTAAGATTAGTCATCAGAGCTTATTCTATTTTTACCATGCGTTACCTTGGTCTTGCATTACCTGCAGGGTCAGCTAGACTTGCATTACGTGCAGGCGCAAACTTGACTTATTTGTCTGTTTGCTTACTTAGGAAATGGAGTAAAACCAGGTAAAATAGCTTGGCATCTTTAACATTTATTATATCCAAGGTAAAATACTTTCTACACACACATATATATATATATATATGTGTGTGTTCGACCGCTGATTTTTTTTTTTTCATCGCATAGGAAGAGAAACGTATAATTTACTGCTTCAGGAGAATTTTATTCATTTTGGAAGCTGTATGTTATTCAGTATATTTACACTTTGCACTTTGGAATTAGCACTCTGAAGTTAAGAAGTTCATAAATATATTTATTTTTTACAATATTCGAATTAATTTTAATATTTAAACTTCAATAAGAGAGTGATAACAGAGAATGATAAAAATCAATCGAAATATAAATTGTTCAGATCATAGTGCCAATATGGAACATTAAGAACAGAAGACATGTTCTTTGTATTCAACTCATATATTAAATATTTAGTCAACCCCAAGTGAGAACCTAAATATCTCAGTTGGTACAGACGAAGCCCATTGGTCGAAAAGACACGGGTTCGAATCATGTCCAAGACCTTTATCAGGAGTTTTCAGCTGATGGCAAGTTAGCCGGTGAAATGATTTTTCTTTCTCAAACAAGAAACAGGCAAGGAGAACACACACCATACAGCAACAGATTACTTAAAAGCATAGGTCAAACCTCCTTATTACAGAATTATGGATACGGACTCCACTAAGGAAGATGATGATAACTCCAAATATCATAAGCGACAACTGCAAGTAGCTTTCAACTATGGATAGAAAAATTTACAGTTTTACATACTGTTAAACAGCAAAAACACCAAAGCTGAATTAAACAGAAATCGAAGAAAATTGTACTAATTAGAATAAGAACAAAACTTATTCGCTTTTAGCTAATTTTTGTTGAAACTTTTATTGAAACCCAGGCAATTTATGTTCGAGAACTATTGCGAAGAACTATGATTTAAATGAATGATGTTATTGCACTTTTGAAAAATGAAAATACTCCATAAAGAAATATTCCTTTTTTTTTTTTTTTGAGGTACGAGAATATCGTCAAGAGAGCGTCTTTAAAGGAAGGTATTCTTATATTATTAGCAGGTTGTGTTATGTAATTACATTATCCTATAAAACCTATATTTGTAATACTAACCCTCAAAATTAATTACTTAGATGCAAAAACGAGTAGATTCTTTTGTTAACTTGAGTGAATAAACCTGTCAGTCACATTTTCTGATGTATATGTAACATTGAAGTTGTCCTGAGGAAGCTGATCAACACATGCGTTCATTGGAAATTCTTTCACGCATGCGCATACTTTTAATTAAAATAAATTAAGCAGCCTTTACCGACATAATGTTATCCTCAGATTTCTAACAGGTTGTGCTGTCTTGTGCCCCCTTTCTTATAAATTCTTATATCTCTATATCAAGCCGTTAAAAGTGATGTCTCTTCTACGTGGGTCACGTGGTATCTCTACCACACAAAGAAATAGCCTCAGGGTAGAGCCAAAATTCAATGTGACAGAGTCCTCAAACGGTACCTCTCTTAAAATCACAATAAATTTGTATTTTTAGACTACGCTACTTGGAATTATTAGATTAAAGATAATAACTCAATCAAGAAGTAAGTTAGATATACTTATGTGACCTAGGGTTGCAATCGTAGCCTTAACCTTACTCAATTAAATTCCCGCTTAGATCAATAATAAGTTTCAGAAGCGGTGCATAGAATTCTATACACAGACTCATATTTAGTTAATTTCAAGCATGGTTTATTAGCTTCTAAAATTACAGTTTACATACATGAACAATCATCACTCTAAATAGACACATCCTAATCTAAATCAATTAAATAGCTAAACTTCATCATGTATGATCTCTGAACATAATTTTCCTCAAGTAATTCACACACAAGTTCATAATTCTTTAACATCTAGATCACTACTAAATTCAATTAATTAATTTCTATACTAACAACTGGTAACTTTAAGCATTCTTCAACATACAAATATTCAGATTCACTTTGTTACTATTCACTCGTGACTTCCTATAAAACACACGTGCTATAGTCCTGACCTATAATTGTAGCTTAATCCTTCACTAACAAAGGACCCATCACACACTCAGATTACATTCATATAAATAACGAACTTTACTTTTCTCCACTCGGTGGTATCTCTCATTTTCTGCATCTGTTTCAGTCTATCTTCTCTTTCATTAGGACAACTCTTTGTTTCCCTCAATCTACCCCGGATTAACTTCTTCATAGTAATTACCAGCCTAGATATCGGGAGCATGCTTCTGCTAACTTTTTAACGGCATGGTCTGCCGTTACTTTCCGGGAATCTAGGACAGGGTTACCCGCGGTAACATCGTAATAGTCTAGAGGTATCGTTCGGCCATCCCCGAACCAGCACCAGGCTAAACCTTCACTACTCGAGGAAATCCGAGAACTCCGCACGACGAAAAAAACGAAGAGAGTGCGTCGGGGGTGTTCCTAACCCTTTTATATGTTCACTCTATCGAAAAAAAAAAAAAAAACTTCGCTGTTCATCCGGCACCTCGATTTCTTGTCACATGACCTCACGACGTCCGTTCTCTCCTGCTTATTTACCCCACGCGCCAAGCACGCGACCGCTTGGGGCAACAGATTGCTTTTCCCCCCGAACTTCGAGCTCATTTTTATTTTTCTTTTACAAGTTATTCTTACATTGACTTTAATATCAACACAAAACCATAACTCTCTTAATTTACACTTTATCTCTGCCTATACATATTTATCTAAATTCCCTTTTTATTATAAAATCCTCCTTGAGCTGATTAATTATCTCTTTCTTCTTAAATTAATGTATTCAGTATTTTCTAAATTTCAAAACGATACCTACTTAGAAACAAGCATGTTTGCTTAATTATATTCCTGGGTTTTTACTTCTTTGCTCGTTATACCATGATAAGTGGAAATTTAACATTCTTAACTTATCAGGGTATAACAGCTGGTCTTTTCAATCATTTTTTCTACAGAGATGTTATCGTGTCACTTTATCAGAGGATTCAAAGTTATAGCATGTTTATATGGAATTTCTGGATTTGTATTTTGCAAGGGAATTTAGGTCTAAAGACTGTAGTGGACTTCATTGGAAACTATGTAGTTTCCAAACTGTTTACTGTTTCGGTGCGTTTGCGTTGTTTTGTGGAGAAGTGTTATTTTTTATTAGTTGTATATCCATATTGTCTTTCCAGGAAACTCAGGATATGGTACTGGTCGTTATTGTCATTTATTTTTTATATTTTGGTTTCTTCGTGAGATTGCTAATGTACAAAAAGACACCGAAGCTGATTTTATTAATAGGCAAGTGCTGCAGATTGGAAGAAGATTTTAACGATTGCCACAGCTTGAAAAAACTGCACTGGACAGTCGCAGTGATTGCTTGCAATTATATCGCTTGCTTTGTAATGGCATTCGTGACCACTTTCACGTCAGTGAAAATATTTTCAAATAACTGTGTATTACCGGCATCAATTCCAACAAGTTTACAGAAGTTGATATTGGGACTTTTCATTGCTTTTGCAGAATTATTTTCCATAGTTCATTGGCGCATTTCAGGCATCTTTCTTGGAAAGCGCACTGAAGTCTATTAATGAAAAATTAAAACATACTAGAGTTTTAGAAAAAACTGCACAACAAATTTTTGAAGAGAAAAGGTTGGTGGAACAGTATAAAGAATGTGTCGCTCTTGTAACAGAAATAGATAGCATTTTTTCGTTAGGAATCTTTTCTGTTTATGCGATAAATACTGACGTTTGCTGTTTTTCTGCATATTACGTGTTTATTAATGAAGAGAACGAATCGCTCTTTCACACATTCCATCTCTGTTTAGCATTTTTTGCCATGTTTTTACCATCATTTTATGCTACCAAAAGCTGAAAAAAGAGGTAAGTTTTTTTATTTATCTATTTTTTGTTTTCTATAGGTAAATCTCCAGACGGGTGGCTCTGCATAAGATGCATAAAACGGAGGTATGTGTCATATTTAACATCCCTCTATGATCATTGTCACCTCACAATGGTATGCGGCAGTACATGTGCACTGCCATGCACTGACCCAGAAGGAAATAGTCTTCCAGACGTTAATAAGCCATATCACAAACCCATGCTGCAACACACACACACACACACACACACACACACACACACACACACACACACACACACACACACACACACACACACACACACACACACACACACGGTATCAAACAGAATAACTGGTTGTATCTGGTATCGACTGATAGCTTGTACAGTGATCTATCTAACAGTGAGTAATTTACTCTATAGTTTCACAGTTCTAAGCGCGTATGAGTGAATTTTATTCTATCTTTACGGACTGAATACTGCTATTCTGACTGCATCTATCGTTCAACCCTCAAAACAAAGACCCGAGTATAATAGGATTAGCTACTACCCTACCAACTGCTACCACTGGAAACCTAATTCAATGGAAGCGTCCGTTCTAGGAACAAGCAGGAAAATTGTAAGTACATTTTTCTCGAACTTTGTACATTAGAAAAGTTAGCAATTCAATAGGAGGATATAATACTACAACTTCGAGTAATATTAAAATAGCGGCACGGGACGAATTAGAATTCGAAAAAGCCCTAGATTTGCTGCGTAACGTAGCTAAAGTAAGCGGCAATTTAAGGAACGATTTAAAAAAGGAAATACTAATGGCAGTGAGTGAATTAACAAAGGTTTTCAATAAAATGAAAAGCGAAACTAAAGTATCAATAGAACTACAGACTGCTACAAGCAACCAGGAACAGGCTAACTCGGCTCAGCCTACTCAGCTATACTCGCATGCCGTTAAAAACAACGCTAAAGACAAAGACGAATCTGAAAACAACCCATACTATAAACTCATAGTAAAACCGATAACTCAATTAAATAGTGAAGAAACTATAAATATCATCAAAGAAAAAATCGACCCAAGAAAAATCAAAATCGGAATCACAAAAACCGAAAAGTATTAATAACGCAGGAGTCTTAATTGAATCCAAAGAAAAGACCGACATAGACTTGCTACATAACGAAATCACGAAGGAATGCAAAGACACGTTAGCAGCAAATCCCACTAGGAAATATCTTCTAATAATAATTATATATGACATTCCCAGTGAAGTTGATACGAACAATGCAATTGACTCAATCTGCATGCAGAACGAAGAACTCTTCAGTACCGATGCAAAGCTGACACAAAAATACATCATGACAAATAAAAAAACGAACAAGAGAAACTTAATTATTGAAGTCGATCCAACGGTGAGGACAAATTGCTAAAAACCAGTGTCAAAATGTTGTGGAGAATTTGCCATTGTGCACACTACATAAGCGTTCTGAGGTGCTTTAACTGCGATAAATTCCACCATCACACACACGAGACTGAAGGGGGAAAACTACCTGTCCATTCTGCTCAAAAGAACATAAGTTTAGCGAGTGCCCACGAAATAAGTCCGAGATGAATTGCACAAACTGCCAAAATCACAACAAGCATGCCAAAACCAAAAACGATTGCAAACACATGGCATTAAGCAAAGACTTCCCGACATATAACTACTACAAAAAGCTCAAAATTCAAAACATAGATTATGGAAAGCAATAATAAACCTTGTAGAAACAGCACTACTTCCCTGACATGCCTCCAAATAAATCTACAACGCTCTGTCAAGGCTGTCAATAACTTAACAGAAATCATAAATAGAAAAGATATAGGACTGGCATTAATACAAGAACCCTACAACATCAACAACAAAATATGCGGCTTTCAAGTAATTATAAAATATTTTCCAAAGGATTAGAAAGAAAGAGAGCTGCAATACTCGTGGTAAACCCTGAAGTTGAGGCAATATCAATTACCCAGCACAGCAACGAGGATTCGGTACTTATTGAAATTACGTACAGAGGAATTAAAACTTTTGCTGCGAGTATGTATCTAGACTATCACACAGACATAAAACACGACTTAGAAAAAATGACCAACATTGCAGAGTTTACCACCAAAACTTGGAATAGAAAGCAACGCCCATTCGGTATTATGACATCGAACTCCCTACACATACTAAACGACGACTGTAACACTCCATCATTTGAAAATAGCAGAGGACGCAGCTTCATCGACCTTACAATCGCGGGGTAAAATAGCGCAAACAACGCTATTTTATCCCGCGTTTCTGAATTGAAATACGAAGAAGAGGAAAGCTGTTCTGACCATCGCATAATAAGTTTCACCATTAGTAACAAAAATTTAAACAGAATCGACAACAAAAAACCATCGCATTAACATCAAATACTTCGCCAATAAAACCAACCTAGAGAAATTTATAAAAGCATTAAAAAGAGAATTTTCACTCTTAATCTCAGAACATCACTTTAATAATGCTAACAGCGAAAAACAGCTCAACGTAGACAAAAACCTAGCCATCTGGGCAACAGCACAAAGCGATATAGACTTCCTTGCTTCTGCACTTTCATCAGGTCTGAAAAAATCCAGCGATCAAATAATCTGAACAACCAAGAAGCTAAACATCGATGGAAGAAAATCAGTACTGTGGTGGAACGACGAACTAACAGTCCTAAGAAAACGTGTCAACGCACTCAGACGACTATACCAAAGGACATACCAAGATTTAAGAGACAGAAGAAGACAGAAGGAGTCCAAAATTACAAACATGAAAACAGAATCATGGAAAAAAATTTATACAGTTTCAACCGTATCGAATCCTTGGAATTGCATATATAAATTAGCAGCAAGCAACAACGAGACAGCACCTATTCTATCAACTATCAAGAAAACAGACGGCACCTACACTAAAAACTTAGCAGAAACTGCAGCTATTATGATAGAGAATTTTATTCCCGATGACGATGAATCAATAGATGAAGAAATCCAGAAAACTTACAGGCAAAGAATGGAAACAGATACTGACTTTTCTGACGACGACTCGTTTGCATCTAATCAAATCGAGTCAATATTGAGATCAATGGATCCAAGAAAAACTTCCGGAGAAGACGGAATAAGCAGCGACATACTCTTAACAGCGTTTCTCGAATTCATAACAACAGTTTACAACAAATGCCTAAAAACAGGACGATTTCCTTCAATATGGAAACACTCAAAAATTATACCTATAATCAAACCAGGAAAAGAAAAGTCCGACGAAATTAACAAATACAGAACAATCAGCCTCATAAACGTTGCTGGCAAGGTACTAGAAAAACTTCTAATAAACCGAATAATGCACTACGTCTCTACTCAAGAACCTTATTAAGCAGTAATCAATAAGCATTCAGACCTCAGTCCAGCACAGTAGATGCAATTATGGAGATGAAAGAGTTTGCAGAACACAGTCTGCATCAAAAAAAAAAAAAGACTTACTGCTGATCTCACTCGATGTACAAGGAGCCTTCGACGCTGCGTGGTGGCCAGCCATAATCAATCAATTATCAGATTTAAAATGCTCCAAAAACTTACTCTACCTTACAAAAAATTATTTTTCAGACAGAAGAGCAACTATGACACTAAAAACCACAACTCTAACAAGGAACGTCAAACGAGGCTTAAGGTTTCTGGAACATCTACGACTCGCTTTTAAGACTTCATGTCACTACTGCAACAAAAGTCATAGTCTTCACCGATGATAATGATTCGGGGACGCGATGGCTTGCAGTTAGAAGTAACGGCCAACGAAGAACTCTTTAAAATTGCAGCGTGGGCACGCGAGAAGAAAGTGACCTTCAATAACACCAAGTCTAAAGTGCACCACATTTCACGAAAAAAATCAAAACGACATGTAACAGTCTTCCTAAACAGAGAAGTTCTCGAATTTTTCGTCTACTGTTACTCCTAGGTATTAGTAGACGAAAAATTCACCTTCAATAAGCATATCTCATATGTTGCTGAAAAAAGCTTACAAATAGCAAACTCCTAGTTAAGTCGGCAAGGATTAAGTGGAGATTAGGCAACGAGCTCTGAAAACGATATATACAGGTGCTATACTACCACAGATATCTTTTCGGATTATAAGAAATATCCTAATTTGTAAAGCGACATAGACAGCAAATGAGTTAACTAAATGAAGTAGGAAAGTTTGAGCAAGCACAGGTTATAAAGAGATGATCCAATATTTGGAAATTGCTGTCAGAGAATACTAGATTTGACAAATTTGCAGGATACATCCTTGTAGAGTGAAATATTTCATAGTTTAATTCGAAAGGATGAGTAAGAGAGCAATGTATATGGTTCAGGCTGCTAGCTGAGGTTCTATTAAGAATAACAGATCAGATGTATGTCTAGATGCTCATGCAGTTAAAACTACGGATATTGGTGAAACGATTTGGAGTTTAAAACATACCCTGAATAAAAATATTTCTTTATGAGACGAACACTAATATGAATCACAACACTAAAGGTAATGAAAATTCGGCAGCATTTTAATTGGAACACATAACGTTTTGAAAACAGGCCTCTGAAGCCTTTTAGCGATTTTCACTAGTTCGTAAACTAGTAACTTATTAGGTTAATTTTAAATGCCCCCTACTGCAACATACTTTATAGTTTTTCCCACCAATACAAATATTGCTTATTTGTTGCACACTGTATATTTATAGGTAGTTTAAAAGGTAATTTAATTCGGTTACTGTATGAATGTTTCAAAAGCTGATGGAGTTAATTTTTTCTGAATAATGTTCGGTCATTAATCTAATATATATGCTTACTCATTAGGAGTATATAGAAGAAGTTTAATTTAGAGTAGGAAATAGATAGCGGTATTAAAATGGTTAACAAAATGAACTAAAACTTAAAGAAATTTATTCTAAAATGTTCAACAGATTTAGTTTTTTCTTTTACATAAAAGTAAATTTAGTTCTTATCACCTAAGAATGTTTGTTGTTGTTTTTATTTCAGATTTTTGGCACAATCATCACCTACACCATCATACTGGTGCAAACAGTGCCTTTGAAACAGAATGAAAAGTAATGGTCAATATCATTTTAAAGACAGAGAAAGTTAATTTATTGTTTTCTGCTGATTTATTTAATTTAAAAAAAAATCACACCAATTACCTATATGGGACCACAAGCACTGATAATCCTAAAGAGACAATACACCAAATACACCGTGGTTTTCGAAATCGATGACAATGGTTAAAGAAATAATCCTATTGAGTGGTAAAGCAAATGTTATATTCTGATAAACGTATCATTGTAAACATCGCAAAAAATTAGGAAGCTTACTTAATATTAAGCACAAATGAAGAGACGTCTATTTATGTCATGCATCAGAAGATCACTTTGACTTATTATGTGTAAAACTTCCATTGCTGGAAGCATTTAAAAGGTATTTTCTTTAGTTTAGCTAAGGAATGAAGCATAATATTATTTCATTTGGCAAGATTTTCACTTTTATGTGGTTTAGAAAAGTTCTCTTATCGGTTAAATGCAATGCTCCTCTCCTGATCCAGTGTGTGTGTGTGTGTGTGTGTGCACTAAATTGGATACGCGAAACTAATGAAACAACAACTTATTGAAAATACTCTTTAATTATATGCACTAAACTCTTTGCTTTACACTTATTTGCATATAAATACAACTAGAAATTCGATAAGAATTTTGCAAAGACTTATATTTGAATTTTATAGATAATACAAAGTTTGTTAATACAAATAATGTGATAGGTTTTGATCCAAGTTGTACAAGATAGGAATGAACGACCACAATTTGTGAAAGAAGGAATTACTGGTATATAGGAGACTTTCCAGATGAAGATTACCTTGCATTAAAGCTCTCCTTCTATCCTTGAAATTGAATGCGTTTTCAAGGGATACAGATAGTAATGTGCTGCACTGTACTGGTTTCACTAAATTAGACAAGTATCGCAAAGGATGCTAGAAAATTTAAACCGTGGAAAGAAGCGTTAATTATCTCTAAACCCGGTAGAGATTTACATGCTTTGGGTGATGTGTTGATTAATGGTAGGTGGGGGGGGGTTGGGAGGGTGTCGGGTAAGAATTGAAAATACTAGAAGTTTAAGAAAGTGTAACAATACTAATAATTTGAAAGAGGGATACCTGAAATGATTTTCATTTAAATAGACAATATGCGAGTTAGAGAGAACGAAGTGGACAAAATGAGAATGATCGGCTTACGCTGTAAATGTACGAGCGAAAAGGAGGTGGAGAAAGATTGCCAAAAGGCATGAGAGAACATAATCTGTTAGAGGATATACAGTAGTATGAGAGAGAGGTTAACATGAAGACGAAAACTAAAATAGCAGATTTGAAATATTTTCGAAAAGGCAATAGAAAAGATTTTCTCACTGTTTTTATATGAATCTATTCTAAAAGGTTTCAAACCTTTCGTGCACATAAGTACCGTGGATGAGATAAAGGTCAGATATACCGGAAAGCCAGTTCTAGAAATTAAACATATCCTTTTTAAGCCATTTATTTTTCTCTTAGATTATTAAATTTATCACAGTTAAGAATCACTATAAATCACTCACAGAAGAGCTCTTCACGGGAGTGACATGAAACAATATCATTGAAACACACGAAATAAATAGTAGTGGTAGTTAGACAGTCGCCATGCCAATTGGAGGACATGAAATGGCATACAAAGCTTTATGTTTTATTTCTAGAGCTGTCTTACCGAAACATAACTTAAAAATACAAAACACATAGGAAACGTTATACAAAAAAAAAAAAAAAAGACAACACGTGGAACGTGGAATATGGAACGGGTCAGTCATTTTTCAGTAATTGAATGGAGATAGTTCGCAGAAAAGTTAAAGTCTGACGTGCGGAAAGATCTAATAAATGACTTCCAAATACCACACAGAATCATTACTTTGTGTTGAGTGTGCCTTGTGAGTGGATAATCATCGTAGATGGTTATTCACTTACAAGGCACACTCAACACAAACCAAGAAACCATAATAAACAACTGGATGGACTTATATTCATTTATTTTCCTATAAATAAATATTGGTATTGAACTTTTTAATCAAAATCTTTATTTTTCTGTCAATAACTCTCCAAATTTCTACGTTGTTCTTTCGAAACTATCTGGATTGGTTGTATATTCGATGCCACTCGTTATTAACAAAATACAGGACATCTACATTCTGATTTAAGCACGTTGAGCCATACATACATCCTGAAGCTCTGTTTGTAAATTAGCAAAATAATTACTGAAGCATGTTTTTGAGAATATCATATAAATATACTGCTAGCGAACAAAGACAAATTTATTCCATTGGTTTCGTGCAGTCGAAGAGGGAAGCAATTAAGCGAATCCGTCCAGGGCTTTGTAAAACAATCACATCAATCAAATCAACAACTCAATAATTTTCAGAGTTTACTGTGAAAATGATTGAGTATGACATGTACTGCAGCATACACTTTTTTTTTTGACGCGAGACAGCAGAAGAGGGGGTGGGGTGGATTCATATGCTCATGCAATTCAGTTTCATCTAACAAAGTTCTAAACATAAATTGCTTTTCAGAAAAGTCTGTGAAACCTTCTGCTATCAAAGTAAAATTGCTGAAGGAAATGCAAAATAATTAAGATTCTTCAAATAAATTCTTGTAAACTATGAATTTCACTGAGAGAATGTATCATAGCTCCGTGAAATAAAAAATTTCACCGTTTCGTGAAAATGAAATGGTGTTTAATCAAGTCATTTCATTCGTTCATTCATCTTCAAGTCCCACCTTTCCTAATTGGGTTGTGGGGGAAGCAGCTGCAAGAGGAACTTCCAATGGTCACGATCCTCCGCCACCAAGCTCAGGTCTTCTGGTGGGACTCCCAAACGTGTCCACCCAAGATTTTGGATATAATCTATCCAGCGAGTCCATGGCCTTCCACGTGGCCTCCCACCCTCTGGCTTGGCAAAGGGAGCCTGCTGGAAGAGCCTCTCATGTGGCATTCTGACGATCTCTCAACACGGAGAAGCAGCAGTTGAGTATTGAGGGTTTCCCGAATTGCAGACCTTCTGACTCTGTCGAGTCTTGTTAGTCCCGCAACTCCTCGAATGAACCTCATTTCAGCAGCTTGGATTCGTGTCCGCATTATTTCGGTAATTAATTTAATCAATATTCATATTTTTCTTATATATCAAATTAAATTGTAAAAAAAAACTCCCTGTAATATCGCATCAAAAAAACGAACTTAGCATTAAGAAGCCTCGTGTTCAGGAATTTGGAAATAGAAACACAAAATATGCAGTTTATCATCATATTCCACTTGAACTGATTGATCTCACTGTACCACTGTGTGATATACATGTGTACCTGTTCTGTTTATGATACTAAACTTATTTTTCGATGTATAATTTATTTTCAAAACAAATAAATATTGTATTATATATGTTCAATATTTTTCTGTTTTATGTTTTAGTTCTTGTGTTTATTCAGGTTGTATGGATTTCTGAAAATGATTTTTAACTTAAATAACTTTTTTGTCGTTTTGCTTAATTTATTATCATATAGCACTTAACAAAAATATTTGGTTTCTTACTAACTAAACAATAAGTAAGGAACCAAATAAATACGCTACAATTAGAACGCAAATAATTCCCATTACCATCGATATACCGATGTTAGTATATAGAAATACTTTATCTTAAGAATCCCTATATCATTTGTTTTAAAATTAAAAGTTTATTCACTAAGATGAGAATTTAAAGTAAATTTTTAAAAAGTTCATTTTATGTTTTTATTAATAATATAACTCATATAACTGCATTTGGTTACAAAGTCCGCAGATTCTCAACATATAGATTGTAACAGGATATATAGATAGTAATATATAGACAGTAGATAGTATAGATAGTAACAGGAAGAGATTATAAATGAATGGCTAACCATCATCGATGTTCTATATCTCTATTGCTTGAAACAATTCTCGACTCCTTTCTTTAGAATCTTCTATAAACGAAGAAATAATTGAAGTCATAGTTAAATAGGATGAGTTTCAAATGGTCAAGGAATCAGTGAATCAGAATACATTCCTTAACAAATTTATTTGCTATTCAGTTATAGATATGCACTTTCGTAAGCTATATTAATTAATAGAATATCAGTAGAGTTTTTGAAACGCATCTCAAATTCACTTTTTATCACGGACATTTAAGAATATTTACACAAGTTTGGGTTCGTAAAGTGATTAACTTTAAATCTGTGCCTTCTAGAATCATTTTCTGAAATCACTGAATGCTGATGATTAGTTTCCTTCAGATCCTGAAGCCAAAAGACACTACCAAGGATACTCTCGAGAACAAATTTTGCGAAGGTATTAGTTATTCTCCGAGAGAATGTGGCCTTCCGAAAGTTCTATCTAGGGGAATAATTCTGTAGAATAAACTAACAAGATATCACTCTTCTATTCAAATTATTTCCAAAGAATCTGCTGAAAAAAAAAAACGCAAGAATGAGACATTCGTACAAAAATATCCATCTTATTCTACCTAATCTTTGCTGTAAAACAATGCCTACAAAATTCTAGTTGGAAGAATGAGATATTCACAAACAGAAAGAGTTTTAACCAGGAAGTGTTCATTACAAAGAAAAATTCTACTCATACAGTAACGCCATAAATATGATATGTTCGTAATTATTATATTGCTATGGAAAAAAATGCTTCGTCTCTTTGGAATAAAAATGGGATAATTTTGATGATATTTATAGCTATTTCTTTATATGACTGTGTAGTGTTATGGAAGTTCATGAGGAAAACGAAAACGCTCTTTTATATATATATATATATATATATATAAATATTCATCTTTTTTTTTTTGACTGACTGAAACCGAGACAATAGATAACAAATTAATTTAATGGATCACACAACATGTTTCGTCAAAAATGACTTCTTCAGGTGTGGTAACACTTAAAACAAATTAAAAAACCATAAAAATACTGTGCTATAATAATAACCGACTTGCGAACTGAAGTCAGGGAGGTTTTGAGAGTATCTGATGCCCTAGGCAAAGAACATTTAGGCACCCCTATACATTATCTCTTTCTATATATTTTGTCATACTTATACAAGCACACGTACACCCTACAAATGTGGATATTTATAAAAATAATATCATTATTTTTATAAATAATGATATTATTTATCCTTGTCCAGATTCGCCTAATGATAAAACCGGCCCTGACTGAAGTTACGTTTGAATTGTTGTTATAGTCTGTTGTGTAGTTCTGTTGCAGTGCTAATACGAGCGTATGAGATCACGCGCACGCCAGTACCTAATGGCAGAACTATGCAAGTCAGGTAGACTATAACTAAGATTGCTGTTGAGTTGAGACGGGTCTAGGGCAATTTCTTTGGATTCAACTATACGCCGTTCCACTTCATCGTGACGAATATAAACGTTCGATATTGCAGTACCGAGTACCAATCTACTCCGTGTTGGTAGCCTTCATCGTTTGTGTTCACTGAAAATAAGACGTGACTTGAGAGTGCGCTTGCTCTGACTCTATTATATGAAATGTTGCTCTGATGTTCCTCTAGCCGTAGGAGGATTGATGATTTCTCAGTCTGACCATAGTATGGCCTCCCATACACCGGGGAAATGAAGATAGTTATGAGCCTTTTTTTTGGTTGCTTAGAAATGACCTTAGTTTTGGAAGAGTTGAAAAACACGTTTTCATATTAAATTTCTTAAAAATTCTTCCTAGTTTCCGGGAGAGCGAGCTGATGTAAGGTAAAGAAATATAACCGTTGAGGTTGTTAGGATTCTCTGCATTGATTCTAGGGCACTGGTATAGTTGCCTGTTAATGTTTTTGGAAGAGTATCCATTATTTAAGAAAGTTTTTTCTAGATATATTAGCTCATTTTTTAGTTCTTCTTCATTGGAGAAAACTGAGCGAGCAAGGTGAGCCAATGTGGAAGTGATACCTAACTTTTGTGCGGGATAGTGATGTGGGGATGCATGCAGGTATCTATCTGTGTGCGCTGATTTCCTGAAAATTGAGATTTTTAAAGAATCAGACATCTTAGTAAGTTTCATGTCAAAAAATGAAAGGGGATCATTTTCTTCAATCTCAATTGTAAATTTTATGTCTTGGTGGGAGTTGTTGAAATGTTTAGGAATATGTGAAGATTCTCTACACCATGCTCCCACATAAGGAGTATATCATCTACATAACCGAGCCATGTTTTAGGTTTTAATGTTTCTTTACAGATGGATTTTTCTTTCAAGTCCTCGAAGAAAATGTTGGCCACTAGTAGAGACAGGGGGCTACCCATAGCTAGTCTTTTGTTCAATTTGTAAATTTCCTCTTCGATCTTAAAATACCCCGAATTAATACAGTGTGAGAGAAGAGTAAAAATCTTTAAGATGTCTTGTTTTTTAAAATGCTGAGAACATCTTGCGTTAGAACATTTGTGAAAAGTGCCACAACATCAAAGCTCGCCATAATATCGGAATTTTTCAGTTTTATATCTTGAATTTTAGAAGCGAAGTCCGTTGAATTTTTAATATAAGAGATAGATTTTTCTACTAGACCTTATATATATATATATTTATTAAAATTACATTTTAAGATATTCAAATAAAATTAACCCAGCTCACTTCTCATTGATGGTATTGAAAAATACAGGATATATTTTTTTACATTGCGTATCCTACTTTGAAAATGTAAATTCACTGAACTATAACTGCTAATACCCTCACCAGTAAATTACCCTTCTAAAATAAATCAGAATGCAAAACATCAAAAATATTACAAAATATTTTAATAAAACTTGAAGATTATCCAAAGTCAGTACATAATGGTATAAACATCAGCATCGTGATGTTGTGAGAAATATATTTATCTCTTTATTTCGTTTTTATTTCTCTGATGACTGGCATGTTCTTCAAGAGAAGTTAGGAAAACTGTGATAGTAATAGTAATTAATAGTAACTAGTTCATAAAAAAAGATTTAAAAATTTCAAACATTATAATGATTCCCTTCTACCAGTTTTCACTAAAATAGAGAGAAGGGAAAATTTCTCTAGCGAAATAAATAAACAAGTAATAAGTATTTTTACAGAAAAAAGAAACTTCTCCAGTATCCATTTTGGAATCAGACAGATGCACCAAGCACGTTCTGCTGAAATTTACAAATTTAATTTATTCAATGCGAGATCAACATACAGTAACATTAACTAATTCTCTAGATCTTTAGAAGATTTTATCACAGTATCCTACGATCTTTTATTTTAGCAAAATAAGTAAAATAAACTGGAGACTAGAAGATATAGTGAGCTTTAACCAATGAACACGGTTTAAAAGTTATTTAACATTTAGATAAAAATAAATTAATTTTAAATAAACTAAATAATAAACAAAGGTTTTTGCAATTTCCGTCAGTTAAATTGCTGTGTTCCCCAGATTATCTGCTTGGATCAGTTATATATAATTTACATCAACGACTTCTGTAACCTATATCGAAAGCGCTTTTAGCAGATAAATTTACTAATGATTTTCTAGCAATTTGTGAAAATCTTGTGAACAGAGCAAAAAAAGTCAAATAAATATCTTTGCAGATGATGATGATGATATGAAATATCTTATCGATTATAGAATTATATATCTACAGGACTCCTGTTCTTAAAATATGGAATTCATACGTAAGTTTAGTAAATACACCCCACAGAAAAGTAGGGCTTAAATATGTAATCTCCTTAAAGAGCAAAAGATATAACACATAAATGCCATATAATCCTCCTACATTTTGTATACAAAGCAAAGACAGCATGCACGATTAAGTACATATTTGATCAGAAACAGTCGTATAAGAATATTGTAAATTTATTTAGAATAAAGGTATAAATTCAGAAAGTAATCATTATCAAAACAGTCGATGAATGACCTGCATACTCTTATTTTCCGTATATCCATTATATGTTGTTTTCAACTGTCAGAATAGTTTTGCATGCTGAAGCTATTATGCTCCACATATTGATTTGTGCAATCATTTTTCTCTGTTTATAATCTGATCATTTTTTCTTACATATTGAATCTTATAATTCAAACAAATTTCACTCGAAAAATTATAAAAGCAAAATATATTAGATAAAATAAAATATAATATAATACAATGAGTGCGTTGTTTACGTATATTTTCTATGGTGTAAAAAACATCTTATTGACGCCCATTGCAATATGATTTAGAATTGCATTTGCATATTTGTAATGATTTTTTTATTATTATTTTAATTCTGGCAAATTTCTTCTTCTTATTATTATTACGACACTTCCAATGAATGCAAGGACTCATCACATAAAGGCAGCCCACACCACGCAACCCATCGTCTACACTACATTAATCCTCCATCTACATTACATCGCAAACATTGCTCATTTTCTCTACTATATTTGCCTATATCCTGGATTAAAAAAACCTCAGAGGAGTAAAAACTGCTACTTCTTTATTAGATCGGCTACCTCACTTCCCATCGAAAGAGTACAAATAAAAAACTCCACTCGTCATGACGAGAATCAAACTAACTCAGGTTGTTCCAACAAAAGGACGTCCTATCATTCTTCCAATCGCTTTAAGGAAAAGATCCTTCTCCACTGTAATAACATTCTACAAATTCTTGTTTCAGTTTAATGGAAGAAACCAACAACAACACCCTTGCGGGGTGTTGTAGTTTTCTGTCGAGCACACTTAAATATAATATGTATTATTGTCCGAATTTTGAAAATTTCTAAAGACTAGTGTAATTCTGAAAAAAATTAGAACTGAGTTACAATCCCACATTTAAATTATCAAACTATTATGGTCCCCAAAAAGTATATTTTACATACATTTCTTTGATGATGACTGATCGCTCCTCTTCCCACAAAATGGAATTAGAATTTCATGAAATGAAACATAAAAAAAAAAAAAAATCAGCTAACGCCTTTTTACTCCCGTATACGAGAGTAGGCGAGGCCATTTAGCCCTATCTAACTTTTGGAGACTGAGTGGGCAGTTCAATCTCCACTGGTACCCAATCAGAGACAGATGGCCCAAGGCTATCACTAATTAAGCGGTACGCAGTGAAGAGAGACGGCTCAAATGTGCCGCCATCTCGTGGTCCCTAACCCTAACACAATATATTTAATGTCTGAAATAATGTGGGTTCTACGGTCGATTTTCTTGAGTTTACAGGACGAAAAACCCGAGTTTCCGGGAGGAAAAACCTGCTTGCCCGTGCCAGAGATCGACTAACTCGGGAACCGGTCGAAAAAAGGCTTAGAAAAATTTCCTCTAGTCGCCGACTAGACTCGAAACCAAGTCTTCCTTCGTGCGGCCAAGCGCGGCGGTGTGCAAACGCCACATCCGCTGAGCTACACAGGCTGAAAATGAAACATTTCTATTAAAAATATTAATTATAGGTTTTTAAATACTACATTGCAGTTTTAAGTTTTAAAACAGTAATGCAGTATTTAAATTGAAAATTGTTGAATTGTTTAATAATAATAATGTTTAATAAAAAATACCAAACTTTTGGGACAAAGTACGGAATATTTATAAGTCACTTCTAACTACAGTAAACAGATCACACAGCGGAAAATTAAAAATTCGTCTATCAATGAAATACATGTAGAAAAATCCATGCAGTAGCTGGGATTCAGACCCACGGTCTATTTCTTGGAGAGTAGTTATACTCGTCTGCTTGCCAACTGCTTACTAGAATTATGCCTTGAAGGTCCCTAATGAAGTTTCCTAAAACTCTCTATTTCCCATGGCAGCTGAAAGAGGGATTCTCGTTATGCTATTCATGGAGTTATAATATAAATTTTAATGTACAGTACGTACTTATTAATGTATTCATTTTGAAAATATTAATAAAGGAGAATATTTCGAAAGTATATATATATATATATATATATATATATATATATATATATATATATATATATATATATATATATATAGTTTGCTTAAAATGTCATGTTTTGTTTAATTTTCAGTGGCAATCTATCTTAGAAATTGGCATATTTTAATGGAGAAGGGTTTTCGAAATCAACTAGATAAAAAGCAATGATTTACAAACAAAAATTGTAGCTTGCGAAAAAGCACAAGAGGAAATACATTAGAAATCTATTCAATTCAAACTTGTTGGTGGTGGCGAAGAACGCCCATTGCACTCAGCTCCATCTAGTTCAAACTGGTGACTATAACTTAAAAATCAGAAAACATATAGCACGAGAGTCGTGTTTGCTAAATATCGAACAGAAGAGAGTGATTTTCAAAAGCAACTGCCAAGATGGATAATGTTTTTCGATAATTTCGGATTTTAGCTGTTTGGTATACACTTTTTGGGTTATGTTTCTGTATGGAATTGTTGCTAAGCATTTATCGAAAACCTACGTCCGTAGGATCAGTGTTATAACTTTGTATGGAATCGCTGTGCTGTGTTTTATGATTTTATCATCATCAGCCAGTGAATGTAAAAATTGGAAAAAGCTTCTCACTGGAGACGAGGTTACATTAACAGATATACTTCGTTTCGTACAGTCTCTATACTACTTCAGCAGTGCTATTTGTTTTCGTGTTCTGATGTTTATCAAAGCACAGGAATTTCTAGTTTTGTTAAGAGAATGTCGTAGGTTAGAAAAAACCTGAATGTGACATCGCAATAAATAACCCCTTCATTTAGCTGTATTGCTATTTTAAACATCTCCGTTATAAGTAATACCCTTTGGTTTTCATACCTTTTTATTACTCGCAATGAAAATATCTCTGCATCGAGTATTATTATCAACATACTGCTTGCCATTATGCAGCTCATTCGATCTTTCCTTTTGCTAATACCAGGAACGGTAATACCGATCTGGGTAGTTTTCTTCACGGAGGTATTTAAGACAATAAATAAAACTAAGAAAAGGAGTTCAACGGGCCAACCTGAAATACCATTCATTGATCAGAAAAAGACTGTTATATGTGAGATGCTGCCGGCTCGTAAAGAAAACCGAAAAAGCTTTTTCAGCTGGCATTTGGGCCTTGTACTTCGGAGAGACTGCACTTTGCTGTTTCAAACCCTATTTCCTATTTCCATCAAACGTTCCTTGGCGGTGCGCATCTTCTTGTGCTTCTATTAACATCCAAATGTATTATTTACACTCATACATGAACATTAATCACATTAATGCCATGTGCATTAACGTGATTAATATCAATTGTATAATTTATTAATACTAACTAAAAGTAAACATATATTTATATTTATTAATAGCCATGCAAATCATGATATTTTCTTTATATTTTCCGATTCACTTACTTGATAAAACCGTACATAAATTCACCTCGTCCCAAGTAATCTAATATCTTTTCTGTAGCAGTTCAGAATTCTGATGAAAGCAAATAATTATTAATTGGAGTTACAAATAGCAGTTTATGTCGTTACCATTCCATTATTATTGCTAAATGCGTGTGCACACAGAAGAAATCACCAAGTAGCACTTTAACAGTGCATTATTTCTGAATGCTGAAGTTTCAATTAAGGCGCAAATTGCATTTAATAAGTATGGAACACACACGCACGCACGCACGCACGCACACACACGCACACGCACACGCGCGCACGCACACACACACACACACACACACACACACACACACACACACACACACACACACACACACACACACACACACACACACACACACACACACACACACACACACACACACACACACACACACACACAGTTCCTCTTTGAACAGAAGATGTTCATGACTAGTTCAATCACTTTTTTAAACTGCTGAATGCTGTCATCAGCAAAACTAAGTTTTGCCGACAACAGCATTACTTCTTTATTCATGCTTGTCAATCTACAAAACTTGTAGCACCCTTGGTTTACATCCAGCAAAACACAACCTATACAATTTTAATGTGATCTAAATTCACCACGTATTTCTGTATCCCAGAACAAATCGCAATTTACCTCTTCTTGACATCGACGATACCGATATGATCAAATTTCATTTCTTGGGTTGGCATTAATTTCTTGCCTTTCCTGACACAAAAATGTCACATGTCACATCACAATACAAGCACGAAAGTTGTGGTGGTTGCTACAACTTCTCAAAATTCTTTGTCCCCATTTCTGCATAAGACACATCTTATCACCGTAAAATTACTAACCTTATGGAAATTGAAAATCTGACCAACCGGGGAATACTGCTTTTACATCTGGAGTGATGGGCCAAAACCCTCTAAAAATTCATCAATGTCCAGAAGTGAGCAATTTGATTAATTGATGACTAAACTCTCCTCCCATCTCTCTCTCTCTCTCTCTCTCTCTCTCTCTCTCTCTCACGAATTTTTTACGGACAATCTCCTTCGGGGTTTCGGCTTTTCTATGGGTCCATTTATATATGTTCATCCATTAAACTAGTTACCATCCATCATTCCTTCACTTTATTCATTCAAATGATAAAAAAAGTGAAAGACAACTGGACGCAATCCTTTCAAAACTAACTACAAAGTAACAAGTAGCGTCTTTTTTCCTTCACTCTAATGAACATCTTTCCTCAGAAAGAGATCCGCAAGAATTACGGCAATCACCTTTTCATAAAGGTGATTGTCGTAATCCTTTGGAGACTGAAGACGTATCACCTTTTTTAAAATTTCGAACATTTTTCAATTCCCAGTTAAATTTCAAACATAAATTTTATCTGAAAAGTCAATACTTGTCAGATGTGTTTTTACACTTGTCTGTATAAAAATGAATGTTTGTAGTTTAATCCTTCAAGCATAAATGTTAATATTGGCATTGAGTGACACGGAATCGCTAAGAACGAAATATCATTTCAAAAAATCTTAGAAAACATATGAAGAAGATATTGAGAAGATCAGAATATCTATGAATATCAAACGGAGATATAAAAGATATGTTATTAAAATGAGATATCACTGGGTTATCAAAAGAGGTATCAAAAATGTTTGTGGTTTAAAATTAGCAAAACGCTATACAGTTAAAAATATCAGAAAGAAGATGAAAGGAAGATGAAATAATCTGAATATCTAGCTATGGTGACTAAACATTTTACTTTCTCCATCTTTAATAGAGACATTCGACATAGTTCCTTTCGAAAACCAATGGCAGTTATCTTTTTTTGAAGTGTTTAGAAACCAAGAAATGGTTGCATTTAACAGATACAGTATCTATCTTGGTTCTTGATCTTAAGATTATTGTTACATGAGAGGTACTCGGATTATTTTCAGATACGATCTTGACGTTTGCACTCAAATGAACTTCCGAAAAATACCCCCCCCCCGAAATCTTGGGCCAAAACAAATTCGGTGTTTAAGAACGTTAGCTGAAACTTGGCGTACGAAATTTAAAGATGAACTTCAGTGAAGAAATTCACAGATTTATTTATCTCTCGGGTCGCTGCTTATTCTTAAGGGTGTGAAATAGTTGGAATAGGGATGTTCTCATTTTTGCTGGTTCAGTTGAGAATGGAATTGTTTGGTTATTATCAGTGAGTTATATATCACGGATTCAAATCTCATTGTGACCATGGGTGTTTGTGAACCTTTAAGTGGTAAATAATTTCATTACCATTTCATCAAGACAATCGTTCTGCTTTTTGCAGTTGTGAAATAGTTTGAAATTAGTAAGTTTGTTCTCCAGGACTTGGTTTCTCCGTAATCTAACCCTTTGTATACTGACAGTACTAATGTACAATACGTTTGCTGTCTCTTGTGTCTATTTCACGGTATTTTCTTTAACTGAAGTTATTTCACTGTTTTACTGACTACTGTATATTCAGAAAGTGACTGTTGACCAAAAGCTGTTTCCTTTTATAGACTTACAGTGGAGAAATGACGAAAGTAATTAGAGCAAGGCTGCTGTTGTTACTGTTTGGAATTACTGCTGAAGAATCTTAAGCTGTGAGGCTAATATATTATGTCTGTTAATTGGAGCAGTCTTCTGTGCCAGTTTTTTTTTCTTTTTCTGGGGTAAGAAATCCATGTTTCAGAGATTAAAAAAAAGCGTACGCCTCTGCATGAAATCGGCTACCTCACCTTCAGGTGGAAAAACACTCATAAAGTTTCCTTGTGTCCTAGACGAGATTCAAACCTAAGTCATATCAGCCGAAGGGCATCGCCAATATAGATTGAACTATGGAATCTTACTGTATAGGAAAGGCATTCTGCAGAAACAGACATTTTGTGATATATATATATATCCGTTGGAAAAACTCGTAGAAGAGGGTAGTTATCGGTGACTGGAATGGATATCTTTTCGACATTAATAAGAATTTTATTGAGGTATTATAATTTCGTTTTCCTCGAGTACGAAACTGAATTTGATCGAACCAAAGGTGATATGTCCTGAGATTACAATTTGCTTTGAACTAAGGTTCTACATACAAAAAACATCGATCTGTGCTAAAAAGAAAATTGAACTTCATGTGGAATGCGAAACCGCTTATAGTGAGTTGTTGGATGAGTGCTAACGTATAGCAAGTTCAGAAAAGAACAGTTTGTTAGGCATATAACAAAAACGTTGCTGGAAAGCTGAAGTATTTACTGGAAACTGTAATGCAGTAGTCAGTGTAGATTCTGCTAAAAAAACGCTGCGAAAGCAGTTCATTCCTTTTCAGACTCGCACTGGTGTCGACAACCATATTTCATGAATACTCATTCACAGATCCTGATCCACAGATGCTACACACAAAGTACAGGCTTCTCAAACTCTCTCATGTAACTCATTGATGCTGACATATTCGAAATTAGCCAACACTGAATCTTCCTTAAATCAAACATGTACCAAAGGCGGCAAAGACAAAATGCACGTGAAACATCGAACATAATAATAAGAGCTGAGAGAAATTTGCGATCAGCCCAACATTACAAGAATATGCCAAGTTTTGATAACAATGATCATTTGGATCACGAGCATGTAACGGAAACTGTCCATCTGTATTTGCATTAGATTTAACCCAAAAATATTCAAATCTTTTTGCGGACATGTCCGTATTTACTTCTTTAGCCATGACAACCTTATTTGTCAGCTGAATTTTATTTAAACTCATTCATATTTTCCAATATCCACAGTATAGTCTTTTAATGTTACACAAGAAAATGAACTGATTTTACTTCTTTTTTCTATTATTAATGAACTTAGAGAGATTGAGTTTTTCTCGAGATATATCCATTTTCATACTCTGAAAGGGATGCATTGGAAGATCTTATACAGTAAATTAAATAATAAAATGTGTAATACAAAGTACAAGAGCGGTTTATCAGAAAGTTCTCCTAAACACCTAGAAGAAGTACATACCACAAGAAGTACATACCAGTAGTAGAATTACGAAGGTAAGTTATGTTTTTATATTCTTATATCCTTGTACGTTCTTTCTTTCTTGTGGTTATATCAGTGTTTTAATGTCATTTTGTTGTAGGTGTTTATCAGAACTTTCGAAAACCCCCTCCTCTCGTAAAATATTTAAAATAAAGAAATCAAACATAAAAGAATTAAAATATGCTAATTTCAACAAGATAATTAAAATGCACAAATTTCAACAAAAAAAATAATTATAAAAGACATATTTCGGTGATTACACCACATTTTGTATTATTCAGTTATACAATATATTGATATAATAGTTCCCGACAAGTTTCGTAAATCGTAGGATTTACGTGTACATCTTCGGGGGTAAATAGTATAACTTAAAGTTTAAACAAGAGAAATTAATAAATACAATTCATAACCAAAAAGTACATACTACTAGTAGAATGTACGTCTGGCTATTCATAAACTCAAATAAGAGAATGCAGATATAAAACGTTATTGACGTTGAACAATACTGGACGAAGTCACGTGTTCTTGTTCTCGTTCATACAGTCGGAGCTCAGAGAGAGGTAGATTTTTTATTAGAGCTGACCACACTTAATAGAGAATTAAACCTTGATTTTTATTGCATCAAAAATTATATGTTTATCAGAACTTTCTAATAAACCACTTTCGTACTTTGTATTATATCAAAAATGTTACAGACAAGCTAGCCAAATTAATGAACAAACACAACGTAAAAGTAGCCTTCCTTCCTATGGAAAAAATCTTAAGATTCCTACATCCACCAAAACCACCTCATCATCCTCTTAAAAAACCAGGAGTCTACAAAATGCATTGCTCTTGCGGGATTTGCTACGTAGGACAGACAGCAAGATCTGGAGAAATACGCATGGCTGAACACCAAAAAGACGTACAATACAAAAGAGAACAAAAAACGTGTCTTTCTTTCCATACCACTGGACACGGTGTATTCTGGCAAAAAAAAACAAAAAAAAACGACGATGTCATACATAGGAAACAACAGTTACATAAGAAAATTTAAAGGCGCTGCTAATATGCTGAAAAACCCAACTCATGCAATACAAATCAAGGTTTAATTCTCCATCAAGTGTGGTCAGCTCTAATAAAAAATCTACCTCAATCTGAGCTCGGACTGTATGAAGGAGAACAAGAACACGTGGCTTTGTCCAGTATTGTTCGACGTCAATAGCGTTTTATATCTGCATTCTGTTATTTGAGTTTATGAATAGCCAGACGGTTATGATTTGTATTTATTAATTTCTCTTGCTTAAACTTTAAGTTATACTATTTACCCCTGAAGATGTAAATCCTACGATTTACGAAACTTGGGAACTATTATTTCAGTATATTGTATAACTGAATAATAAAAACATGTGGTGTAATCACCGAAATATGTCTTTTGAACCAATTAGCCACAGAAGTCTACTCTTGCAAAAACCAAATCCATTAAAAATAAATTTAATAGGTGATTTTTCTGGGCAACGATTTCGCCACACCCCAGAACCGGGAGTGATTGCGCTTCTTCGTAGGAAGCAAACTGTTCTTCAAACCACATGCCGTAGTAATCGTTCCTAAAGTTCTTTAGAATAAATTAATACTTTTTCATTAATTTTAATTTTTCATAATGAGTGGTAATTGATTGTAAAAACATCTGAAGACTAAATAATAAATGTGCTGAAACTAAATTTCATGTAGCTCCTACATAGATTTATATCTTACACGGGTTCTTTGCAAAATTTCTCTTTGACAAGAAGCCAACCGTGACGTCATCCTTAAGTATTGTGATCATTACAAGTGCGTGTTTAGTAGGAGGGTCTTCTAATTTTTTACGTTTTCTAAACAGTTTAGTATTTAACTTTGGAAATTAAAAATCGACTTTCTCTTCTAATATACATAATAACCGTAACCCGCTTGATAGAGTAAAATTATCGAACTTCATAATTCACATTACCGCTTACTTTGTATGTCCTCTTTTTTATTTTTTTATAAAAATGTGCATCTCATTAAATTTAGGTTGTTTGCAAAAGTATCATTAAATCAGTCTATTTATAGAGATAGCTTACATTAGTTTTACAGCCATAATACAACTCCCTTATTTCATATGCAATAATTAGATAATTCACTTCATGTCATAAAATACTCGGAAATTATTACTCTGTAATATTCGAACAAAATAAAAGTTACTGTAGAGCCATGTACGAGTTGTTCAAATGAGAGGATAAGAATAAGTTAATAGAATACAGAATAGGTTACAGTCCCTTCAGATTGTAACCGAATTAACTTGATATTGAAGTTTAGTATACTACTGTGACATCGACTATGCACTTGGTATGAAAGAGCTGGTTTTGAATCTTGTCTAACCTTCATTTCTCTTTGAAGAAATTGAAAAAAAAAAAGGTCTCTCATCTTCGGTTGAAAGATCTTTTCAACCGAAGATGAGAGACCCCGTAGTCGGAAAGACCGGGGTTCGGAAAGACCTGGGTTCGATTCCCGTTAGTGACGTGAGGAACCTTTATCTGGTCACTTTCGACTAAAGATGAGTTAGCCGGTCTCATACGGTGGTAGGGATTTTTTCACCCGGAAACTCAGGTTTTTTCGCCCCCCAGAACAGGCAAACCGGCCCCATGAATCCACGTCGAATACTAAGGAATATTCCTAACTGTAATCCGTGCGACTTCACGGGGCCAGTTTGCCTGTTCTGGGGGACGAAAAAACCCGAGTTTCCGGGTGAAAAAACCCCTACCTCCGTATGAGACCGGCTAACTCATCTTTAGTCGAAAGTGACCAGATAAAGGTTCTCACCTTACTGAAAGGAATCGAACCCAGGTCTTTCCGACCAAAGGGCTTCGTCTATAACGTCCGAGCTACGGGTGCTCTCATCTCTTCATCTTCAGCTGACGAATCAGGTGTATGGTCTGCTCCGACAGTTATGCTGGTCCCGAGCCCGGATAAAAGTAGAGGGAAATGAGATGGTGCCGTACTTTCGCGTAAAATGAGCCTCACGGCCGTTGTATTATCATGAGAATACGATAGGATACGAACTGAAGATGAGTTCCTATCTCATACGAAGGTAGCAGGTTTTTTCCCCTTGCAGTAATTGGGGTTATTCAGTCCTCTAAACAGACCCACTTGTTCAGAAATCGACACATGCAGTCGACAAGCATATCACACTATCTTCAAATCCTTAGCTGCCTCGCCATAATTTCAAAACAACAACAACCCTCCTTTCACTTCAGTCCAAAGAGACTAATTAAAAGATTTCAACCTATATGGATTAAGTAGGGTAAGATATTTCAATCGTTGTTTAGGTCATTTCCTTTGTATCTTCCTTGGGAAATTCTACGTGCATTAGATACTCTGGATAATTCCGTGTAAGCTAGCAAAATTTTAGTTGTGAATATCAATTTACATCAGAATCATTTTAAAGTTTTGTACACCTCGTATGTATCCAATAGGATGATGTAATAGTTTTCACCTTCAACTCCGTTTGTAAGGAAGATTGGGAATAAAGGCGCCATATGCTTATTTGTTGTTTCTATCTTTTGTTCCTCGAAATATGACTTTCTAATGTGCTGCTACTTAATGTAGGCGAGCAGTTGTTGGACATAATTGTTGCCATAGTCGAAACCTGGGTACGAGAATTTGAATCATAACAGAAGAATCGATCCTCACAATGGAAGCATCCAAATCTCTTTTAAAAGGTTTTGTAATGAGTAGTAGAAGGTTAAGGTAATGACGAGAACGGCTTACAACAAGAGTGATATCATAAAGACAGACGGAATGCCTGAAGGGTCCAGTTTAACTAGAGGAAGTCTCTGCAAGACAATTCATGCCTAAAACCTCTCACCAAAGACTCTGACATATTCGCACTTGGAGCCCTCACTTTTGCATTTTCCACGCGACGTGTCTGATCTTACGTAAAAATATGGATTAAAACTGCTTCTTCACTCTCTCTGGTATGAGCTCTCCCGACTTCGATCATTTTCCTAAGTCGAAAGAACCATACCGGTTATTCAAACACATGAACAAAATGGTTTGCTAACAAGAATATACAACAAATCCAAACGAGGCTTAACTTAAAATCTCATTTTTTATCGTTGACTCAAATTTAGTTCATGCTATCCTCCAAAATTCTTTTGCTGCTGTACCTTTACTTCTCCCTTAACTCCACAATGTTTCACTGAAAGGTTTAGACTTATCATCTTCAAATCATGATTTTTGAGTATAAATAATGATGTCATAATAAATAGGCAGTTAAATGGATAGCATAAAGTAAGTATATTTTCGAGCTTCCATAAAAGTTGACTGTGAATAACATCGCGTTTGGCAATTGTTATAATGTTTAAAGGTACTTGTGATATAACTATAAAACCACAATAACCATAGTAATAAATTTTAATTAAAATCACAGATATTTTATACTGAAAATGGCAGTATCATCAGGGTGTATGAACAAAAAACATATCAAAGAACAAAGAATACAAGGTGCATACAACAATCTGTTTACCAATTAACAACGGCTTTAAATAACAAAACTATTTTCAGATGTTTACGAAAATGAGAATCTCTCAAAAGTTTGGCAGATTCAATTTGGAAGAGAAACAGTTTCCGATTCAGGTTAGGACAATATAAAATGTTTCACAACTTTCTATGAAAGGACGTTCATATTTAAAACTTCTTATCCGGAGAAAACGAACTTCATCCACAGGATACAGTGTTTAGTGTCATTACTATGTCTACCAGAGCAGACTTTTGAGGGTTCACGTATTCAATGTAGCTGACATGCAGTACGTCTTTTTTTACAGAACAACATGTAAGCCTAAAGTATGACAGCTTATATTCACAAGCGATCTGTAAATGGCAGTTAAAGATAGAAACGACAGTTTGTATTTTGTAGATGGTAACAAATGAAAAATTTCATTCATAGTAAAATATGTGGAATTATACTTCATAATTCTACTAATCGATTCAGAGATACTAGAAATATGAGGGTTTGGAACCTTGCGGTCTGTTGAAGAATACTTAGATGTTGGAATATGAGTCAATTATTATCTGTTGGATTTAATAAATGTTATAACCATTTAATTACAATAAATTTTTGAGAGTGTAAAGTTCTTGTTACAAGTTTGAGGAAGAGGAGCATGCATTATGTGCTCTATTAAATAATGATGTGATAACGCCAATTTTTGACAGGTGTGGAGAGCAGACTATTCATGAATGTATCTCATTTTCACGAATGTAACTTTCCGATAAACACTCTTTAGCAAAGTGCAGAAGACTGTGCAAGTTAAAAATATGTCCAAGAATGGTAAACTATGTACTAGCTTTATTTTTCCTTGGTGAATTGAATGCGCGAGTCAAGCTTTTGTTCGATGCTGTAAATTCATTTTCAGAATGAGGCCAAACAGCAAAAATGTCATTAATGTAACGAAAACAAAGAGAAGGTTGGGAACGAATGGATAAAAACAAAGTATCTTCCAGATAGTTAAAAAATAGTTTGCCAAAGGTGGAGACATAGAGCAGCCCATGGAATAGTCTTCAATGTGTTTATAGATCTTGAGTTTCCAGCTGAAATATCCTGAGTGTATGACAAATACAAAAATCATCACAACAGGAGGGAAATGTTAAACAGAGAAGCAATGTAAGAACTGACTAACATATTTACCTCTTGTATTTGAATATCACAGATTGTTTCAAGAAAATCAGTGGAATTATTGATAAATGATCCGGATTGTTCAATATAGCAGTTAAAAAACTTCAGAGAAATTTAGCAATTCTATAGGCGGGAGAGTCAATACAATTCTGAACGGATCTTACTGTAAAAATTTCCTTATGAAGTTTTGGGTAGATCCTTCAAAACAAGGAGTCCTTCAAAATGTGTGCATAACTTATACAAAGTATTTTGATCCCAGCTAACAACTTCATCAAGGAGATTATTTAATTGTTTAATATGTCTTTGCAGGGTTATAAATAATATTCTTGATAGATTGAGGTATCCTGTAAAAGATAGTCTATCCTTTTCTCACAATCGGCCCTATTACTACTACAGCTTTTCCTTTTTTACTCGCTTTCGATATAGATATAGGGTTGTTTTTTAATGAAAGCTGCACTAGGGATTCACTAGTAGATAAATTTCAAGGCCGCAATTTGGTTCTAAACAGCGAAGCGCAATTTCAAAGTGAAATTGCGCTTTGAAATCGCTTGAAGATTAGCATCGTCGCTTGAAAGTTCCAACAGATTGCGTTATATGCAAAATAAAAATGAAGATGCCAAATGGATTTAGGTAACGCATCGAAATCATGGCCTTTGGTCTCAGAATCAGACAATCAGACAGCTGTCAGGTCAGTAGCTAAAGTGAAACCTTATCAAAATTGACCAGTAAAGGCGAATATATAGTCTCTTGGACGGTGCTGATGTGTCTTCTAAGTGGTCCATAATAAGGCAACTCGTGAATGCCACAGAATGTATTCCCGAAAGCTCTGTGGTCAGCTAACATTACAAAACTCCACAGTGTTTACATTCGGGCTTTGAAATAATGCTGAATCTAATATCCACTTGACTTATATAATATTAACGTTCGTTTCTGAAAATTACGCAGGACTTAGCTTCTCTCTGTAGTCAGAGAATCATTTTCAAAGTTTTAAATTTAGTCAGTTTAGCCCAATATAACGAGAACATAAGGAATTTGTAGTGAAATATAATAATTCGCTTTGATATATGTATGCACTTTATCTCCTGCTTAAGCTGACGGTTCAACTCGATCAGAGGCTACTTTCAAGTTGATATCATCTTGGAAAGACTTCTGAACAATTTACGAACAAGTAGTCTCTTGAGTTTTAATACTTTTTTTTTAATCAAAGGAATATCTAAACGTTTTGTCCATCATAAATGCTAATTTTTCATACTACTATTAGAATCTAGCTTTCCATTGAACTACGAGCCTTCCTATTGTTCAATTAAACAAGTTCATTTGTATAGAATTAATATCCATCCATCTATTTCTCATCCGTAGAAGACGAGATGCGTCCCACGATTAGGGACTTGAAGCAATTTTATGCAGTGGGCTTTCCATTCTTCTGTGGCATCCCTCTAGGAGTATTTTATGTTCCTCGAACTGTATGTTCATAGAGCCAGTTTAGCTGTTTTTCTAAGGCACGATAAACCCACATTTCCTGAAAAAATAGGTTCATGCTATCCGTAAGGTTAGCATGAACCTATGTAGACTATCTGAATTACTAATTGATTGATAATTTCCATATCACGTTGAAAAGAGTTTCGTTCCAGTATTCTACTGTTACTTGCATAATAATTCCTTGGTGTTAATTTCCTGAGGTTCTTCCTGTGAGTCTCTTCTCTGAGGTAATCTTCTCACATGTCCGTAGGCAATGATGCTGGAGACATCTGCATTTTACCAATGCCATAAATAGAGAGGTTACTTATATGGTATCCCACGATACTGTCTCTTTCGAAACAGTAAACTCTTTTCCACGTGCCAATGTACATGAATATGGAAACGGATAGTACGAATATTTGAATTTAGAGATATACTTTATCTGTTTGTCTTATTAAAATACTATACAACATGTATAGTATTTTAATAATAGTAAGAAATTTTAATCGCGAATATTTTAATTTACAGTGTATTAGAGAAAACGTAGCACAGTTGGTATAGAAGAGCTCTTTCGTTGAAAATACCGGAGATCCCGTCTCTGACGTGAGGAACCTTTATCAAGTGTTTTCAATGAAATGGTGAGTTAGCTGATCTCATACGAGGTAAACGGCTTTTTTTGGGGCATCGCAGACTAGAAGTGTGAAGAACACCGTACATTGTTTATGGAAAATGAATTCTATGATATGCTATGAAGAATCAAGTTGCTTCTTTTCTTCCGAATGGATGGGCAGATAAAGCCTTAATCGACTATTGCGAAGTTTGGTGAAGGTTTTGCATATTCATTGTGGTCGCGGAGTTCATCCGCCCAGGAACTATAACCTAAGTTATATTTCTTTCAGTACAGAGTGCATATTTAAGGTGTATCAGTTTACATTTTAACATAAGGTGTATCATCTAAATGTAGACATACAAAGCAAATTCCAACTTGTTTCATTCTTTTTAATTATTGTTTTTTTACCTTTATTTACATACGTTTTACTGTTTTTTTTAATCCAATTCTATGGGGTTGTTTACCAAAAGTATAACTGTACCAAAATCTCAAAACCTGTGTTATGCAAATTACGATTCAAAAATAACTGTTTGTGATTGTCTATCCATAAAAACCTCTCTCTATTTTCTTATAATATGGACAAATCCCAATTCACAGCATATGTGGTTATGATTGAAATAATATGTTTCAGTAGCCTACATGTGGTTGCCTATAATGTGGAATTTCTCTTGAGCCTATGAGTGCCACACGGTAGTGGGTGTTACGTTTTAAGACTTAGTATATACTTTTCTAGATGTATATGAATACATATAAATATCCAACACCTCTCTTTACCTTTGAAGAAAACAAAACACCTTGCAAGCACAGACTCTCACATGAATATCTATAGCGACAACGTGATTATACTAGAAAGAGTTGTTTACCTTGTAGGTGTGTTGTGTGTGACAAAAAAAGCAATTTTCAAAGAAGAAGGTGATAACTCAGTTTCGCCTCTAAGCCACACATGTAGATACTCCACCCATGATTGTTAAATATAAAAAGAAAAGGAAGAAGGAATGACGTGGTTTGCATTTAAGATGTTAGCGGAACTGTAACAGCATACTACACAAGATCGAAGTTAAATAAGTAGAACTGAAAACTGTTGAGTACTTCACGGTGACCATCCACTAAGTAAAAAGAACGGAGATGAAACAAGAGAAAGCTGTTAGTTTATTTTACAAGGGATTTCGTATTATTGCGATATTTCATATGATGTTGGGTGCATGTTTCATCCAAGGGGTGACATCCAAACATCATTCAACTATTCATGTGAAACGATTTGCCCTTCAAAATATATACAATTTCATGATGTTTCTGGACACGATTTTAATTGGAGTTGTAACAACTTATTATGTGAGAAATGCAATATATACAGATTCTACAAATTATTATGCTCTTCGTTTACTTATATTATGGACAGGTGTTTTTACTAGTTTAATTACACGAGCACTGCTTTTCTGCAAAGCACATAAAATGAAAAAGCTGATAAATAAATGCTATGACTTAATACTGACATTAGAGTGGAGTTTAAATGAAATGATTCGGCTCACCTCAGTGGCCACGGCAAGCATCTTGTGCCTCCTGTGTTATTTTGTGTTTTATATCTTAGCTACTATTAGCTAGTTTTTAAGACGGGAATATCACGAATGAATCTTTCTCGAAGATGAAACGACTAGAACCTTCGTTCGAATGACAGTGTCATGGATTTTCTGTATGTTATCAAGCACTCTCATACCAACGTGGGTCGTCTATTTCAGTGTCTTCTACGAGATTGTGTTTAACACTTTAAATTCCAGAATTGAGAATTACCGTGAAAGTATGTGGTGTCTGAAGAAAATAAATAATTATTCAGAGCTTCGTCTACTTTACGCTAACTGTTTCAGTTAGTAAATGAAACAGAAGATATTTTTTTCTTTCGTTCTTCTAAAGCTATATGATTATAACACTGGGACATGCTGTGCAGGAGGATTCAACCTGTTTCGTAAAGACATGAGCCCTTATTTAAACATCATTCATACAATGCGGTTGCTATTCGCCTTTCTGATTATGTTAGTTTGTTCCATATTTGTTGAAAAGATGAGAGACAAGGTAAGTTGTTAATATAACTCATCATTTCAAATATTTTACAACTCGACGTTATGTTTTTGCAAACATTCTGTTTTTCTGGAAATTATTATTATTATTATTATTATTATTATTATTATTATTATTATTATTATTATTATTATTATTATTATTATTATTATTATTATTATAACGGTGTCTCCATGGAGTCAAACAACTCATCGCGGGAGATCCCACATTGACACACTAACCATTATTTACACAATACCAATCATACTTCTCCTTAAATTCATTCACAGATGAAGCATTCACAACCATCTCTGGCAATGCATTCCACTCCTTCACAACCCTTCAAGTAAAAAATCTAGTCCTAACACCCTTGTTAACCACACTCTTAAATAATCTTCAGGAATGGCCCATCGTTCTCTCCCTTCCTGAATTGGTCTTAAAAATGTCATCAGGATCAATCCTGTAAAATCCATTTAATAATTTATATGCTTCTATTATATCTCCTCTCCTACGTCTATCAGTTAGTTTTTGAGCCCACAGATCTTCAATCTATTCTGGTAGGGAACATCCCACAGACCCGCAACAATCTTTGTAACTCGCTTCTGAATCCGTTCCACCATTTCTTCATTACAAGAAATCCAGGTGACCAGATCTGTGTACAATAGTCCAAATGCGGTCTTGTTAATGCCTTCTAAAGTGGAACAATAACTTCCTTATCCCTGCTTTTTAGTGTGTTCTTCAACAACCATGTAATTTGATGTGATGTTTTGGCTATCTTTGCAATATGCCCTTTAAACTTAAGTTCTCTGTCCACAATGACTCCCAAGTCCCTTGCCTCGTCAACTTCTTGCAGTACAGTTCCGTTAATATAGTAAAGTAAACAGTAAACAGCAATAATATAGTAAACAGCATGTGATCTTATCCTCCTGAAGTGCATCACCTTACACTTAGCCACACTAAACTGACAGCCATTTACTTTAGTCCATACCACCAGCCAGCCTATTCAAGTCATCCTGCAAGATGACTTGAATAGGCTGGGAATATTAATTGGGAAGAGCCATTGACCATCGCTCTTCCCAATTTTGCATCATAAGCAAACGAGTGGACATTTCCCTTCAAAGTATTCCCAATATCATTGATGAACAAATTAAACAATAGAGGACCAAGCACTGAACCTTGAGGTACACCACTAGTCACTTGTCTTCTCCTGGACTCAGCTCCTCCGTAATCCACTCTTTGATATCTATCGATCAGCCATCCTCTAATCCATATAACCAGCTTCGGATCCATACGCATTTGCTATAATTTATGCAACACAGTTCCGTGTGGAATCTTGTCGAATGCCTTTGCAAAGTCCAGCAGTATCACCGAGTAAGGATTTCTTTTATCCAACTCTATTGTTACTTTATCATAGAAAGTAAGATACTGAGGCAAGACCTACCTTTCACAAAACCATGTTGTCCCTTATAAAGTATCATATTGCTGTCCACCCTGTCCTGAATTCTAATTTTTACCAATTTCTCCACACCTTCACACCAGATATATTGATGGTCTATAATTTGCAACCTCAGTCTTGGAGCCTCCCTTCTGTAGTGGATTTATTTTCCCCTCTTTCCACTCTATTGATACTTTACCAGAACTGAGGCTTAAATTAAACAGCCTGGTTAGAGGTGGCGCTAATTCTCTTACACATTCTCGTAACACATGGGCCAATATGCCATCTAACCGAATTGCAGTGTTAACATTAAGGTTCTGTAATATATTAATCACCTCTATTTCGTCTACTTGGGGAAATGCATCACTGACGCTCATCAGTCAGTAATACATTTGACACTGCATTATCACAACCAAGATGGTACACTTTTGCAAAATGATCACTAAGCAACTCAACTATTTGATTTGCTTCTGTTATTTCTCTACCATCAACACTTTTAAAGTAATCTTTCCATGGTTATTCTTCATTTTACTTGCCACATAGCGAAAGAACTCCTTAGGGTTTCTTTTGGATTCATCAGCTAGCTTCCTCTCATAAGTAGCTTTGGTTTTCCTTACCATACAGGTGACTCTCTTTGCTTGTACCGTGTACTGCTCATGGGAATGCTCATCACCTTTTTCTTTATACTTCCTCACACAACCTTTTCTTTATCTGCAGCTCTTGCTTAATAATATTATTCATCCATCTTACTCCTACTTGATTTCTCCTTCTGACTCTGGGAACACACTCTGATACAGCTTTCTTTAAATACTCCTTGAGAATCTCCAACGCATCATCAACATCTCTCCCTTTCAAATTCTAATGCCATAGCATTACTGAAAACTGACTTCTCAGCTTGACATAATCACCAGCCTTGTAATTCCACATATACCCCTTCTTAACAGAATATTCAGCACATCTTACAATCTCCCAGGTCAAAACCACATGATCGCTTTCCCCAAGTGGAGACAGTGTAACAAAATTGCTTATTGATATGTTCTCCGATGTTATGACCACATCTAACACTCTAGAATCTCTTGTCCCTTCCATTACATGCTGGCTCAGGTAGTTATCTCTTAACAACTGTATAAACTCCATTTCCTTTGTTCCTTGTGACCATTCCTTCTCCCAATCTATATCCCCAAAGTTAAAATCCCCCATAATAATTACTCGCCCTTCACTCATCGTGCTAATTTGCAATACATACTATTTGCATTCTCCCTTATGCTCCTTGGATTATAGCAACAACCGATTACATATTTCACTTTGTTGATCTCTATCTCACACCAAACAGCCTTGAATGAACTGCCCTATACATATTTGTCACCTTGAGGCACTTCTACCTTTTTTTGGCTTTAACGCTTCGTCAATCATTAGTAAAACCCCTCCTCCCATTCTGCATCTCTTTCCTGCCTGAAAATACTGTAGCCCTTACATTCAATCCCTATAACTATATCATTCTTAGTTAACCAAGTTTCACTAATTCCTATAATTTTTGGCCAAGTTGTACTAAGTAATGACAAAAATTCTTAGCACTTATCCCGAATACTTCGAGCATTAGTATACATAAACTGCAATACTCCCTTCCTCCCATAATCTCCCTGTGTGTAAATTAGCCCACTCTGTATACTGTTAATTTTCTGCGAACAATTAATCCCAGCTTCACAGTGATTAATGACCTTAGTGCTATTTACAGCTGACTCTATCACCTGCCTCTCTAGCAAATCCCATTTTCCTGTTTTTGACCATTTACTCTATCCTTTATGAATAAATGTTCTAAATGCCAAGCGCCCAATCCATTTAAGTGCAAACCATCCCTCTTAAAATACTCCTTCCTTTTATCAAACTCATCCCAGACATCCATAAAATGAATATTCAGTTTCATTTCTTTGCAAAAGCTTTTACACAATCTTGACATCATTCCATTTACTATAATTGCTCTTCTGTTTAATTCATCACTGTCAAATCTTGGTAGCACACTCATGATCTTTCCACTCTCGCTCTTTGCATTCATTGCTATCATTAAATCCTTCAAATTCTGTCTCACAGAAAATATTTTGCTACCTAGATCATTCGTCCCTATAACTGCAATAATCACACTCGCCCTATCTTTCTGCAATTTCACAGCCTCAGTTATATCCTTGATCTTTGACCCTGGATAACACGCTTTAGTTACTTTACTATCCTTCACACCCTTGATTATAGAATCCCCATACAGCACAATATCTTTTCTGCTCCTTCTTGACTTGACATCCTTTACCCCATGGATGCTTGTTTTTGTCCCTTATCTTCTCCCATATTCTTTTTTATATCGCTCAGCAATATCTATGTATGTATTTCTGCACTATTTACTCCGTGCATACACTCACTTAATCCGTTACTAAATAATCTGTAATTCTCATTCCTTGTCATTCTTAATCCCCCCCCCCCATACTTTCTATTCCATAAAAAACATTAGAACATATTGGAATGCTGAAAGATAGACTATACAATTTAGTCAGATCAAAATTATAAAATATATTACAGTCATTTAAAAATGTCAGTTCCTTTGTCACAGAAGAACCTGTACAACACAGCCCACTCCACATGCCTTCATCAGCCACACCGGGATACGGCTGTATAAAAAAGGAATGTTTCCTATGAGACTGATGGCACCGAACTGTTAAGTTTTGATGATCACGCAAACTTGGGACGTTAGACAAACCAGATGTATCATCATATATTACACTAAAACGTCAGTGTCCATACGAGTCAATTAATACAGGCAAAACAGTTGATACACTAGAAGATTTGAAATGGACTGCACAATCTTTCATTTCCACCCTGACATCAGATTCTAGAGGTGATACCATAGACACACAAGATAATAAAGATGTCAAGCAATCCGGACTGACATCCCCAGCAACCACAGAAGAAACGGTTGATCCAGATGACATATCAAAAGATGACATATTCAAAATTAAAATCATAATTTTACAATACCCAGTATAACTGTTCAATTTTATGCTGCCAACACATACACCTCCTTAAAGTGCAAAAGAAAGCAACTCATTCCCAAATCCAATGATAGAAATAAATATTCAGGGGATTTTCCTTCCTGAAGCTATTCCAGAATGTACCGATTCTACAGAGTAATGAAGAAAATAGAAATTTAAGAAACCGACGTCACTAATACTTTCCGTTCCTTGCGAGCTTACATTCTGTAGCCAATGGGAAAATAACACAAACTCAACAATTATTTGTAAAGCAGGAGGTTGAATACATGTTTTTGAATAATCTATTCGGAAATCCAATGCAGAAACAAAAATTTAAAAAAAAATACAAACATTGGTGCTATATCAATATAAAAAACAAAATAGTTGGGAGTTAGTTTTCTTTTTAGCAACATTATAATGCATTTTATTGAGTGGCCGCTTAAGCGTCAGTCATTTCAGAGATGTATATAAAGTGATATTATAGAGACATGAAATAGCCTCCGTAGTTCAGTGGGTATAGACCTTTTTCCGACCCTCTGGGCGGAAAGAACTGACTTCGATTCCCGTCCATGACACGTAAATAACATTTATATGGTCTCTTCCAAATAAAGCTGATCTCATATGGAATTAAAGGATTTTTTCACCCCCAGAAACTCCGGTTTTTCGCACTCAGAACAGGCAAACCGGCCCTTGAACACACACACACACACACACACACACACACACACACACACACACACACACACACACACACACACACACACACACACACACACACACACACACACACACACACGAATCTACAGTCATAAAATACATACTTAATCCCTCATTAGGAGAGCTACCAGTCATAAGGGACGGTGGAGAAAGGGGCGCGGAAACCCATACGAATAAGATAAGATATGAACATTTCCATTTTCTGTGCCATTTTTCTGCATATTGCTTATCAGTAACAGCATAAGCTGAAAAATTCGATGTGACATATATCGGACGTGTTCATATACTTGTTTTGTGGAATTAAAAATCCTAGTTTTTAATGAGACTGCCTAATTTATGTTCCATTGAATAATCATCTTCAAAATTATGCAATAATCAATATATTATTGCATAATCTGGAAGATGATTCTCCTGTTCTTATGACATTTCTTTTTACTTGCAGTCTTGCTTTTCTATCAGCGCAGCAGAAAATAGACACCATCAACGTAAAAAGCATCAATGGAAAATAAATAGCGCTAGCAGATGAAATGCAGAAATACCACGTCGCCATAGGTATTATTGAAATAAAGAAGACGAAATTAGAGACCTCAGAAATAATAACTGCGCGATTATTTATTCATTTATTTTTATTTATTTATTTATTTTTGAATAAGGTAAAAAAACTTGAACTAAGGTTAATGCATTATGCCAGTCAATTGAAAGTGTGCTTAGATTTGTTTTGTGGGATTACAAATCGAAGATTTTAATGAGATTGCCTAATTTGTGTTGAACTAAAAAAACTCACAAATCCAGACTGCAGATTTATGGAAATGTTATCAAAAGAAAAAAAAATAGGATCAAAGGCAGCAATAATAGTAATAAATTTAAATAAATAGTCTAAAACAAACGCATTCAAATATTCCCAATGAGTACCCTATCACGGTTATTAGAAAATATAAAGAAAAATATACCAGTAGAAAAGTAAAATTATGTTTCCAAGTACTGAAAATATTTTTGGTTTATAAATTAAACTTAGTTCCGACAATTACGCTGTTTTTATCTTAGATTTTTGTTTCTAGGCTGAAAAAACTAATATTATTCTCGCAAGAATATCAACAGAACATCTGCCGCTACAAGATAATATGGAGGCATGGAAATTATTTTTATTTTCCAAATTTTTACAAATTAAGAAAATATAAATATTTTAATAAAAACAGTGAAAAATCATTGTTATCCTAATTCCGTTTTTTATATAGTGTGATATAAAGGCGTTATTTTTGCCTTTCTTTCTAGGTTCTGAATATTATTTATTTTCATTTCCTAGAGCCATTACACTCTTATTTTGTTGTATAATGAAACCTGCGGAGTATTCATCACTAAACATACACACGTAACCACAGTAATAAGATTTTTAATAAGAAAATATATTTCGTCCTAAGTATCATAGGACATCTACAATACAGTTAATTCAAACAATACTGAATTATATTCAGTTAGGAAGCATGCTTACAGTGGAATCCCTCTATGAGTGCAGTAGCGTGTTATAGAATTAAACTAAAATATATCTGAAAATAAAAATATTACATTAAAATGAGATAACATATAAAATTATTTTACACGATTTAGGATGAGAATTTCCCAGACTTTAGGGATAGTAGGAACGTCATTAAGGTTCAAATTAGGTCTGTGACTTAGGGCTTCAGCACTTTCTTTATATAATCGTTTCATGTTTATATGAAGATCTATGTAGAAGTTTGTTTTCTTACAGTGGATCCAATGGTTTGGGTTTTCAATTCCGTATTGTTGTGCGAAGCCAGATTTCAGCGGTTTGATGATACGGATATGGTTTTGATGTTCCGAAATGCGTTTGCTATGGATCTACCTGTCTGTCCACAGTAGGACAATTTACAGGAATGGGACCTCCTAGACACCAGGTGGCATAACATGTGAGAGTCTGTCTTTAGGAGAAGGTAACCAATTTGGTTGATTGGTCTGTAGCTACAAGCCAATTTATATTTCTTCATAATTTCTGTAAGCTGTTTGGAGATGACTTTCATATACGGTATGGGAATCCTACTGGTTTGCTCTTGTCTAGGTTGATGTGAGGGGAAGTGACTGATGATTTTTTTTGCATTGTTTTTGGATTGTATCCATTTTGTATGGCTGTATTTTTGTTGACTATTTCCAATTCTTGGTTCAGAGGAGCAGAATCTGTGTGCTCTCGTTATTAATGATTTAATGATGCCAAATTTTTGAGATGGATGGTGAGCAGAATAATTGTGAATGTAGCGTCATGAAAAAGTCGGCTTACGATAAACAGAAGTGGAGATGGAACCATCTTCTTTTCTTTAGATTTGTACATCGAAGAAGGAGATACCTGTGGAGATTCTTTTTCCAGTGTGAATTTCGATTCGCGGATGAAGAAGGTTGATTTTATCTAGGAACAAGTGTAGTTCCTGTGCAGAATGACCCCAGACAGCAAAGACGTCATCAGTGTATCGTAGTCAGATTTTTGGTTTAGGATTAACCTCTCTACCGGCCATGGCGGATGAAATAGTGATACCAAATTGCACTTCTTATCCATGTTAATGAACAGGTGTTACAGATTCGTATCCAGATTTTGTTGAACGTCTATGGACGTCATAACCGGTTGGGATGCCGTTTAAACCAAAAATCTGGCTACGATACGTTGATGACGTCTTTGCTGTCTGGGGTCATTCTGACCAAGAACTACACTCGTTCCTAGATAAAATCAACCTTCTTCATCCGCGCATCACATTCACGCTAGAAAAAGAATCTCCATAGGGTATCTCCTTCCTGGATGTACAAATTCAAAGAAAATAAGTTGGTTCCATCTCCACTTCTGTCTATCGTAAGCCGATTTTTGCAGGACGCTACATTCATAATTCTTCCGCTCATCATCCATTTCAAAAATTTGTGATCATTAAATCATTAGTAACCAGAGCACACAGATTATGTGTGCTCTGGTTACTAGTGTTACTAATGTTACCAGCAGAATCTGGTTACAGATTCTGCTCCTCGAAGGTTCTTTAAACCAAGAATTGGAAATAATTAAAAATTATAGCCATACAAATTGGATACAATCCAAAAACAACGCGAAAAATTATCAGTCACTTCCCAGCACATCACCTAGACGACAACAAACCTATCGGATTCCCATACCGTATGTCAAAGACATCTCCGACCGTCTTTCAAAAATTATCCACAATTGGTTACTTTCTAAAGACAAACTCTCACCTCTTATTATGCTACCTGGTGTGTAGCAGGTCCCACGCTCATTCTCTCTCTCTTTCTCTCTCTCTCTCTCTCTCTCTCTCACACGCACGCACGCACGCACACACACACACACACACACACACACACACACACACACACACACACACACACACACACACACACACACACACACACACACACACACACACACACACACACACACACACACACACACACACACACACACACACACACACACACACAGGTTTGATTTTCTTGTCAGAAGCGATTGACTTCTTTAAATACATGTAATTTTTCTCAGCAATGAATATTTCCATTGCTCTAAACATGTGTGTCTAGATTATTTTGACGCATATCCCCAAGCTTCAAATTAAATAATCAACTCGCGTTTTTGGCTGCATTATAAAAGTGTCAGTAACTACTTTATTCAGACTATGACCAGTAATTTACTGTTTATTACAGATGGTGCGTCGGGTATTCTCTCTCTCTCTCTCTCTCTGTGTGTGTGTGTGTGTGTGTGTGTGTGTGTGTGTGTGTGTGTGTGTGTGTGTGTGTGTGTGTGTGTGTGTGTGTGTGTGATCAATTTAAAATCAGAGATAGCAATTTCTGAATGTTACGTTATTTGGGAGTTAACTATATTATGTTGCATAAATTGTGCTTCAGGAAATCAACAAAAGAATCTAGTCACTATCTGCACTTATATTTTTAATCCGTCTATCCTTTTCACACACAGCTGTGTGGTCATCAGATTTAATATAAATTGAAACCTCACGAGACCAATGTAACTTAACTTTCAATACACGAATACCAGCGTATCCCATTTCTCATTTCGTTTCATCAACAGGATTGCACATGAATCCCGAAACGCTTCTGTACCAATGATTGTAATAGTATAACTGCAACGCTGCTCGAGATTTAGTTATGAGGACAATTCATTTGCTGAATGGTTGAAGTCTTTAAAGAATTGTTGAAGCGTTTAAAGAATTTTCTAGGAATGCTTTCACAAGTTAAATTAACAATTCAGTTAAAGTAAGTCAGTTCATGTATCATGAATAACTGACTGTTATTCATGATAACTGACTTCTTCCAAACTCCGTCTTCTTCCTTTTCTTCTTTTCGTATTTTTTTTTTCAAAATTAAGTTTAATTTTTGTAACAAAAAACTAGTCAATACAACGGTGAAGGAACTACACAAGATATTGCAAAAACTAGTTTCCAAACTTATTTGAAATATAGTGGGTTGGAAAACAAATGTCAGAGAAGGCCAAGATTTTCAAAGGTGTTCATAATGATTTACAACGGCTGATTTGCATTATATCAGGAATGATTTTTTTTTTACCAAAAGGTCTATACATTTTCCGGATAAAGTTTGCATGATTCAGGTTTCAGTTTAAAATTAGGATTTTGCAGTTTTCTAAAATAGCAAATAAACTATCTGGAGTTTGTTAAGCGGAGATTATTTCGATGTTAATTTGATGCTACATATTTTTTGTCATGCCTGTTTGATGGTAGGGGATTACTTAAATGGTAGGGATTACTAGTAATCCCTACCATCAAACATTATTATTTGAAGGTTTTCAAATAAAGATCAAGACAACGAATATATCAACTCTTGAAATGAACCAAAATAATTCCTAGGAGTGAGTTTCAGAAATAAGCTGCAACTAAGATAACACTTAATTAATAGTAATAAATGTAGCAAAACTGATTCCCACACAAAACACTAAACCACTAATGTACTATTTTTCTCCCTTTTCTCAGGTTATGATCTTCAAGTTGACCTGCAAAGATGTTAACCCAACTATATATGGATCAGAATTTTTTATTGTCGGTTCGGTCCTAATGACATCGCTAATGTTTGCGAATTTGCTTTATATACTATTTCATTTTCTACGATAAGTTTTTATGAGGACATTTGGTGTTAATATAACGGTAAAATAATCATACCCGGTATTTACAATTCGAGTAGTGTTTCCTAACATAGTTATTATTATTGTAATTACTAATTATAAAATCATGATTTATTAGTGTTATTAAATTGATAAATTCGAATCCGTCGATTTTTCGGTTTGTATAGAAGCAACTAAATCCAACTGGGTAGCATTGTTATTGTTGTTCGCTTTATGAATCGAAGTCAAATTTTATTTCATAAATAATACTTTCTGAACCATTTCAGGAAGTTGTTTAACAGTTCAGAAATTAGGAAACAAACTCTAATTCATAGTTTCAGTTAATGATGCATTTATGTAATGCCCCCGTAAATAAAATCAGAAAAGAAAAGAAAACATACTTCTAACTCACAGTATTAACTTGAATATTGACATCATCCATATAGCACCTGAGTAGCGCAGATTGGATTTGAGTTCTGGATTTGACGTTAGGAACTTTTTTAGAGCATTTTAACTGAAGGTTATTTAATTGATAGTACAAAAAATACACCCAAACTGACAGAGTTGATCATGCAGGCTCGTTTATCCGCTCTATGACTTAAGCTTTACATATTAACTAAATTAGTTGTTTTAGACAATAGTTGAATTTAATGCATTTAGGAAAATATTAGAGGATGAGATGAAAATTCTCATTCTAGCTATCCACACTATATAAAACTAATGTTGAATAAAAACAGTCCCTTTAAATGTCGTCCTTAAGGACATTAATTTGAAAAATATGGTTATGCTAAGTACTAAAGAATAGGTACGAATTCTTGTTGAAAGATTAATTGATACATACGACTGTTCTATTTTTTATACACTAGATGTACTCGATTTCGCATCTTCAAAAGTCATCAGCTTCAATTTACTGGAGGCTTTGAACAAATGAATTAACTAGGATATGCTATACCAATTCGTAGAATCTCCAGCATCTTTTGTCACTTCGTTTTCTGAAGAAGAAATTTTCGAATATATATTTGAAATTATCTGAAGTACGTTTTGTAGTTCAGATAATTTGTAATTCTAAATTGTTAGACCGATTAGGATGGAAGCAGATTTGATTTAAAATTGTGTATGGTTTCCCTCATTCTGTTTTGAAGAATGTGATTTATGGAATGAAATAAAATTGAAATATGTTTTTCGAAATCACATTATTATATCGCTTGTAGAAAAGAAATGCATGGTTAGATAATATATTCTCAAATATTGACAGGTTATGAGATAGAAACACATTGAGTGCATACGCTTAAGCTGATATCTAGACTTCTAACTAGTTTAGTTTCAAAATATAAAGTAAACGCAAAGAAATACAGTTATGGGAAAGACAGGAGTTTATTATTAAAGGTTTATAGTGTAAGGTACATGGATATACCTTACACAACTGTCTGGAAAATTCGACTGAATATTCTGTATTTCTGCCCATTCAAGATAACCCTCACACAGGCGTTGCGCCCGCAGGAAACTGCGTGATGATTTTTTGAGGAAATGAGGCTCACTTTCACCTGAACGGATCTGCGAATACCCACAATTAGCGGGAATGAGCTACGCAAAACCCCCATGAAATATCCAATAAATTCCATTGAATTCACCCAACGTTACTGTCTGAGGTACATTCGTCAGTCGTTTCCTGCGGCCTGCTCTGCTACTACCGAGAGGTATCACGATATGATAAACAATTTTGTTGTGCCTCAGCTACAGCAGCGCCTGTGCATAGATTCAGTCCTTTTCATGCAGAATGGACCCCCTCCCCACATCTCTTGATCAGTACAGGAGATTTTTGGGGAACATTTCACAGAAGCCATAGCGATCGGCCATGCATTTCCTCACTGCATGGTCGCCTCGTTCACGTGACCCTTGTAATTTGTAACTTCTGGCTCCGGGAATTTCTAAAAGACTGGGTTTATTGGGATCATCCTGAAAACGTACCAGCGCTGAAAGACAGTCTAATGCAACATCAGTCCCGACCAGCTGCGTTCTTCCATTGAACACGCTGTGCAAAGGATGCAGTTTGTCGCATACCAGCTAGGGCAGTAGATTAAAGAGTACAGCCCGTGAATGCATAATAGAAGGGAATACAAATGTAATATTTATGCTTGTGTCGGTTGCTTGTGTCGGTTTTCTCCTTCTTGGACACATACACACACGGAAAAATTACTACATTCAGTTCATCATACAGTACCTTCTGGTGGTGAATTTTGTTACAGCGTTTATTTTTTAGATATTACTTCCACATGACGCGCAGTGTATTCCTGCAACATTCGCAATATTTGAATCACTGGTTGGGCTCTACAAGACATTAAACAGGGATAGTTTAATTTTGATCACCTATATAATTAAGACTATCCACCTTATATTCCTTGGGGATATTTCATCAGGTAGGTTGTTCCAACCCGAACATCATTCGAGCTGTCCTAATGTAGAGGCAGCATTATTTAAAAAGAAACGGAGAAGCAGGTTCCGTTGGTTAACATGATTTAACCTGAAAAGTAATATTATGCATCTGTTCATGTTAATGAAATCTTAACACAAATTAAGGAGGGGGGGAGGTGATGAATGTCAGCTCAGTGGGGATCGATGTCTATTCATCACTTGTGGAAAAAAAGGCTCACAGGAAAAAGAATACCGTCTGAGAGACGGAGGCTTGACTGAATTAGTGTGAAAAGAAAATACGATTATCGAAACAGCCTTTTTTGAATAGTATCAAGCCTTTTAGGGAAGTTTTATGTAGTACGTAATGTGAGAATTGTGTATTTTGCGGCGTACTCCTAAAGCAGAATTCTTCTTATTTTTCCTTTTTAAGCATTAGACCTAGCAGTCTGATACGGAGCTGTCCTAAACCCTTCCAAACCATACCCATCCGTAAGGTGGTTAGCCCTCTGTCCTGATGCGTGTGTTCACGAGGCCGCTTTGCCTCGGGAACGGATAATCCAAGTTTGATGGTGAAAAAAAAACTAAAATAATTCGCAAGTATCAAATGTATAATTATTGTAATATATGTATTTTGGTTGGATAAATCTTCAGTTTGTTTTCTAAGACACTAAAAATCTTTATATGGATGTTTCATTTGAAAGTGAGTTAGCTCGACTCATACTAAGGTGGCTTTTTTTCACATTTTGTTCAAATTAATTATGTATTAATGTCCTTTTTAGTTTTTTCATTTATAAAAATTAATATTTTTCTTTTGCTTCCAGATTGTTGGCACCATCATAACATATACTATCATTCTGAAGCAGACTGTTGAATAGCAACTCTAATCGAAGAATCACACCACTTGCTTAAATATCTCGTAATCGTATAATGCGAAAAGAATTTCGTTGATGTTTACGATGTCTACGTAATTAGTTTCCGTTTTGTTCTGCACTACCTGTTCGTTCTTTCACAGGCCTTCTTGCACTAAATTATATTGCCTAAACAAGTAAGCTAAGTAACATAGAAGAATAAATGGACAAATAAGAAAGTCGCAGTAGTTGATTATTATATTTATCTTCGGCTAATGGAATTAACTTCATGTTTTATGTTCTGAAATGAAAGAACACTACTGTAAGCTTATGAAATTACATATTAAATAGTTTTGTAGAAAGTCACCTCATTAGTAGGAAGAAGAAAGTATTTATCTCTTAAAGTAATTATTATTTACTTTAAGAAATATTATTGCCACTGTTATTTGTTAATAAGAAATTAGCAATTATGCCATCCTTAATCTGAGTGGCTTATATATTAGAAATACTGATATGTAGCGAGTTGGACCACGATCCTTTAGAACAGTCATTATACATCAGGGGAAAATATTGCACTCGAGGTTCCGGAAGTGTTCCAACGATATCCCATCAGAATCGAACGTGATGAGCCTTCACTTTGAAACTACAATACTCTTCTGTTGTAATGAACATCATTCGAACACTTCAGTGATAATGAAATCTGGTGACTGAGGTCAAACAGTCAAGTAATTTTAAGAGAACATCCTGTTTGAAGTATCTGTTTTTTTTTTTTTTTTTAGAAATATTTCTGACTATTTTTATATGATGCAGAAACTGTCTTCTAAAGGCAACCATGGATCTTTCTGTAGTCTCTTCAGACCTCCAATAAAAGGAATTAGTCTAACACTAGGGAATGAAATTCATTTCCCACCTAAAGACATTCACTCTCACAGTGACTGTAAATGTCTTTCACACTTGGCCAACAGATCAGAGTATTTGCACGAACTTGATACACCCGAAATATTATCGCACGTAGCAGATCAACAATTTCGAGGATATTGTTATTTAGATGCCTCTCACTGTTCCTCTATTAGAAGACATTTAGGTTAAAATCTTTACCCATTATTCCACACTTAAATGCAGGGATACATGAAGCGATTACATTTACACGCTTATGGCAGAAATTGCCACGATTTGTTAAGGATTCTTTTCTTAAGTATATCTCTAAAATTTCGGCCACTGGTACATGTTAATTATAAATAAATTTTACTTTAATTTCGAAAGTATTTCTTTCAATATTTTGTTTATTTAAATGATAAAAACTTTAAAACAATCATCCAGTGTGGTGTGATATTACCTTTTTCGTGCTACAAAAACAACCTCGGGACATGTTTTTTATTCACACAAAACTCTCTCTCTCTCTCTCTCTGTGTGTGTGTGTGTGTGTGTGTGTGTGTGTGTGTGTGTGTGTGTGTGTGTGTGTGTGTGTGTGTGTGTGTGTGTGTGTGTGTGTGTGTGTGCTGAATATCTCATCATATTTCTATTAATTTACTGAATTACAGATAGATGCGTAGAGTCTAAAATTTTTAATGTAAACACTAGGAAAACTTAAGGCTTATCCAGTAAAGAATTCCTGTATCAGATAGGTTTCAATTTGTCATTTATTTCTGGGTTATAAGATTAAATTGTCATCTGCCTTACCACTAATTTTTGAAGAAAGCCCAAAACATATTCCTCTTCCTTCTTCATTTCTAACAACTGACTTACCGCTTAATTATAGGCTATATAATATAATTTTGTGTAATGTTTCATTATTACCATGTAATTTGTAGGAATATAAATACTTTTCACTTTGGCACTTCATCATATCCTTTTTCCCGATTTACAAAATTGAAATTTAGATCACTGTTTTCTTCCATGATATTTTATTATTAATCTGAAAGTAAAATGCTAATATTAAACATTATTATTTAGCGTAAACTCCCAATTTCCTTTCTTCTTCATACTCTTCTTCCTCTCTCAATTTATCTTTCAAATTATGCTTTGTCTCTTTTAAAGTACTCCTGCATAAACCTTCCTGGAGCGCTCTGTTGGAAACTTTCAATATAACTGCCTGATTCAGTTTGATTTTCCCTTTTGACAGAGTGAATAACTCTGATCGTTCGGAATTCGATATTCTCACCATGATTTTTGAATTATCTCCATATTTCAACCTTTCTGATTGAATGTCATCTATTTCAGCTAACTTTAGACATTTCTTGTTTGTCATGGTTTTTTTTTTTTTTTCATAAAATATTGGTATGCAATCCCATCGTGTAATCTTTCTTTTGAATATTTTCCATTGCTGTTCTGTAGTTATCATATTCTCTCATAGTAATTATTTCAGACGCTGAATATTTTATTTTCACTTTTCATACCACGTTTTCCTACAACGTTTAACTATTTTATAACCAGCGCAACTTTCTTGCATTTTCTTTGCATTTTCTAGGAACTACTAGCTATTCCAAATTTCCCAAAACATTTATCTAGGAGGATTTAGTATTTAGTATTCTCTTTCTACTCTGCTTTTTCTTGGAGTTTTATTCTGTTAAATTCTGCAACACGAACCAGCTGTTTCATGTTAGACAGCTGGTTCGTGTTGTAGAACTTAACAGAATAAAACTTCAAGAAAAATACTTTTCAACGGATCAAAAACTTCATCTGCCAAGAAGAGTAATTTGTATATACAGTATTATTGTTTTTCAGTACCCAATCTTCTAATGAATCACACACATGTAAGTATCACTGTCTTAAATTTTGAAATTTGCCACATCACTCTACTTGGAATTGATTTCCATTTAAGAACTTTATTATTGTTTTATTCTGTTCAGTATTAATTACAATGGATACAGCTTCCTTTTTCTTGATCAGAATTTCCAGAATATATCATCTTATAGTTATTAATTATCGGTATCTCGTTTCTTCTTCTTCTTTCCTGTAACTCCAATTATGCTGGCGTGATACTTTTCTTATTGTTTTACTACTTGTTTTCTTTTCTCTAATATTGTTTACGTGTATCATGCTTGTCTTCAATTCTGCTGTGAGTATACTTTTTGGGGGTAGATCATTGGATTGGGCTTTTTATGATATCTTTTTGTATGATACCTCTTTTATGATATCGGCTATCACATAGTAGTGCCATAGTCAATGTTAATTTAGCTGTTAATGGGCAAAATGTCAGTCCTCAGTGACCTCCAAAAAGCTATGATCATTGGAGTCCTGCTTCCAGGAGCTGCCGTAACCAAAACAAAGAAATCGTAGGTGTATCACGAGCCACAACATCAAATATTGTGATAAGATATGGAAACAGACTAGGCGTTGTCTCCAATCGGTTCTCTAAAGCTCGATCACATTTTCCGCCTGCAACATCACTGGCACAATTGGGGCATATTTTGCATGAACAATATTCCCAAATTCCATTATCTTATGTACATGACATGTATCAGTCTATTCCACGTCGAATTAAAAAAAAATGACACTACTAACATAACACGTACTGTCTCTGGTTTTATTCAGTAATCCTTCAAGATCTTCCTACACTCTCATGCGAGGAGTGAAGGAGGAGGAGTTCATTGAGAGGAGTGAAGGAAGCATTTCAAAGAATTTCTTGGCGTATTGCCAGCGTATTACCAGTGTAATGTATTAGATAATGGATCGATAACCCATAAATGTTAATATAATGTAATCAAACTACGAAATACAGAACTTATACAAGCCATTTCATACCTCCTACAAGGTAGGTAATAGTGTTACACTTGTCGATAAAAGTCATCTCTTACCTAAATAAAATGTTTTTTTTTTTTTAAATGATTAAAGTTCAAGTTTGTTCGAAAGAACAGAATGGATTCTGAACTGTTTCGAAGAAACACTGCAGGCAATTTTCACATCAATAGGGTACGCACTATTCAAGAATTGATGTGAAAGGTTGGGAAACCTTTATTGAACGAATTTATTGTCTTCGGTTGTTCCCTCCTGTTAGGTTGAGAATGCATCTGTTAATTTTTTCTCAATAATCAAATTTATCTACGTCAATTACTCTGCAGACGTTTTTCAGCGTTCTAGGCCACACCTCGTGTGTAATATTGAAGGCCTTTCATAACTGCAGTGAAAAGTGATAAAATTGAAGTTTTAATTATGTGTACAAGAAGGGTGGAGTTTTTTCACTTTCTTAGAATGATAGAAATGTGTTTGTTCTTCTTATAAAATATATTAATACTTTGAAGTTTCTGCCTAACGATATCTATAGCCAATAGTTTTCTTAATATGTCCGGTTGTATACACCTACTGACAGTTTGCGTTTCGTCAGATGTGCGCGCACGAACTCAGGCAAGCACACACACATCGTTTTGAGATCATTTGAGATAATCATAAGATTGCATGTACCTAATAGAATGAAATTTTCAGTTTCATTTAATTTCTATTAGATTTATAGCTAAAAAGAAATTTCGAAAATTTACAGTTCCTTAAAAAAATTGAATATCGGCACAGTTTTCCCGTTTTCCACTCATATGCCGAACCTTATTTCTTATATAGAGCCTCAGTAGCTCACTCAGTATGGACGAAGCCCTTTGGTCTGAAAGAACTGGGTTCGATTCTAGTGACGTGAGGTGAGGAACCTTTAGAGTCTGGTCTCTTTCGACTAAAGGTGAGTTAGTCGGTCTCATAGGGAGGTAGGTTTTTTACTCCCATAAACTCGGGTTTTTCGTCCCAGCGAAGAGGCAAACTGCCGCCCGATGAACACACCGATAACAGACAGACATACTACCCTTAGGGGATGCAGCAACACACACACACATTAGACACGAAAAGTCGTTAATGTAACCATGTTGATACTGTAATATGTACCCTATGATTATTCTTATGGAAAAAAATAAAACTTTTCAGTATTAGAATTACGCTTACCGAAACATAAAAGTAGTGATTATTAGAATTACAATTATCAATTTTTATGTTTAAGTTAAAAAAATTAACTTATATTTCTTTTCAGAATGGGAACATCTTGGTACTATCTGAGTTTTCTGAATATTCTATGTTGTTGATTTTTAACATATATTCACAGCAGAGAACACAAACATAAGACTAAAAATGAAGTTGACTTTTTCATTATAGGTTACTGGGGCTAACGTATATTCACAGCGCAAAAACACACAAAATATAGGAGTTGAATGATATTGCTGTAAATAACCAGAAAAGCTAGTTGACTACTTAATTTACTTTACTATCCGATTGGTTCTCTGTATTAATTCCTTCGCACAGTTGCTCATGCTATGTTTTCCCAAGCTTGGTGGGAAAGTCTATGTGCCATTTTCTTTAGGGCAAGTCTTATTTCCTGTTTCGAATTCCGAGTGCTGTTAGAGTATGGAATTTTGACATCGAAATGATTTTTTTTTCAAATTGATTGGTTATTTTCTGTTTTTACTTTTAAAATTCATTTTAACTACATATTCGAACAGAATAACTGAGCAAAATTAATAAATAAAACATAAAATGTATGTGAATTTATTTTCCAACACTGTAGATTTCTCATTAAGATAAGACTTAAAGATATCTCTTTTATCCGGTCACCAATTTTGTGGTACGTAGGTGAGAAATCATGTGATTAGGCTGGAATTTTTGTTCTGTTCCCGTGGGAAATTATTGCTGTAGTAAATCAATGCTTACATTTATTTATTTTTAAACCAATATGACTATTAATTATACCTTTGATTCCTTGTGCTCTTAACCTATTTCTGTAACTGAAATTTATTTTATTTATTTATTTTTTTCATTAGCATTAGTAATTTTCAATAACCGAGATGGGACAAACAAGGTTTTCAACTCGCCATGGCGTTTCCTTTAGAAACTTCTTTTTCCAGCACAACAAATAAATAGTTATTTCTTATTATTTCAAATGAATATTAGATCTGTAATATATACTTGTTAATTTCTATGTTACCTTTTATTTGACTGTAATATTATTAACAAATTGCATGTACTGACTCTAACATACAGAAATTAAATAAAGTGAAAAAGACAGTATTTTTTTCCCCTTATTATTTCTTCTGATTTAACATTGATGCTGATGTTCGTAGTGCAGTATTTGCCACTGGGGTTTACGTGTAATTCATGTGATTTTTCTCCATGTGACATTTCAAAACATGTGAACTATGGCTGTTCTCTGTCACCAATTTTGTTTAACATATATCTGAAGCAATGTTAAAAGAAGCATTGGAGAATTTGGAAGAAGAAATAAATAGTGGAGGTAGATAAACAGATATTTGCAATAAGATACGCTGATGACAAGGCATTATTATCAAATACTGAAACAGGACAACAACATCTGTTGAACAGATTACTGGAATCCTGTATCAATTATGGAATGAAAATTAACATCAGAAAAACAAAGGTGATGAAAATAGCAAGGAAAGAGGCAAATATGGATCAGAATAATTGGGGAAAAATTGAATCAAGTAAAGATATTTAAATATCTAGGAAGTGTGATTTGCAGTGATGGAAGATGTAAAAGTGATACAAAAGCAAGAATAGCCATTGGAAGAGATGCCTTTAATAGAAAATGGAATTTATTCAGAATTAAAATGGTATGTACGGAGTGTTTCCCTCTATGCAGCTGAAACTTGGACATTGAAGAAAAAAGAAATTAAGATTTTGGAAAGCTTTGAGATATGGATTTGGAGAATGATGGAAAAAATCAAATAGACAGATAAAATAAGTAATGAAGAGGTCTTAAAAAAGTAGAAGAAGAAAGCAGTCTCTCAAAGAGGATAAAAAGAAGAAAGGAAACTAGATCGGACATATTCTGAGAGGAAATAGAATCATCAGGGATGTCATCGAAGGAAAAATAGACGGGAAAAGACCCAGAGGAAGAGTGAGGAAAACAATGCTAGATGATATGCTGAATGGAGACAGGTACACCACCTTGAAAGAGAAGGCTCAGAACAGAAGAGAGTGGAAGAAAAGTTTTTGCTACTAAGAGAAAATCCTGGTCAATTGCAGAATTCTTAAGAAGAACAAGAAGATTATAAATTATGGAAATTCAAGGCTGTTGTCAGAAGCAAATTAGAAAAACAAAAACGATTCGAATATGATTTCTCTTGTAGAGATGGTTGCAAATAATTTCAATATAAACTAGCCCTGATTACTGTGAGAAAGAGAGAAATAAAGAATACCTTTATGAAAGAAAAATTTTCGTTTTCAGTTTAACATTTGGTGGTACTTTTTCTTATCGCTGAAAACATTGACTTCTAATTTTTTCTCATTGATCAATATTATCATTTTCGGTTACTTTCATGTATTTCCTCTGTGTCGCAAATTGTACTGCTGTAAAACGTTTTTGGGTGCCTTGTTGTAACTGCAGCAAAAAGATCAAATTAAAATTTGAATTATGTGAACTTAACGGGTGGAGTTCAGTTTAGGGAAATAACACGAAAGCGTATTCTTTCTTGAATAAAATATGATAACACTAACGAAGTTCTCGCTAATGACATTTTATGATCAGTATGTTTTCTTAACATGTCCGTTTCTATACGTATAGCCTCTCACATAGTTTTATTCTTGCCAAGAGTACGTGCCAACTGAGCACGCACGCACGCACGCACGCACGCACACACACACACACACACACACACACACACACACACACACACACACACACACACACACACACACACACACACACACACACACACACACACACACACACACACACACACACACACACACACACACACACACACACACACACGCACGCACGCACGCACGCACGCACGCACGCACGCACGCACGCACACACACACACACACACACACACAAAATAATTAATCACTTCATCTCTTTGAATAATAATATTTTATTTTGAAAGGTCAAAACCATTTAATTGATTAAAAGTTTCAATTGAATTGCAGTATTTCAATATTTCCTTAATGAACTTTGAAATTTCATATTAACATATTATTATCATCATTATCATCAGACCTTCATGGAGTCAAGTGACTCATCGTGGGAGATCCCACTATTATATACACAAACAGTTTATAATACCGTGCCTTAAATATATTCACTGTAGCTTCATTCACAACAATGTATTCCATTCACCCACCACTCTTCATGTAAAAAATCTGCTCCTCATCTCCTTTTCCTATTCTCCTTATACATCTTCCACGAATGACCTCTTGTTTTCCCTTTGTCTTTCCCATTCTGCATAAAACCTCATCCACGTTAATATGGTAATAACTCCTTAATAAATTACATATCTCAATCATATATCCTTCCTCCTCCTTCTCCTACTATGCACTAATCTCTGCTAGTTACATTTCCTCAATCTCATCATGCTTGTCTAGGATTTAGGCCTAGAGCGTCAAGTTCCGGCCTTAGAAGTCATCGATGAATCTCTTAAGAGGACGTCCTAGCATTCTTTATCCTAATGGTTTGTAATTTAAGGCTTGCTTTCTGTTCTCACTCATTCGAGGTATTATATCTATTTAAGTTTATATTTTATAATTTTTCTTTTACTGATTCCTGGTTTCATTCTTGTACAATTTCTTCATTTGTATTGTGATCAAATAGAGTGTATTTTTCAGCATTTCTCATAAACTTCATTACAGTTGTTATTAATCTTTGTTCGTCTTTTTGTTTTATTGTCCAGATTTCACTTTCATACAATAGGACAGATAGTGATTTCCTCAATCTGTGTTATATTTTCTTAGTGGAGATGAGTTGGCTGGTTTCATATGAATATTGAATTGTTTTTCTCAAGAAAACTTCTGTTTTCTTTCTGGAAGATATGCAAACCGATCAAAAATTACACGTAATTATTAAGAACAATGCGATTTCCACACAACCTCGTATTGGATTGGCCGTAACTCTAAACAACTACATACTACTATTAAAACTCACACAAAAACCAAATGCTGTTGTTTATTCTTATTAAATATAATATACTATAATATAATATAAGCAGATTAATAAATATTAGAATAAACACAATTTGTGCAATTTCATTTTCTTGCGAATTCAATTTCTTTCAATCAAACTGAATGACATGAATGTTTGGCATGTAACTTCCGCTAGTCTATACATTAACATAAGGTTGAAGATTTGCAGATAATTTTATACATTCGTTCAATCAAATGAAATATTTAAGCAATGGAAACTGTCAGAATATTATGAATAGGAGCATTCGTAACGTAGAGATTTCTAGCGAATTTTTGCGGATTCCAGAACTTGTGGTCTTTGGAGCAAACAAGCAGCTTTTTCCTTCTGCAACGCAACAAAATAAATTACAGACTATAATCCATACAAATCGTGAAGTCCAAAACATGGAATAAAATTTATGGAAGAGGATTGCGTCTCCGCCCTAACAGTTGAGCAAATCCGGCAGCAACATGGATATTTGTAAAAGTGTTTTGGTTTTATGTGAAATTTTCTCTTCTAGTGTGTTATGCGAAGATACAAAGTTTTCTTCTCAAAAACAGTGAAACCTTCCCGCGGAACACACATCGACTCAGCAGACAAAAAATAAAAAAGAGCCATAGTAGCTTTACCTTCTTATATCCTGCTTACTTCAAGCAGAATATAAGAACGTGAATTCCCAAATTTCATTGTTCGTCTGTAGAGCAGAGTTACCGGATAATGTAACCGTTAACGAAAATACTCTAATGATACGCAAAAGATTTGCAAGCTTTTCATGGTAATATTCACATAAAAAATGAAAACTAACCACTACAGGGAAATAACTTTCTCATTGTCCGAAATAATCTTAAAATAAATAAACACCATTTAGTTTTAAGAACATCACCTCATACTTATCAGCAGTGAGAATGTATCGTACCTTTCAGTTGATTAAGGTGAGATCTGTTATTCAAAATAAATAAGTAAATAAATAAGTAATAAATGAATAAATAATAACAAATAGGACCTAAAGTATGCTACCGAATTCCCTTTGATGATTGGTTTAGATGAGTAGAATTATTTACTTTATTCTTGACACAGCTATAAATTAAAAATGATTTTTCAACTTGTTCTAAATCGATACTGACTATTCTGTTATTTGCATTTTTTTTTTTAAATTAAGGCTTATTAAGTCTTGCTGGCAAGCCTTTCTGCTTTTAGTGATCAATTAAAATAAATGGGTTCATATCTTTATTATCCTTTTCAAGAAACCTAAAAGAATTCATGATACAACAGAAGAAAAGATTAAATGAAAACCTAGGAAAGAATACGCATATTATAAAGGTTTATAATAACTGTATAACAACAACTGACACAATCGCTATTTATCTAACACTAACAGTGCTTCCATCTACAAAGAAAGCTGCTCACGCTGGTGCCGCAATAAAACAGCATCAGCATAAGCGCTGATTCCTTTCGGATGTGATAGCAAATGAATGAGAAAATGGATCAACTTTTTAAGGATTTCAGGGTTTTGTTTGTATGGCATAAAACAATTGAACTTTCTTTCCTGAGTGGCATAATTAATGGACACGTAAATGATGTTAATGTGAACAGAGGATGCTGTCGAGTAATTTATTCTTTTCTGGTTCTGTGTGTAGCAGGTATTATTACAACTAAAGAATTCTGGTTTACCGAGCTGAGTACTAAAACTGTAAAAGACGTTCTTTCATTTATACATTTTCTATCCTGGCTTCCACTGATGAGATCTCAATAAAGGTCGAAACCGCTCTGAGTAGTGGCCCCTTGCCTTTAATACATAGCGTCATATATCTCCTCAAGGAGATGGCTGTGCATTAAGGGTAAATATTAAGATTAGTGATCAGAGGCTTATTCTACTTTTCCACGAGTTGCCTTGACTTGCACTACCTGCAGGGTCAGCTAGACTTGCAACTTGCAGGCGCAAACTTGACTTGTTTGTCTGTTTGCTTACTTGGGAAATATATATATATATATATATATATATATATAATGTGTGTGTGTGTGTGTGTGTGTGTGTGTGTGTGTGTGTGTGTGTGTGTGTGTGTGTGTGTGTATATGACTACTACTATTAACTCGGGGTTGGGATATGTTCATTTTTAATATAAACTGACTAAAAACCCGAGAGTTATAACAAAATGAGATTTATTTGAAAAACGCAACATGTTTCGTCGAGACTGACTTCATCAGGCGTTAAGAACATAGAAAGATATTAAAAGACACTGAAAATAACATTATAAAGTTATAATTGTATAGCTTTAGAGGCCTGATGAAGTCAGTCTCGACGAAACATGTTGCGTTTTTTAAATAAATCTCATTTTGTTATAACTCTCGGGATTTTAGTCAGTTTATATTAAAAATGAATATATATATCTTCTAATATCTTTCTATGTTCTTAACGCCTGATGAAGGTCAATCTCGACGAAACATGTTGCGTTTTCAAATAAATCTCATTTTGTTATAATTCTCGGGTTTTAAGTCAGTTAATATTAAAAATGAATATATATATATATATATATATATATATATATATATATATATTAAAGATGCCGAACCTATTTTAAACCTGGTTTTACTCCATTTCCCAAGTAAGCAAACAGACAAATAAGTCAAGTTTGCGCCTGCATGTAGTGCAAGTCTAGGTGACCCGTAAAGTAATACAATCTAGGACAACTCGTCGTAAAGGTGGAATAAGTTCTGATCACTATTCTTAATATTTAGCCTTAATGCAGAGCCAATATCTACTTTAGGAGATGTATGATGCTATGCATTAAAGGCAAGGGGCCACTACCCGGACCAGTTTCGAGCTTTATTGAGGTCTCATCAGTGGGAGCCAGGCTTAAAGGGTAAATATTAAGAATAGTGATCGGAGCTTATTCCACATTTACCACGAGTTGCCTAGACTTGCACTACTTTGCTGGTCACCTAGACTTGCAGATAATCTGAATAGTTTCGCAAGTGTAATTACTTCTGGGGTCGGGAAGTGGTATGCTATTTAACTGGCAGAATCGCTTTTCTAACTTAATTTCAAATAGGATGAAGGATAATAAATCAGATTTCACATTACGCCTTAAAGTTGGCATGTCGTTTGAAGAGAAGACCACTGACGTTTCATCATGTATACACATAAGAAATAACACAAGTCGAACTGAGACTTGAGGAACACCAATTTTGATGAGTTGGTATTCGCTGAAGGTCCCGATTGTTTTAACCCTCCACCTTTTTCCGAAATAGGATCGAAATCATAGGTGGCACATATGTGAGATAAGAAAAGATTTCTCCAAGTGATAGTTCTTATGGATTATAGCAAGAAGAGAACTAAAGATATTATTTTATCTTTGTTAATTACATGTAAATTAAGCAGCGGTCCCATTCCCGATCCTGCCCTCTCTCTCTCTCTCTCTCTCTCTTGGGGAAATTGTTTGTTTTCTTTTCCTCGGCTCCATACCATTATGCTCCCCCCCCAACCAAATTTCACAATTGCCACAGATGGTAAAGCATGAAGCCAATGGCAGTGAGCTTTACACCACCATTCATAGCTTAGAATCGTTCTTGGTAGTGTTAGACTTGTGTGCGGCTGTGCTACCATAGACACCCATGCTCTTAAGTTTCTGAACAACAGTTGTGATGCTAGCGTTGCTTTCAGAGGCATTTCTGAACTCGGCATTTCAACCGAGGACAGAAGATATTTAGGAGATCACTTATACTTATACTATTCGAACTCACAGCTGGTAGTATGGAAAACGGCATTCAAGGATGCTATTAAATATGTATGAGTGTGTGTACTCCCTTTCTCTTCAAGCGCACGCACGCTGATGAATCACGAAACGTTTTCACACTTTGTTACTGAAACGGGTCTTAAAATTACATCAAAATTTAACACCTATTAGAATATAATTAGAAAGAAATTAATAATTTTTATTGCCTTAAGTCATTCGTGAAAACAATGCCACATTTGCTGATCTTTGGAATATACTAGATTCGCAGGCTATCAGGGTCTCAAAAATATTCATAAGAGCAGCTGAGGATGAGTTAACTAATTTCGCATGGAAATAGAATGGTTTTCTTCAAGCAGTGGATCTTGTTCTGGAAATATACCAAAGATAACACTGACTCAACAACGTAACACGTTGTCCACATAACCTAGTGTTGGAATGGTAGTAATTCTAAACAATTACGTAGTTTTATTGGAAATAGACTGACGCAAAAATCAAGAAAATGAAATGTTATTCGATTTCGATTCTGTTTTCGCACTCATATAATACGCAGAAACATTATTTTAAGCACAATTTCTGCAATTAATTTTCTTTCATACTCACTTTATTATTAATTAACCATTCATCTATATATTGTCTATCAAAAGGAGTACTGAAACGAAACTATCACAATATATATACAGGGTGTTCGGGATAAATTTGACAATTTCGTAAGGAAAAAGAAAATCTTCTTTGTATCTATTAAATTTAATGAATTGACAAAAAAAACATTACAGGCAGAGTTAATTACAATACTATCAACAAGATTTACTCAAAATAACCACCATTAGCATCGATCACAGCTTCAATTCTGCTTCGGAACCTCGAACAAGCTGATGCTACAGTCTCCCTGGGAAGGGCCGCAAAAACTGTTTTAATTTTATCCATTAACTGGACTTTTGTATTACTAGAAGTGCGATTGGTGTCTTTTACAACTGCGCCCCATACAAAATAATCCATGGGGTTAAGGTCTGGGGAGTTTGGAGGCCAAACATTTGGACTGGTGAAGTCGTAGAAATTTTCAGACAACCATTTTTGACTTTTCCCAGAGGTGTGGCAAGGGGCCGAATCCTGCTGCCATACATACGGCCTACCATTGGCTACCCTTGTTATCCAGGGCTTGACTACAGTTAGCAACTCCACGAATAAAGCCCGAATTCCAATGCCAGGGTTCTTCAACACCTGTTCCTGCAGATTTGCGAGGAATTCTGCTTTACGAACGCAAGCAGATCGTCTGCTAGGGATCTTTCTTCTTGCTACATCCTCGTAGTCACCATTGCAAGTCTCTAGTTCATGCCTGATTGTTTTTACTGTATTCAGGGAGCATTGGGCAGCAGTCGTAATATCCTTATTTTGATGGCGGGCACGAATCATCATGATACAAGTTATTCTCTTCCATGATTCAGGTGGGTTCCAGCTATCCATCCTTTCTGACATCTTGTATATGAATGAAGAAGGGTCCAAACTTTTAAATGAAGAGAAGTGTGTTAATACATGTAACGTACGGAAAAATATAATTAATTATAAATATGTCAAATTTATCCCGAACACCCTGTATATGTCAGTTAGACGCATTATAATAGAATTTATTTTATTTTTTAGATTATTTTAATATTTTAATATTTTGCATTTTCTAGAGGTTTTTACTACCTTCCAGAATTAATTAATCATTGTAAAAGACAAGTCGTGACTGCATGCGAGAATACATACAAATCAGGGAGTGCATACAATTCAAGGAATACATTAGTGGACCTTGTTAGCTGAGAATTTGACGACCTTAATCTCCAAACAGCAGCATTAATATTTTTAAAAAGCTTTGGATGGTAGTTAAAAATCCTAGCTCTCTCTGATATGTTATCCGGTCTGATACAGAGAGAGCTAGGTTTTTCCTCTCAGAAACTCTGATTTATCAACTTCAGTCAATTTATCAAAATTGGCTGAAGAAGAGATATCTAATTAACGGAATTAATTCACTGACGTCCGTATTGTTTAGCTGTAAATAAAAACAACTCAATCCAATAAACTGCTTATTGGAGGCTTAAGGAGTTTCAAGAATTTGTATGTTTGGTCTCTAGAGAACATTTACTGGGTCATCTAACCCACAATCTACCTACTGTAATAATGTACGACAGGTTTACAACCTTTCGTGAATAACATTACGATAAGGAAAGTTTTAAAAAATACGAAAAAGTAATAAACTTCAGAAGAACTTTTCACAGGTGAGATTCACCTTAAATGAATAAATATCAGTTGCGGTTATGCATATCACCTATTACTGAATCATAGAAGATTACCTAGTACTACCTATTTCCCGTAGAGGAATATCAGGCCTCAGAGGAGTTATTCATTTCATTTTCACTTATTCAAAAGAATGCTTTTCTTCTAACTTTGTTTAAAATCAATACAAATATTTCTTTGATTTTCGGTTCTATTCTCTTGAATCAAAAATAGTTCTTCTGTTAGTATTAATAATTATATAGCTGATTAAAAATGCCATGGTCTTTTATAAGTTTCCGACTACTCTTTGTGTTTTACGAATTCTCGCGCTGGAGAATTAGCATTGATCGATTTACAGGCAGTGTTCATTTGGGACAAGCTACTGTTAGCAATCAGCACTATTAGTGATGCCATCTACAAAAAAAAAAAAAAGTTACACTAGTGCTGTAATAAATTCTTTACGTGATATTATTATGAACATCAAAATGGAGGCAGTTTTTAAGGATTTTACGATTTGTTCTTATGGCATAAAGCAATTGGACTTTCTTTCCTGAGTGGAATAACGGATAGACACATAACTGGCATTACGGTGAACAGAGGGTGCGGTAGAGTAACATATTCGTTTCTGGTGTTGTGTACGACTATTGTTTTGACAGGTAAAGAGTTATGTTTTTAGCTGAGTCCTAATACCCTACGAGAGGTCTTTTTACTGTTACATCCTCTAATGGGAATATTTAGCATGATGTTTCACCGCTTGCTCATGTACATCAGATCCCCACGAATATATTCATTGATATGCGACTGTTTTGGTAGAAAAAAAGGTTACGACTGTATCAACTCGTTTAAGTTTAAAGTGCCGAATCGTGGCTTGGTGTGTCCTTTTCAACACGTGTTTTTTTCTAATCGGCATTCGGTTCTTCTATGTCTATTTTCACCATTTTGAACAAATACTCAAGGACTGGCATGTATCTAATATATCGCTCTACAAGTGGTTGAGCATTCTTCTTAGTTCGATTGCCTCTTCTGCTTTGCTAAGTGATGAAACTCTTACGCCAACATGGATAATGTTTTTTACTACTTTCTTTAAAATGATTTTAAATTCCTTTAACGAAGATTTGGAAAAAATGAAAGTGTCACCAGAGATATCTACTCGGGAAGGTTTAGTGAATCAAAGATCTACATATCTCGAATGTTGTCGGTTAATCAAGGAAGGAGAAAGAGCTTTGTCTCCTGGAATATTTCTTTTATTTGCAGGAGAGACTGCTTTGTTGTTGTTTTACCGTGTTCTTTTTATTCAGGGATATTCTCATTCTTCAAGTCAGGTTTCCAATATCGGTACTGTTGTTATTTCGAATGCCTTTCTTACTTATTTCGACGTTTTCGATATCAAAACTGAAGGAAGAGGTAGGAAAGCTTATGTTTTTAAAACCAAAAGTACAGCATTTTACGGTATCTTTTATTAATTGAATGATCTTTTTTTTCCTCGAGAAACTATTATCATCACGGAGGGAACAGATTAGTTATGTAGCCTGTGTATTTTGTCTGGCAATTGCCATACGATGATGATGATTTATCCCTTCAGTCATTTCCGACCTAGGTGACTTTGTAGGCTTGTCCACAAAATGTTCCTGGTGAGATTTTACGCAGGATAATTCACCATTGCTTTTCCCATTTCCCCAATTTTATCCGGGCTCCTGTTCGGCATATGGCTGGGACATATTCATGACTGTATTCGTGTTCACAGGGCCGGTTTGCCTGTTCTGGGGGACGAAAAACCTGAGTTTCGGAGTGAAACAAAGGAATCCAGATAAAACGTTCCTCCCCTCACTGATTTGAATCGAACCCAGGTCTTTCCGACCAAAGGGCCTGGTCTATACTGAACTGAGCAATTACCGTATAAGACCAGTTAATCGCCTCCACCTGAAAATTTATTATTATTATTATTAGGCGGTGTTCGGCCTCGTTAAAGAAGATTGTTATTTCTGTTGAGTATTATCAAGATAAAATTATTACCACAGTTCAGTGTTATCCCATTTTATTAAGGTTTCATTATTTAGAAAAAAGAACTGATTTATTTTTGGAAAAATTAATAATGACAGTTATCAAACAGCTTCAGAGCAAATATTGCAATTATTATGAGTTGCCTTGATGTTAAAATATAAAATCGCTGAAGAGTCCAAATCTATTTTTATTAATGCTTTCATTACGAGTTTCATTGTTCTAATTGAATAAACACAAAATGTGTGAGACAGCTCATGTTCATAAAAGATTATGTAGTCAGTACATGAGCCATTAATAGAGGATGAAACAATACTTGTTTAAAATGGCTAAAATCATCTTCAAACTAAACCTAGTAACCGAACAAACATTTATTTGAATACTAGGTAAAAAACATCTACAGGATAACATTTTTGACAAATAAAATTTCGTAAAATAACACTAAATATTTTATAAATATATTATGAATATTAAAACATTAAATAACATTAAATGAATCCACATTAAACAATTCTAAAGAATACTACATAATTATAATGGGTGACTTTAATGCCAAGATTGGAGGCAGAGATGACCATCTGAACTCCGTCGGTAAATTTAGATTTGGACAGAGGAATGAAAGAGGAGAAAGACTTATTGAATTCGCAGAAGAAAATAATCTCTTTAATATGAATAACTTTATCAAGAAGAAAATCAACCGAAAATTGACTTGGAGAAGCCCAAATGGACAAACGTTTATGAATAAAATAAACTTCATTCTCTCCAACCTCTTCATCCTCTCAATGAAATAGACGTCATCCTCTCCAACAGAAGATATATAAAAAATAATACCAAAGTGCTTAATATATTTAATACAGGAAGTGACCACAGACTAGTAAAGGCAAACGTTTGGATGAAGAAAAAATGGGAACGAAATAAGCTCATAAGAAAAAAGTCCAATTTAGTAAATTTTCTAAACCTCTACCACAATAAAAGTTGTTATAGAGAATCTCTCAAAAATGAACTAAAAAAGTTAAACACAGCTACTACCATCGATGATGCTAATGAAATCTTAACAAAATCTATCTTGAATTGTGCACTAGAAATAAGAGGTGTAAAAAGGCACCAAAGAGAGGAAACCTTAGATCTAATGAAGAAAAGAAGAGATATGAAAAGAGATTTGAATGACACCAGTAAAATAGAAAATATGCGGAAATTTATAAAACTATACGTAAAAAGGATGAAACATGAAATTAGGTCGTATAATACTAAGAAAATTAAAGAAACAATAGAAAACAATAGTAATATGAAGGTCCTAAGACGACCATTATCAGTTGGAGCAAAGCAAATAGCTGCTGTAAGAGGAAAAAATGGTGAACTTATAAAAATTAGAGGTGTAATAATCAAAAAAAGTCAGGAATTTTATACTGAATTCTATGAAGACAAAGACCGAGGCATCCAAGAATCATCGATGGCTAACTCGAGTGTGGAAGAACACGATGCACCTGAGATCTTACAAGGTGAAGTGGAAATGAAGAATGGAAAGGCCCCAGAAGAAGATGGAATTATGTTAGACTTCTTAAAACTGGGAGGAAGCCCTGTTATCAAACGACTGACTAAACTCTTTAATAAACCTAAAACAGAAAAAAAATCCAAAAAATTGGAACAATTCACTTCTAGTATTAAATTTTAAAAAGGGCAAAAAGGAAGAAATTAAAAACTACTGACCTATAAGCCTACTCTCCACCATATATAAAGTCATCACAAAAATTATAAATAATAGAATAAAATCTAAACTAGAGGGAATGCAATCCTGGTAATAAGCTGGATTTAGAACGAAATACAATACTTTGGACCATATTCACACATTAAGACAGCTCATTGAAAAATCGATTGAATACAATAAACCCTTATGTCTGGCCTATATAGACAACGAAAAAGCATTAGATTCAGTTAAAACATCTGCAACACTAAAATCACTTGAAAACCAGGGAACTGAGAAACCATATATTGAAACACTAAAAAATAATGCAACTTCTGTAATTAAATTACATAAAAACATTGAAAAGTTCCCAATACAAAAAGGCATACCGCAAGGCGGCACCATATCTTCCAAATTATTGATTGGAAAACAAAAGGAATAAACACAAATGGAGAAAGGCTGCATCATCTGAAATTTGCAGATGATATTGTCCTAATAGCAGATAATCTTGAAGATCTGGAAGAAAGACTAAATCAGCTAAATGAAGCCTCCAGAGTAATTGGATTAAAAATAAATAGAGAAAAAACAAAAATATGGATGAATAAATACATAAACCATACAACTGTCAAAGTTGAAAACCATGAAATACAACAAGTTACTTCATATGTATATTTGGGCCAATTGTTATCCTTTGATAATTGCCAAATAAAAGAGATTGAACGAAGTATTCACCTTGGATGGATGGCTTATGGGAAAATGAGAGACTTATTCAGAAGTAACATCCCTATGAGTCTAAAAAGGAAAGCTTTCGACCAGTGCATACTTCCTGTCCTAACATATGGAGGAGAAACCTGGACTTTAAAAGAAGCCCTCAACAAAAAACTGAGAACAACACAACATCGCATGGCGAGAAGTATTCTAAAAATAACATTAAGAGATAGGAAGACAAATACCTGGATAAGATCTCAAACAGGTGTCATGGATATTGTAAAATACATTAAACAGGCTGAGTGGAGATGGGCTGGCTATATTGCCAGATTCAGTGACGGGAGACGGACTAGAAAAACAACAGAGTGGAGACCAATGGATGGAGCAAGACAAAGAGGAAGACCGAGAAGAAGGTGGAGGGATGAACTGGAATAAATTGCAGGAGTGAGATGGATGGGAGAGGCAGAAAAACGAATGGTCTAGAAAATCATGGGGAGGCCTTCGTCCAGCACTGGACAGAACCAAAAGGTTGAAGAAGAAGAACATTTATTTTCTAATAACACTTATTGTCTAATAACATTTATACAAAATTTTAAGAGGTTTTTCATTAATTACCATTCTAAGTGTGTGTTTTGTATTTATTTTTAGGCAGATCAAACAGCGGCGCTGGTGGCATCTATTCCAGCTGAAACGTTACCTTTGAGAGAACAGTTTCAGGTAAGATACATGCAGTTGTAATTACAGTTGTTTTTTTAATTATTTGAAACTTTGGATTGATTTCTTGGATTTTTTTAACGATGAAATCAGTAACGTGTCAGGCACTGTGTGTAAATTCAGTATATTAGAGCGTATTCTCCTGTCAAGAGATCCATTTGTGTGGATAAAAATTAAAATTCCTCTACATACCTCCAGTCGTTTTTTAGTATTTTTCATCACTATACATCATCATAACCAATTACAGTCATAACTGATTAGAATTTGACTGTTATCATTCAGACAGAGTGGAAAGTCTTGTGTGTTAGCAGTACCCGTTAGTTTATTTTAGCGGTATTGATGACAGTACAGAATGATAAGAAAATAATTTATATTTATTCATTTATTGCTGACATTTTATTGGTATTATATCCAGCATCTTCAGAGATAAGGAACGTTTTTTTTTTTTCACAGTCTACCCACGTAGATGATGGCAATTAGGACTTTAGTTCTTTCTAAATTAGTCCCACTGTTATACCAAATTGTTTTTGTTTCGTGTACTGTCACAAACTGTTTTTGGACTCTGAAGATGCTGGATATAATAGCGCCGAAATACCTGCTAAACAGTTAATAAATATTAAGTGTTTCTTATTATTCTGTGTTATGTAGACCACTTACAGTGTTCAAATTTAAACTTCCATTTTTAAGACTCAAAATTGGAGGACGTCACAGTATAATTCTGTCTTCTTGGATTTGATTTCCTTTGAATCAAAATTTGCTGCTTTATCGATTCATATTCTGATAATCACTCACTCACTCACTCACTCTCTCTCTCTCTCTCTCTCTCTCTCTCTCTCTCTCTCTCTCGCTCTCTCCATTTATCGAACTCTGTGAGTATTATCTCGCTAGCTTGAGTTTCTTCAGTTCAAACAGTTAAATAAGTTCCTTTGGCTTTTCAATGGTTACAGTTTGCAATACTTCTGAGACAAATCTTGAATAAGTATTATTTACAATTATTCTGCTTTTGATGGTGTCCTTTTGCCCTTCTGCACGAACGTTTTCAGTACAAGTCTGGCTGAAAACGTGTTCAGAATCTACATGTAAAGAATATCTTGACTGACAACCTACTCAATTGGCATATCCTACAGCATCAGATTAAACCAATATTCAGTTCGATCCAAAACCTTCAGCGCTCAAACTGTTGACTTATTACCCTCATCGTGATTCTCTCTCTCTCTCTCTCTCTCTCTCTCTCTCTTCCGGCAGCAACAAATAGAGGGTGCAGCCGGGTTTATTTTGATGTAACTTTCATTTAAAGTAAATGTATATCAGGAAAATACGCTTTTAAAGAATATTAAAAAAATACAATAAATTTATTGATTATACTTTTACTAAAATTAACTAATTTTTTCTCTTTTTTCAACAACACCAAAGTTTGCTTTGTAATTGCTTGAAAAAACTAGTCCTTCCATATTTCGCGCAAGAAAGATATCGCATTACTTTTTCTTTGTTTATACCACTGATATTTGTAATTGTTTTTCTCTACTTCCAAAATTGTCTTCTTGCTTGAAGACCTATAACTCCATAAATCCCTAACTCGTCTAAACGTTTCCTCACACTCGGGCTCAGATTATTCACCAGACACCTGCGTAAAACATTTCGAGTTATCCAGAAGGTTGAAATCCGTTTAAAAGGGCTTCTTTCACCAGACTCACTCCAAGCATTTGTTCAGAGTGATTATTTTTAAACTCTATGACATTTCTATAGGTAACGATACTCTCCTCTTCGATATATATATATAAATATACCGGCACCTTTTTTTCTGGTACAAAAGGTGCCGGTACTCTCCATGAAGATGTCATAACGGCAATTTCCAAACTTTTAACATATCCTCCGATTTTCCCTCTTCTTCTCCAGATCGCTTCTTGCTTTTGTTATCAACTGCAGAATGACGACCATCGGAGCCATTCTGAAGCCATGAGTCCACATATTTGCTAGGGTTGAACTGAGTGAGAGGAGGTCCTACTATCCTGATGAATATCAGTGCAGAAGTTGTCCGTACCAGGAGAGATGACCTAGGTGAAGTTGCTATAAGATTCATCTGAGAGAAACCCCTTTCACATTCACTGGAGGATATTAAAATTGTGCCCAAAGTGTGCTTTAGAGGAAGTAGTATGTCCAGGACTTTATTTTCTTAAAGATATTCACGGTAACTATGAACAGCTTCTCTTTCATTTAAGCGAAATTTGCGTGCTAACGTTTTAATTTCAGCTTCACCAAATGTCAGATGCTTCCCAAGATTTTCTGGCCAATACTTGGAATCTAAAATCTTAGCACATTCAGGAAAATCAGCACCATCTCCTTCAAGCAGACGCTTTCCAACAGCTTCTTTCAGACTTTTATAGAAAGCAGATGAACTAATTGCAGGACTGCGTATTTCATTTTTGTGGAGCTAAATCCCTTCGAACTTCATGTTCTTCTAACTTTGAAGAGAAATACTGTAGTATGGACCAGGATTTTCAATCCTTTCTTTAAAAAGTTGAACTGCATTCTTATCTTCCTGTCTGCTTTGTAGAAGTCAATATTTGTTTCTTGTAAATCTAGACTTAGTTCACGAAGTTCTTGGAGAGCACCACACATAAGGCACAAATCAAGAACAAACTCGCATGACGTTATTTTTCTTAAAAGGCCTTTAAAAAGAAAGTGATCTGTTTTGCTTCTTCAGCAGTCTTCTTTTGTCTCCAGAAAGTGATAATGACGGCTTCAAATCCTTGTCCAATAGCGCAAAAGCTAGATGCAACCAAGTGAGTGCTTAAAAGTCTGCAATTTTAAGAAGTTGAAGTTCTAGAGTCGCTACGCATTCCTGTTGTTTACTAGTATTCTTAGGTGAAGCATGATAAGTCACATAAAGTTTGTCTATAAAACTCTTAAAGTGATTCACTCCTGACACTGTTCACTGTGTTATTAACAGGCAATTCAAGGCGATGGCTAGCACAATGCCAGAAAACAACAGTAGGAAACTTCTCTTGCATAAGTCTCCTTACACCATTACGCACACCAAACAACACGGCTGCACCATCACAATTTACAGACAAAATGACATTAAGGAGTTTAGAATTACTCTAGCAGTTACATCTGATAATTCGATCAAATCTAGGAAAAGACTCACAGGAGCCGAACGTTCTGGAAGAACAACACAAACAATAACAATCAAGGTTGTTGTGTTACACACTGTTGTCGATTCATCAACAAGTAACGATATTTTGTTCTTAGAGTTCTGTATTGTCTATTAATGGTTTAATCATTTCATTTGCGATATGGCACACAATGTTAATGCGAGCATTTGCAGAATGAAGAATATATCCCATGTCTGGCCATTAAGTTGCTGTAAATTTATTTCGTTTTCAAAGTTGTTAAATGATCGATTTCTCCTCGCAACTTTGTAATCGGTTCGAAACATTTTTCCTGTTACGTCTTTCTTATGAGACAAAGTATTTAGGAAAACTTTCTCTAATGTTTCGATTTTTTCTTCAGATTTTATTTTTTGGCACGCTTTGTGCGCTGCACTCTTCTTCTTATGATCGTAAATCTTTTTTCTTAATGACTTTAACTGGTGTTTGCGATATTCTCCAAAACGACTGATTTTACGATTTGTCCACTCCGCTGAAATTTTCGTCCCCAAGTGTTTATCGACGACAAGACTTCCGGCATCACCACACAATTTACAGCCCAACATTTTATTCTTGACATACAGCCACTCGTTTCTCTGGAAGTCATTTTTTCTGCAAAAGTGTCCAATATTCCGACCAATCATTAATCAGAATCTGCTTCCTTTTGACCACGTGGATTTTCCGTCTTAGTTTCGAGATCCTCTTCACCAAGTGCATTTTAGGTGCTCGTTTTCTGTTTCACAGGATCACAATTTGATTCAACAATTTCTGCTTCTTCAGCCTTCCTTTTGTTTACTCATTGCCATAAAGTAACTAATTATTTTACTCATTTTGAACAATGATTTCACTGATTTAATTTAGATTAATTCAAAACTCACGTGAGCACCTGCGTGTTGCAGAGTGAATATAGAATTGATAAACTCATGTTGGAAGCAATCGGAACTGAACACAACTTCCTGATTCCGGTTGCTTACCAACCTATGAAACAGAAAAGCAGGCTACCAACTTACGAGTAATCTAAAGTGAAAATTCAATTCGTGAACACAGTACCATCTACCGGAATATTTATAATACATTTTGCTAATAAATCGCAAATTTTTAAAAACTTAACAAAACAAGGTGCCGCTACTGCGTACAGTTGCGTACAGCCAGAAAAAAGCACTTCCAGTAAATCCTTCTAGCGAAAGATTTACTGGAAGGAATTCCAGTAAATCTTTAAAATGAATGCAGTCACCTAAATAAGGGTTTCAGGCAGTTATATGCTAGCGTGTACAGAAGGATTAGTGTAGTTATCTGACAATTGTATCTGACAATATCTGAAACTTTAACTTCCAACCTATAGCTTATAATATATCTCATACCAGTAAGATATTTTAACCAATGCATCCTTCCTATCCTGACATATGGCTGTAAAAACATGGACACTGAATGCAAAGGAAATTCAAAAATTAAGAACAACACAATTTAGTATGGAAAGAAGTACGCTTGGTATCACAAGATTGGATCACAAAAGGAACACGTGGATAAGAAATCAAACCAAAGTCTCTGACATCATAGGAATAGTGAAACATCTAACTTAAGAAGTACTAGATTGGATTCCACTAGAGGAAAAACGACCACGACGCTTACCTAAATCACGGTGGATTGATGTTTTCATTAGATTTGCAGGAGTGACATGGGAAAGGAGAGCCATGGACAGACAGTTTGGAGTAATCTTTGAAACGCCTTCATCCAACAGTGGATCGACAATGACTAATAACGATGATGATGATGATATCTCATACTCTGAAATCATGTTTTCTTTTATTATTCTTTTTCTATTATGGCGGCGACAAAAAGAACTAGGATTATTCCGAATGTGGCGTACACAGTCATTGGCTGTTATTTTTCATTTAATAATAAATCATTGCGACACCTCTTACAGATATATTTCACTTCATTTGGTGATTGTCAAACTTGACTAACATGAATTTTACGTATGCACGTTTTATTGTTTAATATTTTCAAACATTATTAATTTTTAGTATTTATTTAGTCGTTTTTTATTAGCTTTATTGGCGAATGATTAAATTCACAGATTCAACAATACAATATTGACTGAAATAATTAAAATAAGAGAGCCTCACTAATTTGCTGTATAAGTACAATATCGTCTGCTTACAAAGACTAGGAAGGGTTTGAATCCTGTCTAGCAACCTAAGAATCATTTCTATGCTTTTTTAGATGAGTTATCCATTCTTACACAGAGGCGACAAAGTTTTATCAACAAGAAGTTAGAGCAGAAGATTACATGAAATGTAATATAACACACATGTTTAGATAGGATTTCCCAACTTTAAGGTATTAACCAATCATAAGCAGCAACCAGATTTCTAAGAAGCATGTTACTTGACCATATCAGGTCATTGAGCCTAAACAAAAGATGGGATAGGATAGAGAAATTAACTAAATTTAATATATAGAAATAAATCCTGTGACTTACTTCCACGTAAGAAGTACTTGACGATTTATGTGCGGAAGTAGGTCACGAGTTATTTCTATATTGTTTGAACGTTACAGAAAATGATTAGAAATCCATCCCTGCTCTGTTCCTCATTTTCAGCCAATACATACACACACACGCGGACAAAGAAATTAGCGCACCTGGAAGAAAACATGGTACAACGGCGATAATGCCCGTCCGCACACGGCTTGGGTTGCCCAAGCCTGCCTACGTCGTGTACAAACACTTCCATGGCCTTCCCGCTCCCCGGACTTGTTCCCTATCGAGCATATTTGGGAGCAGCTGAAACGGCAGCTCCCACCGTGCCGCAATATCTGGGATTTGTAGCACAGCGTCCAACACGTGTTGGCCAGTCTGCCGCAGGACAACATCAGCATCTGTTCGCCACCATGCCGGGCCGTATTGCAGCGTTTAACGCCGCACGAGGCGGTGCAACGCGCTATTGATGATGACCCGATTGTGTACCGCAGATCCCTTTGTAATTGTCCTTCAGCTCTGTTTTTGCCATCATGTGCATCACTCACCTGTATTATTACACCAATAAAATTTCAGTTGAATCCTATGCTTCCTTCTTAGTGCGCTAATTCCTTTGGCCGTGTGTGTATTTATGCATTAAAAATAAAATAAAAAACATGTTATTTTTGCAATAAAGGTCTGATATTTAGCGAAATTCTTGTTAGCAAATTTTGTATTTAATAGGTTTCCATTATTCTTTTTAGATTATGTTGTTCCTTTCCACCACACAAAGAGTGAAGCCAGAGATTTCAGGTTCAGGTTTCTTTAATATCGATCTATTTCTCATGACTTCGGTAAGACATATACTACAATTATTTACTTTTGATTTTTTTATTTATCTAATTCAAGAATATATTTGTACTATTATCTTAACATATTAATAATATTACTTTCGTGTTAATAAAGGACAGCATTAAGGGATGGGAGCTTCAAGGCTACCCCTCCACTGTATGAGGAAACTCATGTAGATGAGAAGAAAGTACTAGAGCTGAAGAATAATTCGGCAATAAAAATCGATGTCTTACTGCTCAGTTCCTTTTAACAGGCTATATACTTTGAGTCTAAGAACAGGGATAATTCCACAGGAGTGGAGAGAATGTATGGTCATCCCATTGCAAAGATGATGCAAAGACCCGTTTATCTTACTATTGGCCAATCTGTATCTCAGGAGTGGCGATAGAGATTTGGGGAAAGTTGGTCAGGACTCGCATTCAGAAATGGGTCTACAGGGAATCTCTACTACATAACATATTGCATGGGTCTAATAAGGGAAAGGTCATGTTTTAGCAACATGCTCACATTCTATAATAATATTTCAACTGAGTTAGACAAATGGATTTTGCTAAAGACTTTTGGTTTTTGCTAAGGCCTTTGACATAACATGGCATGGAAGACTGTTGCATAAACCGCAGAATATGGGAAGGGATTCTAAACAATTATCATGGATAAGAGGAGGGCTGACTGACAGATTTAAAAAAGTTGTATATTGGGTATGTGCTGCAGATTCAAGTTAACCAGTGGTGTGCCTGAAGGATTAATCCTCGATCCATTGTTATTCAAGCTGTAGATTAATGACAATGGTAAAAAGTTCACACATTCCACATACAGCTATTTGCTGATAATGCAAAGATAGGTAAGGTAATCAGGAATACTGCTTATGTGCAGTACTTCCAGAATGATTTGAATAGACTGGAATTGTGGAAATCGGAAAATTGCTGTCACTAAATGTAAAATCATGCACTTTGGTTTCCGTGGTGAGAATGCAAAGCGGACTGTGAAAAATGATATCAGAATTGTGGAATACTGATTATGAAGGCAGATTGAGAATTTGTTGAGTGCAGACTCTAGCAAACAGGAGAAAGAGGGGGTGATATGATTGAGACTTACAAATAGGATTTCAGGAATGGAGTTTTTCATTTCAGTGAGGGTGTAGAAAGGTCGAGAAGGCATCCTTGGAAGCGGAGGATGAATGCTGGCAAGAAGGGGTGAAATATAGATTTTTTTCTCTCAAGAGTGATGTGTGATTGGAATGGATTGCCATTGGATGTTGTATGTGTGCACGCAGCTAGAACCAACTCAAGAAAAAGTATGACGGCTGGTATATGTGCGTGTAGTATGTGGCCTTCCTCGATGAGTTCTTGACTCTCTGGAGGTTCCTCGTAATCATAATAATACTTTATTTTTATTTTGTTTTAAAAAATAAACTGCATCCAAAGTTTTAATGTAGGTGTTCCGTAAATATATTGGGATATGAAAAGCTAATATAGAGTAATGGCTGATCTTTTCAAGAAAAGGGAATTATTATCTTTTTGAAATTGAATTTCTCTTCGGAATATTTCAAACATAAATAATTATTGAAGCGCTTTGATCGCGTTCAGTGATATACACGTCAGGGCTGAAGAAGAATCTATTTCATTAATGATTTTCCAGTGAAAATTATTAAACAAACGTATGCCTTCTCGCATGATTAGCATATATTTAAGGGTTACTTTCACTGCTAAAAGATTGCTGAATGCTCTTTTTAATTAACATAAAAGTTTCAAGTATTGTTTTAATTTTGACCTTTGAGAAATTGAATTATTCTGTTCACTTTCTATTAATTCTAATTTTTATTTCTTGTTGTAATTAGGTTTAATAACTGATTTTAAGAAGAAAAGCGATACTGGTTATTGAAATTTGAATTTTTTTTTAGATCTTTGGCACAATCATTACCTACACTATCATTCTTGTGCAGACTTCACCTCCCTAACAAGACCAAACGGTGTATTCATTGAAAATGTCTCCCTCAGTTCCTGATACTTATTTATATATCGATTCATTTTTTTTTCACATACCAATACATTTCATGCAGTGTTATAATAAAAAATGCGAAAAATAGATATTTGATTTAATATTAGTTTAAAGTAACGAACAATTTTTAATCAATGGATGTTATTCATATCAGCACTGGCAGCACAAATGTTTTTTTTTTAAATTGATTTAATGTTAAGCACTCTTTCATTATAAACTGCATTTAAAGAGAGTATTTGTATGTTCTTCTTGACAAACTATGAAAACTACATCTAAATAAAAAATATTTTCTCTCTTTTCCCTGTTTCGTGCACAATAAATAAATGATGAAAGAACGATGACCAAAACATAAGGTATTAAACACAATTTCGTGGAATAGCAAATGGTAATTCATTTTCATATTAGTATGCTTCGAATGTGGCTTTTCCATTGTCATTATTATACTTATATGAGATGTAATTTGTCGACTGTTGTTGTCAGATTGTACGTTGTACTGAAGGAATATTTTAGCATGACTGCGTAGTGGCGTAGGTGTTTTACTTGAAATATTTTGTGTTATTTTATCGCTGTTCGCATTAATGCGTAATCTTCTCTTTGTTACCAGAATATTGGTTTTATAATTTTATATTGCAACGATTATAATCTGTTTAGTTTATAATCTATCCAGAATTCATCCGTCTATTGTACACGTAAATGGTATCTAAAGATATTTTCGGTCTTGTCTTATGGATTAGTATTTTTTATATATGACGGAGCAATGTCTTTTAATCAGTGTAAGTTGCTTGACATTATCCGGAGTATGTTAGGCAGATGGTCTTCATGCTTATACAAACTTACACAAGCGTCCACATGAAGTATGAGGTAAACTGTTATTTTATTTTCACAAACAGTGTGAAGGCTGAGGTTTTAAAAGGATCACTGTTTAAAAGTGGGCAAATATGGGATGGTGAAATGCTTAGTTACAACGGGTGAAGTCTGGGGTAGTCTTTGAATAGAACCTTTTTTTTTTTTTCGAATTTATATGTGTGCAGTTTCAGAGTTTCAGTTAGCCAGCCAGTGAGCAGATTAATGTCGGGTCGCATATTTGTGTATAATTTGTTTCAGCTCTTTCCTTGTGAATTGACTAGATGCCCGTATCGTCTGAATATCGGCAGATGCTACATTATAAAGAAAGATGGTTAATGTCGCACATGTATACGTTAAACATGATCGAAGAAAGAACAACTCCTTGTGGTACTCCAGGTTATTGGTAACCTGGTACTCCAGGTTACCAGTAACTCTCTGTGGTGCGCAGCTCCCATACGTATGAACTGCTTTCTGTTTTCATGTTCGCTTTGAACCACAGGAGTAGACGGGCTACGAGAACGATATGTGTCAGTTTGTTCAACAAGAGTTTGTGTTAGTATGTGAAACGCTTTTCTCATATCATTAAAACAAGTGCTATCATTTTGTCTGTTTTTATCTACAGCAGAATTTATTAGGTCTATAAAATCATCTAGGAGATGATTTTTATCTCCTAAAATCATCTTTATTCTTTTCACAACCATATTGTGTTTTGGGATAATGTGGATATTTTCTATTATATATTATATTATATTATATTATATTATATTATATTATATTATATTATATTATATTATATTATATTATATTATATTATATTATATTATATTATATACATGTAGGGGAATTATCCAAAAATAACCGGAATGTGAACCTGTGCGCTGCCCTTTTTCTAGTTACGGATGATGCCGCTAGGCATCATGAGTTTGACAAGTTGCATCATCCTATGTGAAGTGGTTCGTTGTTCTGGCTGCTTTCCTGTTAGTGCTTACAAGCAAGTTTAGAGATTTTGTGATGGCCCGATCTTCGACAAAGAACCCTGAACCACAAGGAACAGAGAGTGTCAAGAAATGTTGCTTTCTTTTGGGTAAACAAAAAATGCAGCTGAAACTATTGTTATGCTTCGGAAAACTTTTAAGGACGACACGTTAGGTTAAACGCAGGTCCACGAGTGGTTTTCCGGTTTCAAAAATGGGGATATGTCAGTTGAAGACCAACCACCACGATCTGACCGACCTTCGACAAGCAGAAATTATGAAAGCATCGAAAGGTTTGCCAGACAATTGAAAAAGATCATCAAAACACAATTAATCAAGTTTCTTAAGAGACCAATTTGTCATGGGGTTCTTGCCAGCAAATTTTAACAGAAGATTTGTAAATGAAACATATGTCTATAAACACGCGCCTCCTTTGCTCACATAGGATCTCCATCCTCTATACTTGTCCTTTCTCCACGTGACATTTTTTTATTCTCAGGGATAAAGAAAACCACGAAAGTGTAGTGATTCTTTGATGTGGACGCACTGAAGGAGTGGCTGGTGGCCTTCGACAGTATTCCAGTTGAACAGTTCCAGAACTATTTCCAGCAGTGGAGTACTTTTCCAGAATACTTTAGAATATGGTATTATAAACTTTAATGATTTCTTTTTTTTTTTTTAAATAATTCCAGTCATTTTTGGATACCCCTCGTATATATATTTCTGGAGAGTTTGTGATATATAATATCATATTATCTATAACTTAGTTGATTGTGTCTGGAAAGGACTAATGCAATGCTTATTGTATATGGGATGTGTCCATTTTAGATTTTATTGAATAGTTTTAATCCATATGAGTGTTTTTTTTTGTTGTTGTTTCTTTCTTTTTTCGGTCGGATTCTATACCTGCTCCTATGCTAAAGTTAATTTGATGAAGGGATAGGTCTTTCTCTATTGCTCTGTGGAACCACATTGATAAAATTGCTACTAGTCCTAGTGGAGAATGTTGCTTTGGGGGATGAAAAATGATTCCGACATATTTGGAGGGAATCCGTAAATTTCTGTTAAATTACTTTACCAACCATTTATGGGACTTCGGGTCGCAAGCAAAGGCGTGTTATGTCTTTGCGGTGGCAGTGGCTTTATGTGTATTATTAAGCATGACGTTTATTAGAGGTCAAGTTTCAATCGTTTCACTTGAGCGGTTATTAGTTTGTTTCTACAACAGCTTTTTTTTTTTTTACCCTTTTTTGTTTTGAGGAACCTATCCTGTGGATATTCTATTTCCTTTCATATTCAGCTTGAAATATTTTATTGTTAGGAAACCTCTTAATTTGCTTCTATAAGACACATTTTCTTCCTATTTCTATCAATATGTCTCCCGTTACCATGACTTCTCGCTCTAGTTTGAGCGAGTATTCCTTTTGTTATTTTTTTGTTACATATTTTATTAAATGCAAATTTAAGAACCTTACACAGCGTATCTCCAGAGTTTGAATATGTTATGTGCGTGCAGTTTATTTTTCTGATTTAATTATTTACAATATTTTTGTTTATGACGATATTATGCTGTTTTGATCTTTCAGTTGCCTCCTATGACGACTGCAATATCGCTCTTTGGAGAAGCTGGAATATTTATATGGCCAATACACGAAGAGTTGACCATTTCTTCTCCTATATACGAACAGAGAATGTTAATTTATATGCTAGGAGTGGGTCTAGGTAGGTTGCGTATTTTTGCTATTTGTATACAGAATGTTTATATTTATGTTACCTGCTATTATCAGATATTCTTAAATGCCTTCTTCTGTGGTAGAATGATATTTTATTTTAAATAGTAGAATCTAATATCAAGGAAATGGTATTGTTTTCTCTAATGCATATGTTTCTGCACATTCTAGTTTATAACTTAATTCCTTAACTTCTAATTTACGTTGTTAAATATTATTATTCCGACGCCTGGCTTAGTTTCTGTACAGTGCGTGTGATTTTGGAAGTTTAGCATTTGATAACTGATTGTTTGCTTGTTTGTTATGGATACTATCTTAATCCTGAACTATTTATAATGGTTACCCTCCAGTCTTAGAGGTTAGTCTAGTCTTTCTGAATACATCTGATGTTAATAATGAGAAAGGTTAGTCATTTTCTTTGGAGAGTCTGTTGTCCCCCTGAGTTGTTGAATTTAGAATAACGCAGCTGCCGTATTCGGGGTGATTAGGTCCGCTTGATGGTTTCTTTCAAGTAGATTGGTATTTTGTTGTTTTCTATAAGAAGCATTGAAGTCCCTTTAATATGCAGCCTTATTTAATCCAGACATTCTGATAAAACCGAGAGTTATCTATGGAAATTGATAGAACTCGGATATTTTGCTTGGGGTATTGTAGTAAGCTGCATTCCGATCCTTGGCTACTGTTTTTTTTTTTTTTTGCTGTGTATTCCCGAAATTCTGCGTTTCCCAGAGTTTTCTGCGTATAGAAGCTGTCTTTTAACCTGTAGAGTTATCTAATTATTGTCAGCAGTTTCTGTTGTAGATGATTTATGTGGCTATTTCAATTAATATCTGCATCAAGGTAAATTCCAAGGTAAACTCTCCAATCAAGACTGACAGACTTTTGTCAGACTTGATTGGAGAGCGGATGATATATATATATATCATCCACTAATTTCGTTGAATAAATCAACTTCTTCAGGTATCACAGGCAAAGAATTATATAAAATAACAGAGACGATAAAATTACATCAACAGATCTAGTATAAAAGGCAATTGTTCATTTTAAAACAGGAATGCGTGCTGGAGTTCCAATTGAAGTTGACTACGTGCGTCAGCTGTCACGAGTGCGCCAATACTGGAGACTGGCAATGTGTGCGTCAGAAAGATAGTAGCTGTTGTTAATATGGGATGAATCGAACGATATTTCTCTAGATTCGATAATCTTTCTTTCGAGTTCATCATAACACACATGGATATTAGAAATTTGCGGCCAGTCTACGAGGTGTTGGCGGCCTTCATCCGAGTTGATGGAGAAGAGAACGTGGCTAGAGAGAGAGCTGGGCGTGGTCCTATTCTAGGAGATGTCTCATTGGTGTTCTTCCATACGTAAAAGGATGGATTTAGCTGTCTGGCCATAATATGGTTTGCCACATTCACACAAAATCTTGTAGACTCCTGGATACTGAATAGGAAGATGTTACACTTTAGGTCTACTTAGTATGGAGAGAAGTTTTGGAAGCATAGTGAATCAAGTTCTAATGTTGAATTTCTTAAGAATTTTTGCTAGTTTTGAGGAGAGAGAGCTGATGCATGGCAACGATATAAAAGCTCTTGGGGGAGAAGAATCTTCAATAGCAGTTGAGCGATGGAAAGAGAAAATGTTATGAATCTTTTTAGGAGAGAAACCATAGTTGACAAAAGTGCTTTTTAGTAAATGTAATTCATTTTCAATTTCTGTTTCATCTGTTAGTAAAGATCTAGCTCTATGTGCCAGGGTTAAAATAATACCAAATTTTTGCGGAGGATAGTGATGGGAAGAAGCATGAAAGTATCTGTCTGTGTGTGTGGGTTTTCTAAAAATGGAGATTTTGATATTTTCGCGCATCTCGTAAGTTTTCGGTTCACAAAGGGGGAGACCGTCGTTGGATTCCAGTTCGTAGGTAAAATTGATTTTCTCATGAAACTTGCTGAGGTGGTCTAGAAAAAACTTTAGGTGTTGACAACGTGTTCCCAGATGAGGAATACATCGTCTATATAACGATACCATATTTTGAGTTTGAGTCGAGGAACTAATTGCTTTTTCTTCAAAATCTATTAAGAAATATGTCAGCAAGAATCGGAGAGAGCGGACTGCCCATAGCCAAACCTGAGTTCTGTTTGCAAACCTTGTTTTCGTATTTGAAGTATCGTGAATTTACACAGTGAGAAAGAAAGGAAACTAATTTCTTGGATAGTTTGTTCTGGAGAAGATGGAGGACTTCTTGAGTCGGTACATTCGTGAAGAGAGAAACTATATCGAAACTTGCCATTAAATCTGATTTGTTGAGTTCGATGTCTTTGATTTTGGACACAAAATCATCTGAATATTTTATATGAGAAAAGGAAGTTCCAGGTAGGTTTTTTAAAAAGTATGCGAGGTATTTCGATAGGTTGTAAGAAGGGAAGTTTATCCCCTCAAGGATTGGTCTGAGTGGAGAGTTTAGTTTACGGATCTTTGGGAGTCCATATAATCTTGGGATTAGTGGATGAATTGACCTGAGGGAAAGACGGATGTTTCTTGGTAACTCTGAGGTGGTTTTCAGTACATTGTTGGTCCTATTGTGTAGTTCTTTTGTAAGATCAGTATTTAGTTCAGAGTAAGTGTCAGTTTTTAGTAGTTCCAAAATTTTGTTATGGTAATCAGATTTGTTTAAGATGACAGTAGCATTCCCTTTGTCTGCAGGGAATATAATGATGCCATTATTATTTCTTAAGTTTTTTATAGCTGATCTTTCAGAATAAAAAATGCTGTCAGATGGCGTTCTTGCATCTGACAGCATTTTTATATAAGGTTGCTGCTTTTTCTATGTTGGTTAAGAATATGGAATGGGTATGGAAGGTAGGAGCGATAACAAAATTGAGACCTTTAGCAAGTACACTTTCTTCTGCCGATGAAGGTGGATGGGAAGAATTATATATTACAACTTTTTTTAAAACATTGTAATAAATGATTTTTACGAAACTTTCATTGTTTCTACATTCAGGCTTGAAATAATGCTGGATTTATTATCCACTTGAATTATATAATTTGGCGTCGCCTAACTGAAGCCATTTGACTCTTTATTTTAGTAGATACTTTCCGAATCCATCCAGAGTTCACTTACAACAAATACACTTCGAGTTCCTCAGTGCTGAACGAGAGTTTTTGCTCTCTTAAGGTTTCTCAGAGGCTAGCCTCTGCTGAGCGGAAGGCTTAAGATTTTTTTTTGGGGGGGTTGTCTTGAGAGAGCAGTTTGAGTCACCGTGGAACGTGTTTTCCGACGAGGCTCGTGTGCGTCCTTGTCGGCGATGCTTTTCCCTGGAATATGAGCGGTTCTGCTCAGTAGGAAGGTGAGCCTGTCAATGAGTATATCCAACACTGAGTTGGACGATCTTTCTGTCGCTCGTATGGAGTCCAGGGGTTTGCCTAATTTTTAGAAAGGGCTTACTTAAATAATTGCCTGGTCTCTGAGGAGAACCAACCAGTTCCAAACAGCTCTCAGGCAAGTGAAACTTTATCAAAATGGACCAATAGAAGGCACATATATGGACACTTGGGGAAGTAATTATGTTTCCTGTAAGGTCCTCGGTAAGGCAACTCGTAAATAATGCCGAGTGTATTCCCGTAAGTTCTCTGGTCAAATTTTACGAAACTATCATAGTTTCTACATTCGGCTTTGAAATAATGCTGGATTTAATATCCACTTGATTTATACAATTTTGCATCGCGAACTGCAGCCTTTTGACTTTTTATCTTAGTAAATGTTGCAAGATTATTTGGATATGCTCGCATTATTATTATGGGTGGATATTATAGCTGGGTCGTGTGCGTAATTGGAAGCTCTTGCCTTTAAGAGGTAGCTGGTGAATATCGTGCATATTGATGTTGAATACAGTTCGGGAGAGGACTATGGCACTCCAGAGGTACTGGTAACTCTCTACTTCCAATACGTGAGATTTGCTTCCTATTTCAAAGGTGGTTTCTAAGCCAAAAGTTCAAAAGCTCACCTATTCTAACATGTCAGCTTGTCTAATAAGATTTCAAGTATAAGGGTGCACAATAATTTATGAAGTCGATAAAGACAATTTTGTTATCTAAAGTGCATTAATTACTTCTGCAAAATCTTCCGAAAAAGATGTTCCCTTACCTTCTGAAAACAGTACTGTGTTTTGGATATGATTTGAAAGTTCTCCGTATATGTTGCGCAAGTTTGCTACAATTTGATTGATAATTGATAGTGTTGCTATGGGTCTGTAAAATTGTGGCTGTATAATGGCTATTTGTCTGGTTTTAAATATTTATTTATTAATTTTGGTAAGATCAAGCCCAGGCTTGCTGCGTGTTTCTTGATACCTTTAGGTCTAATGCGGTCGATTCCTGTGTCTCTTCTTGGTTTTGTTTGATGGATACGGGGAAAATTCTTATGATTGGAATTAATGTATGTTTTGTTTCGTCTTTTTTTTTAAGGATCAACTTGAAACAAAATCCATTTATTATAATTCCAACATTTAAATACATCAAAAAAAAATAAACGTACAGTTTAAAGAAAATTTTGTGTGTGTATGTGTGTGCTTGTGCGTGTGTGTGTGTGTGTGTGTGTGTGTGTGTGTGTGTGTGTGTGTGTGTGTGTGTGTGTGTGTGTGTGTGTGTGTGTGTGTGTGTGTGTGTGTGTGTGTGTGTGTGTGTGTGTGTGTGTGTGTGTGTGTGTGTGTGTGTAATTTACGGTTAGTGTATATATAGTGTAAAATGTAATTTTATTCAATTGCAACTGTAAATTACTAATGCATACTAATGCAACCGCAAATTACTAATGCATACTAATGCAACCGCAAATTACTAATAATGCATAACATATTAGTTATGCATTATAGAAAAACCCTTTGCTATTTTCATTGTTAATATCTAGAACAATCTTTGCTGTAAACGAAATATATGTGAAAAATCATTATTAAATTTTTTATTGAAATCTCATGTAAAAATCAAATATATTTGCAGCACATATTGCTGAAGAGAATAAAATATATGTTAAATGTCACTCAAGAGGATTATAATATATGTAAATTTTTAGAGATCAATAAAAGTATTATTATTATTAAATGCACACATGGAACAAATTAACAAAAAAATTCGAGGAGTATGAACATTACATACAGGTCAATAACGAGACCTCTGAGATATGTTAGGAACCGTGCGAGAAATAAAGACAAAATTAACAGTAGCGATAGAAACGCAAGAAACACTCCAACGCGAAAATCAAGAATTGCGGAAAGAAGTTAACACATTCAAGTGTCAAATAGAAAACATGCTACAAAAAGAAAGAAAAAAAGAACTTCAAATTGAGGGAATAACGAAAGAAAATATAAAAGATTTAAGCAACATAATGCAACTGATCGGCAGCGAAATGGGAATTCAAATCGCAACCACAGATATCACCTATATCAACCGAGGCCCACAAAAAAATAAAGAGAGACCGCCACCAATCATCGCTCGTTTTAGCAACAGAAATCTGAGAGACTCCATTCTTACAGCAAGCAAGAAAACAAGGCCGACAACAACGATCCTAAATGATAAGAAACTGCCAACACCAATCTATATAACGGAGCACTGGACTCCGTACTTCAAAAATCTTCTATAAAAAGCAAGGAAAACAAAAACTACAAGTTCATTCTTTTTGAGAAAGAATGAAAACACTCGAGTATACATCATTACAAGTGAATCCGACTTACACAGCCTACCAATATAAAACACTAACTCTTTAAATCCTTAAGAATAAGATTAGAACTCATTTAAAAACTACATAATGGAGATCTCAAACATAGGCGAACATATCCAGTCAGACAACACAAACTTCAAGGTCTTTGACACTTTGAAGAAATGGTCAGACAACATTTCCACCAACACCAACTTCACAATCATACACACAAACATAAGAAGTATAAAAAACACTAGCTTACATTGAAAACACAGCTCAATTATATCATGATAAACATAGATGCGCTAATACTGACCGAAATTGCAATAAACGACACAGAAATTTACGCATACAACATAAATAATTACCAAACCTACAACTTATGCAGACCAAACTAAAGAGGAGGTGGAATTGTGGCATTTATCAAAGAAAAATACAATGTGACAGAAAAACAAACTCACTTCGAACATGCGGAAACACTAATTTTGGAAAGCGCAAATAGACACAATAGTATCAAATACACAACAAACACAATATACAGACCCCCAGATAATAATCCACTCAGTTTTCTTCACGAGTTAGAAACATAGTTAAGCGGCATCGAACCGCCTACAACACACAGGCTTACCCTAATAGGAGACATTAACATAAATACTCTTGAAAACGCTTCTTCAACCACTAACATATATCTTGATATACTAAGTCAGTACAACATAAACCCTACCATTAACTCTCCAACAAGAGAAGAAATACTCAATAACTCACAAACACATTAATGCATTGATCATATCAACATACTAGCTCCCATCCATACATATACATCATCAGTAATTAATGTAAAAATTGCCGATCACTACTTTGTCTCAACTTCGTTTTATTACGTTACCTACCCCGCCCTCCCACCACCACAAAAGTCGACTAAACTCGAATATACTAAAGCGCATTGTCGATAACCAAGTAAAATATACAGACTAGAATTCCCTACTTAAAATAAACGATCCTGTAACATTATACGAGAATTTTCAACTAAAGTTCAGAGAAATATACAAAAAAGCAACAAAACCTACACAAACGAGGCGACAAACAGACCAGACAATAAACCATGGATAAATGACGAAAATCGAAAAACGAAAATCTATGGAAAAAACTTAAAAAGTCACCCAGTAACACACATTTACAAACCTTATACAAAAACACAAGAAATAAACTAACAACAAAACTTCGTAGGGCAAAAAGACGCTACTACTTCAAAACTTCATGGAATATAACGACAACATTAAGCAAACATGGGCTACACCCAACGAATTAGTAACCCGAAAAAAGAAAACTTCAGCACAAGATTTTATTGCAAAAAGCTTCGGTCAGGACAAAAACCAAGAGGAACCAGCAGACTCATTCAACCATGCTTTCACAAACAACATCACGCAACTCAAAAAGACAAACTACCAACGATCAACAAAAAACTATTGACACAAAGTCAACAACAAACGATGTATTTTCCACCCATAACAAAACAGGAACTGAAAGAAGCACTCCTACAACTAAAACCAAAGACCACTCCCGGAATAGACAAAATAAGACTCATAGACCTTATAACATACTTTGAACAAATAAATCCAATACTTTTGAAACGCGTGAACATAATATTTGACACAGGCATTATTCCACAACAAATGAAAACTGCAGTAATTTCGCCAATACACAAACACGACAAAAGAAACGATACTCAGAACTGCAGACCAATAGCTACACTACCAGTCATCTCAAAAATTCTAGACAAAATGACACACACCAGACCACAGATCTATTTACAGAAGTACAACATCATCTCACAAAACCAATATGGCTTTCAGAAAACAAAAAGCACCATTACTTTAATAGAAGACATCGCCGACACAATAAACAAAGTTCTCGACAAAAACAAGCACGCTATCCTTATACTGCTGGACCTAACCAAAGCATTTGACACACTTGAACATGGCATACTACTCACCAAACTATACTCAATAGGAATAAGAGGAACACTACATACATGGTTCAATAACTACCTCTCAAACAGAACAAAAGTAACAAAATTAGGTACATGTCACAGTCGGAGTATACAAGTAAAACGGTGTACCTTAAGGTACCATATTATCACCCACTGTATTCAACATATACGTTAACGATGTTCATAACATATCCATAAGAAGTCAAATATTTCAATACGCAGATGACACTGCACTACTAGCAATCCACACAGACATTAACACAGCTCTCTGCAAAGCACAACAAGACCTAAACGATATCATAACATACTTCCACCAAAATGCAATTCTAACCAACTGCACCAAAACACAGATGTTGATAATACACAACCCAAGAATCATACGCCTTGTATCACTATCGATACATTGTCACATATACTTTTTGTTAATTTTTATTAACAACAAAAATACCTGCCAATGTTCTGAAATCAAACCTGTAACACACGCAAAAAACCTCGGTCTCTATATAGATTCCCATCTGAAATGGACAAAACATATAGAATACCTAAACACCAAACTCCGGATCATCGCAGCAAAACTCTTCCAAGTTAAAGACATTATTTTGCCCAACATAAAAAAAAAACTCCTATATCACGATATCTACGAATCCCTACTCAGATACGGAATAACAGTCTATGCAAATACATTAAACAGCCACCTAACAAAATTAGAAGCACTACACAGGAAAATCGTTTCAAGAGTGATCTGGACACCTTACACGCAACAACCAATATCCGACAAGCACATGGCGATACACAGAATTCTTAGCATTAAAACCCTGAAACACTACATGACATTAACAAGGAATTACTTCAACATCATCTATCGAAACAACAGAGACACATATCGTATAACACGACCTACACCAACTCTCTACATCCCCACACGCTTCAACAACTCATACGGTTCTTTTGTGAGATCACATCAGATACCCATTATACACATTACAAATCACTAGCATCCAATACCTACATCCCATACATAAAGAGTAGCAACAACACAAATAGTGAAGGCTAAATCCCACTCTCTTCATAAAAGCTAACCCAAGCTTCGAAGTAGGTGGAATTAACTTGCCTCACTCATCTACAAGAAATCTTTATAAAGCAAATGCAGAAATTTGTATGTATAATCACTCTTTCTTAAACTTTAAAAATAAAAATAAAAATAAAATAAAAAATAAAAAATTATACAAAAAATTCTGTATAATCTTCATTGTTAATATTAGAAGAACATGTGTTGTAAAAACATAACATAAACGAATAAAAGTATTATTAAAAATTTTAATTGAAATCCAATGTAGGAAATGCAGCACTTAGTGCTGAACTCTGTAAGATTATAAGGTGCAATGGTACACAAGATGTTTATTGTATGTATAAATATTTTAGCAATCAATAAATAATGCATATTAAAAAAAAGCAAAAAAAAAAAACATGACACCTCCATGAATTTAAAAGACCCCTTGAATGAGGGAAATGTTCAGTATGAATACGGTCGGTGCAATGCATTTTCTTAAAATAATGCTGGATCCGCAGTATCTTCGAATACTTTTTGTCAGTGACGTACTAGATGACATGATATTGAAGATATAAAAGAAAGTGAATTGGTAATGCGATTCTAAAATGAATCTCTTAAAATACACTATCTGATCAAAAGTATCCTGATAGGTGTCATGTTCTTTTCATCAGATAGCGTATTTTACCTTCTCTATCATTCGTAAACTGACGTCTAGATCTCACTACGACCTCACTTACCGGTATAAAAGGATGCAAGGAGATGTGTACTGTTCAGTGATAAGAAGTACTAGCAGAATGGGCAGGTCAAGGGAGCTCAGGGATTTTGAACATGGACTAGTTATTGGTTGCCAGATCAATAAAAAATCTGTCAGAAACATTTCAATCCTCCTCAAGTTGCTAAAGTCAGTATTTGGTGACGTGATTGTGAAGTGAAAACGTGAAGGCACAACCACAACAAAACCACAGTCGGGTAGGCAGCGTATAATGACAGACAAGGAATAGCGAGCATTGAAGAAGGTGATTCGTGGAAATCAGCAGACATCGAGTGAAAGAATCACCCGGGATTTCCTCAGTGCTACTAATTGTCCAGTCAGCACCATGACTATGCGTCGAGAGTTAATTGGAATGGGGTTCCATGGTCGAGCAGCTGCCCACAAACCAAGCATTTCTCCGGTGAACGCTAATCGCTGCCTGCATGGTGCAAAGTGCGACGCCACTGGACAGCGGACAACTGGAAACGTGTGATTTGGAGTGATGAATCACGCTTTACCATGTGGCAATCCGATGGGAGGGTCTGGGTGTGGCGAATGCTTGAGAACGATTCCTGCAAGTCGAAAGTTCAAGTTTGTTCAGAAACAAATAAAAAAGTTAAAAAACACGATTTCATTGTGATTTGTTTTGTAGAGATGGTTGCAATTATTTTTTTAAAAAAACAAACTGGTTATTATTATGAAAATCACTTCCTAAATCCTCATTTAGGAAGACCGATAAGGTTCTGTGACAATGCAGAAAACCTTATCGGTCGTGAAAGATAGGTCAGTTTTTTTCAGTTGCGGTGAAGTTTTTCTTGTCCCCCACAAAGAAATGTTAGACGTAATCTAACATATCTAATTCTCTTTGAAGAGTAAGAAGGTTTTTGAATAATTATTAACAGTATTCTTGATTCAGCCATCTCGTATGACTGAATGGCAAATGGTTCTCCAACTTAGTTTAAATTTAATACCAAATTTTCTCTGAATTAAATTGTTTTAAATCTTCCTACCATTAAAGGAACTACACAGATAGGATCAATATTTATAATAGCTGGATAAACAGCCCATTTTCAATCATCAATACGCTTGAATTATTAGCAATCCGTTTCAGTACTATTCGTTTTTGTTAAATAACCTTCCTGCAGGAAGTGTATTGATCGGCTTACAGAGGGTGGTGTCGACAAACATTTCTACACCTATTAATCAACAAAATATAGATGCATGCATGATTTTATTATCCTTTTCATGAAACCAAAAAGCATTTACAATGACAATGGCAGAAAAGATAAAACAAAAATCTAAGAAGAAATATGGATTAAAATATTTATAATATCTGAGTAACGAGAACTGAAATGTGTCGTCTCCGTTAAGCTTACACTAATAGTGCTGCCGCCTATAAAGTTAACTCTCATGCTGTTGCCGTAATAAAACGGTATGTGTTGGCATGAGTTCAGAATATCAGTGCTCTCACAGCCATGGAATAATAAAATGGCTTCACTTTTTAAGGAATTCAAGCTTATGTTCGTGTGGCAGAAAGAGATTGGAATTTGTTTCCTCAGTGGAATAACTGATAGCCACGTAGCTCAGGTCACTGTGAATAGAGGATGCTGCCGAGTGATTTATTCGTTTATGATATTTTGCATTGCATCTCTTTTAGCAACTAAAGACTACTGGTTTTACCTGAGTTTTAAAACTCTAGCAGCGTTTCTTTCAATTATGCATCCACTATTTGGAATATTCAGCATGCTGCTTCACCGTATTCTCATGTATGTCAGATCCCCACGAATATCTTCACTGATAGGCGAATGTTTTGTTATAGAAAAAATCTGTTAAAAGATTTTCAGCTCGTTCCAGTTTAACTTGCCAAATTTTGATAGTATGGCTTATTTTGAACACGTGTTTATTTATAAATTGGTTTCATTTCTCCTTTATTTTTTTTCGAAAGATTTGGAAAAATTCTGAACGATCGACTTTTTACTTGTGAATCGCTCTGTAAGTGGTTTGTCATCATTCTTAGTTTTTTTGGTAATTACGTTTGTCAGAGTCACGAAACTCTTATTCCAACTTGGATGTTTTTTGCTGCTTACTTCAAAATGATTTTAAATTCTGTTAACGAGAATTTAGATAAAATGAAAGTATCACCTGATCTCTCTTCCCAAGAAAGTTTAGAGAATCAAAGATGTACAGGGTGTTCGGGATAAATTTGACAGTTTCGTAAGGAAAAAGAAAATCTTCTTTGTATCTATTAAATTTAAATCGATTGACGAAACAACATTACAGGCAGAGTTAATTACAATACTATCAACAAGATTTACTCAAAATAACCACCATTAGCATCGATCACAGCTTCAATTCTGCTTCGGAACCTCGAACAAGCTGATGCTACAGTCTCCCTGGGAAGGGCCGCAAAAACTGTTTTAATTTTATCCATTAACTGGGCTTTTGTATTACTGGAAGTGCGATTGGTGTCTTTTTCAACTGCGCCCCATACAACATAATCCATGGGGTTAAGGTCTGGGGAGTTTGAAGGCCAAACATTTGGACTGGTGAAGTCGTAGAAATTTTCAGACAACCATTTTTGACTTTTCCCAGAGGTGTGGCAAGGGGCCGAATCCTGCTGCCATACATACGGCCTACCATTGCCTACCCTTGTTATCCAGGGCTTGACTACAGTTAGCAACTCCACGAACAAAGCCCGAATTCCAATGCCAGGGTTCTTCAACACCTGTTCCTGCAGATTTGCGAGGAATTCTGCTGTACGAACGCAATCAGATCGTCTGCTAGGGATCTTTCTTCTTGTTACATCCTCGTAGTCACCATTGCAAGTCTCTAGTTCATGCCTGATTGTTTTTACTGTATTCAGGGAGCATTGGGCAGCAGTCGTAATATCCTTATTTTGATGGCGGGCACGAATCATCATGATACAAGTTATTCTCTTCCATGATTCAGGTGTGTTCCAGCTATCCATCCTTTCTGACATCTTGTATGTGAATGAAGAAGGGTCCAAACTTTTAAATGAAGAGAAGTGTGTGTTAATACATGTAACTTACGGAAAAATATAATTAATTATAAATATGTCAAATTTATCCCGAACACCCTGTATATATCTCGAATGTTGTCGGTTAGTCAAGGAAGTAGAAAGAGTTCTATCTCCTGGAATATTTCTTTTATTTGCGGAACAGACTGCATTTTGTTGTTTTTCTGCCTACTTTTTATTTAGGGACTTGGAAATGGACATTCATAAAGTCACGTTCTCGATATTGGTGCATTTGTAATACAGAATGTCTTTAATGCTTATTCGGCGTTTTCAATATCCAAACTGACGGAAGAGGTAAGTCCTTGTTAATTTTTAAAAGCAGAAACAGTAACATTTCATAGTATGTTAATTTCTAAGTAGCGATTGCAGTTCGAATAATACATACTATGGGGAAATCGGTTAAGTAGGCAATATGTGTTGACTCTTATCGAACGTTCGGTTTGTTTGTTTCCATATAGGAGTGAATAATTCCTCTCCAATTGAAACTGAAAATTGGTATATAGGTTACATGTGTTTCTGTATTCAAGCCAAGATCCAACCTCAAGGTAAATTTTTGCGATGAAAATGGTTTATATCAAGAGAGATTCTCATTTCTTCTAATAAGCATCATCAAGTTAAAATATAATTTCAGCATTATTCTTTTTTTTCGATTTAAATATATTAAATATAATGTAGAAGATTACATTATTTTGGTTAAATATCGAATATTTTTATTTCTCGTTTGTGTATATTGGATTATCTGATTAAGGAAAATTGTTAAGGAAAATTGGTTTATGTGAACGACAACATTTTTATTTTGACAGAAAATTAATTCGCTTTCTTTTTGGCAAAAATAATTTTTACATATTTCAGAATAGCGATGGAAATGAGTCAAAAATGAAAATTTTAAGAAAATGTAGGTAACCACATGTTTGCAATAAGAAGTCACTTTTAGTGATGATTTTTAGCAAAAGGAACTAAGATCGTTGCACAGAGATTATTTTGTGTATTGATTTCATGTAGTCTCGTTCTTTCTGTCTTGCTAGGTTTCGTGAGAGGAAAAACTTTCACTTCCCAAAACATCCACTAAGCTAAGGAATTTTTTCCTATTTTTATTAATTTTATATGTTTTGTATTTTGTTATTTTTTTTTCTATTTAGATCCTAAACTCCGATTTAGAGACCCAGCACGGAATTTTTTCAAGCCGCTTCAGTCCTCTACTATGCGGAAGTTGGTGTCACACCGTTTGATGAAATCCATCTCCCACCTAATTTAAACCTGCAGCCTATCGCAGAGCAGGTGCGCTAACCACACTGTCAATCAGACTAACATACTAATATCCGTAAACATTCATCAATTAAATTTATGAAGGACAATGAAATACAGTATGGAATAGTGAGGCTCAGAGCTCTGCAAAGCGCTGTTGTTATTATTGTATGGAATTACTGACGAAGCAAATAGGATTATGATGCCCGTATAGGGTGTATTAATTTTTACTTCGAGTTGTCTGTTACCCAATCCGCGTGTATGAGACAGGATAAATAACTTACCTTTATATGAAAAAATTCTTATAACAAGAAATATAAGAGACATCGTTAATACCGAATGAGTTATTGAGGCCTCTGTTCAACGAACAGGATTACGTTCAGTGATTTTCAACTTTATTTATGCTCTTATCATATTTCCTAAACAATATTTTCTAAAACCCATTCGTAAAAAATTAATTTACGGATATTTTAAATTTAATTATTGTTATAATATAACTAAACGTGAAAGAAAATTAACAGAAATATTAGATTAGTTTAGATTATTTAATATATAATAAAATACATTTTGCAGTAATCTTACATGAAATTTTATTTAAGTTTTATTTAAAATGTATTTAATTTTATTGAAGTCACGAAATAACAATTTTAATATGGATGCATAGTAGTAATCTAGAGTAATCAGTAGTAATCTAAAGGTTCAAAAGAGTAAACGAAACCTCTTCGCACTGGAATTCCAGTTGCTGCAACTTTCTTACTGCATTGTTTAATTCCCTGTAATAATGTGAACATCGTTTTACCTACGCAATGAATTAATGACTTCAGGAACTTAAAATTCATATTTTTTTTAATATACTCTACCGAAAGAATCTTGAACAAAGGGATTATCACCATTACATCATTTAAAGGAAAAAAGGAAAAACTCTTCATGTGATGAGTAAATCAAAGAAATGTCTTGACGAATACCATTTTCACCAAAATGATATTTTAAAGGTTATTCATTAATTACCATTCTAAGTGTATGTTTTATTTTATTTTCAGGCAGATCAAACAGCGGCACTGGTGGCTGCTATTCCAGCTGAAAAGCTGCCTTCGAGAGAACAGTTCCAGGTAAGACATGATGCTCATTACGAAGTGATGCTCACGTGCAATAACAGTCCTTTGATAATTGATCGAAAGTTTCCATTTATTTATGAAGAAGAGACTAATGGTGTTCATGTATTATGCGTGTATATTTGAGTATATTCTCCTGTAGATTATCGATTTCATATGGATAAAAACTAATATTTCTAATAGTTATATGAAATAGGGGAAAATATTGGATTTTTTTGTTTTGTTTATTTATAACGAATAACCCAATACATTGAATACCTCCATTCCTTAACTGTTGTCACTAGATATCATAAAAATCATAACTCGTTTACATTTCTGTAAATTTAAACGAGTTATGATTTTCTAATTTCAATAACCAAGCTGAAAAATATGTGAAGGGTTTTCTGTTAGAAAAATACCCTTTCGATCTTTTCTTGACTCGTCCGTTTACTATACTGACAAAGCACATATTTCCTTAAGATAACTCAGATTATATTTTGATTAGAGATTGTTTTCTCTTTGCAAGCCACTCTCATACTCTTGCCAATAGCATTAATAGGATGGCATCCGAGATTTTTACTTCCAATTCGAATTTTTGCCGGTACCTAACCCTTGATACTCCAATAAGTGTGTCGAATCAATCCAAGGAAAAGCTCCTACTTTACAGTCATTAGCCAAAAGCTCTGCTCCTCCAGGTCTCAAATTTTTCAGATAAGAATGTTTGAGTAGGATTACGTAGACCTAAAGCTAACTTTCTGGCATTCTTTGTCTCAAACTCCAACTGCGAAGAATATGATTAAGTCCAATAAACTATCGTTATGGCAGAAATATTTGTAAGAATGGATTTTAAGTCTTTCACCAAAAAAACGAATCTTAAATAAGCATTATTCAAAATTATTTTGCTTTTGATGCTCTCCTGTTTTCCTTGCACGCAAGCTTTCAGCACAAGTTTTGCTGAAAACGTGTTCAGAATCTTACTATTTTAAATAATGCACGTTCACTAACTTTCTCATTTAGTATTTTGTACAGCATGAGATTGAACTAATTTTCATATCCAAAAATGGTCAGCAATCAAACTGATGAATTATTATCTTCATCGTAATTCTCTCTCTTCCTGCTGTAGACAAATACGGAGACGTACCAGGTTCATTTTGATGTGGTCTTAATTTAAGATAAATATATATAGAGAGAGAATTCTGTATACACTTTTAAAGAATATTAAAAATTATGCAACGTATTTATTAAGTATACTATTATTAAAAAGAAACTATTCCATGCTCTTTGTTTAGCAATAGTTTCCAAAAAAGTGTACCAACGTTTAAATTTCTGAATGTTAGAAAAACACAGATTTCTGTTAAATCTTGCAAGAAAGATATGACTTCACTTTCCCTCTAGTTATGATGCTCATTGCTGTAAACAATGTCGTATTTTGATAATTTGGTTGACTTTCACGAATTCATAGTGTTTTCTCCGCTTCCCAAATCTACTTCTTCTTGCTTTAAGACCCGTAACGTTTTAAATCTCATATTCCCCTTTTTCTCAGATTCGGGGTTCAGATTCAGCAAATACCTCCGTAAAATCTTTCACATTATCTAGAAGATTGAAATCCGTTTAAAAGAGGCTACTTGCACCACACTCACTCCACTGACCTATTCAGATTAGTCGTTTTAAACGCGAGGATTTTTCAGTAGATAATTCGGAAGTCATGTTGTACTTTCATTTTATATTTTGGTGTAAGCCAATAAGAATACAGTTTGGTCTGCTTAATCCCAAATTGCCATCCAAACCTTGTCATTCGATATCCAGTACCAAACAGGGTGCACCACGAGAAAGTAAGGATTAGATATTAGGTCAGAAGCCCTAGTTGGTTCTCCACATTCTTTTAAAGGCTATGTGCAGGTCTCCTCTCAGTTATACAGCTTTGACCCTTAAGCACCCCTTCATGTAGTACTATCGTATTCTGTATACCCTTGGGGGTCCATGGCAGGAATTTGATGATGATAATTTGGGGAGATAATCTCCTGCCCTAGCTTTCATTGCTCCTCCACGTTTTCACGTTTTTCTAATCCTGTGAAGTTATTGTGCTTCTATTTGTACATCAATTCACAGTTGAGCTTTGAAGTATCCGAGCTCACTTCCCCTCCAGCTACTTTGTTCAAGAATAATATTTCTCAATTGTTATTCCTTAAAACATTATTATATATATATATATATATATAAATTCGAGTTATTGGTTATGACTGGAAAATGCAATTAATGAAAAGATAGACAATTACTTATATTCTATTATTTTCTGGTTGCTTGATTACTTGGATCTGATTAGATAACTTTATTATCAGCTATGATCTCTAGTCTGCAAACGAAATAATAACAAATAACTAGAATTTTGTAATAACTATCGCTATGATGTCACTGTATTGTATGTTACTAGCGTGTGTTGTGCATGATGAAATATCTTGTCACGTCGACCAACTTGCAGTAACTCTTAAAAATAAATGCAGTCACCTCAGGGTTTTTTGATTAATTTTTCTACCGAGGTGGTTACAAAAGCAGTAGCATTATTCTAAACATGACGCACCTAGGTTAGTGGCTATTATATTTTCATTTAATCACAAATCATTGTGTCCTTTATACCGAAATATTGTGTTTCGTTTGGTTGTCGTGACAACCTGACTTACTTGCCTTTAAGTATTCCGTTTAACTGCTAAAATTCTGCACACATTAAATGTTGTAGTGTTTATTTACGTGTTTTCATTAGATTTATTGTTGTATGATTAAATTAACTGAGTAAACAATGTTTACTGAAGAAATGAAATTAAAGAGCCTCCCGAGCATACTCGATAAGGACGATATCGTTTAGTTAAAAAGACAGGAACGTTCGTTTGAATCCTGTCTAGCATGTTAAGAAATATTATTATGCTTTTCGGGTGAAGTTAGGTTATACAGTCTTCTACGCGAGTAACAGAGATTTTCCATCGGAAATTCGGATCTTTCCTAATGACAAGCAAGCAAATCGGAGCAGAAGGACATGCGAAATTTAACATTGCACACAACGCCGATAGGATTACAGAACCTATTATCGCAGGTTGCTAAGAAGCCAATTTACTTGGCCGTGTCAGTTTATTGCACCTAAATGAAAGATACAATGGGATAGGAAAAGTGAATAAATTTAATTTATAGAAATCTTTCGTATGCACTTACAGAAAACCGTTGGAAACCCATCCCGGCTCATTCATTCTGGGTTGAGTCATTGTATTTTTACATTCTAAAAATTAAAAAAAGTAAATTAATAACCAAAAAATAAACATGTTTGTTTTGTAATAAAAATCTGATATTTTGTGAAATTCATGTTAGCAATTTTTTTTTATTTTATTTATTTTAATACGTTTCCGTTGTTCTTTTTAGATTGTGTTGTTCCTTTCCACCACTCAAAGAGTGAAGCCAGAGTTTTTCGGTTCAGGTTTCTTTAATATTGATCTTCTTCTCATAACTTCGGTGAGACATATACTACACTTATTTATTTATTTATTTATTTTTTTTTTATAAATCAAACATTTATTTTAACCGTTAATACTATTATTTTTGTGTTAATAAGGAATAGCACATAACAGTCGAAATCCTCGACTGTTATGTGTTCATACTTGTGCAAACTTAACAATATTTTCTTGTCTTCTTAATTAGTGATTTCCTGGAGAAAAATTAAATTTTTAAAATCTGTATGTCTTCTCGGATGATCTTATGCATTGTCGGCGTATATATGTTTAAGGCGTTCATCATTCTCTTCTAAAACGGATGAGAACATTCCTTATTCTTGTTAAATAATTAGCATATATAAATTGCATTATCATATTCAGTATCATAAACTCCATGTTTATGATATTTATTGTTCTACGTCACAGAAGGCTTTTCATTAATTAATCAAAACTGCACGGCAGTTAATTTTCATTAACTGCCGTGCAGTTTTCAACTGTGCTTTTAATTTCTTCCTTTGGAAAATTTGATTATTGTATTTACTTCCTATTATTCTAATTTTTATTTCATGTTAGAATTAGTTTAGTAACTGATTTTGAGAAGAAAAAAAAGACAATATTTATTGAAATTGAATTTTTTTTTCAGATCTTTGGCACAATCATTACCTACACTATCATTCTTGTGCAGACTTCAACTTCCTAATCAAGAGCAAAATATGTTTTGATTAGCAATATCTCCGTCTGTTGCTGATGTTTATTTATATATCGATTCACCTTTTCATATATCAGTACATTTATGGAGCGTTATAATAAAGGATACATAAAATATATATTTAATTTAGTATCATTCATGTTAAGAACGTTTTAAATCAATGGCTGTTGTCCACATCAGCATTGGCACAAATTATATTTTCTTCTGTTTATTGATTTACTGTTAAGCACTGTTTGATTAATACACTATTTAAAGATTGTATTTTGTGTTTTAAAAACTATGGAACGTAAACCTTATTAAAAATTTAACAAAAAAAATCTTTCCTTCTATCCCCATTTTCGCGCACAATAAAAAATGATGAAAGAATGAAGATCAAAACATCTGATATTAATGAAATTTCACGGAATAGCAAATGTTAATTAATTTCCATGCTATTATGCATAGAAGGTTCTCAGTAATCCTACTGAAATGTTTTAGATGTTTACTAACATACTTGGATAAGGCAGTAATATGTTATTTGATTACATATTCAAAAATCCAGAAAACTGAGACATATTGAACAACTTTCTACTTTCACTTTCTTATTACTTTATTTAGTCTAACTTTAGTACTCATCTTATTTAGACAAAAAGGCTAAAAAATAGATGAACAGCGATAATGCAACAGTTACAATAACAGTAAACAACCCTGGGGATAAGCATGATATGAATGTCTGTCAACGGACCAGGAAGTCGACAAATTAGATTAAGAAACAACAGAATAGACACGAGCTTCCGTAAGTAGAGACCACGAAAACTAGCATTTGGATGACTGGACAGAAACCACTCCAATCATGGAGAAGAGGTCTGTAAAATGAAGGGAACAGGAGCAGACATTTTTCTAACAATGTATTGGAGAATGCTGTTGATATGATAATAAAAAGTAATCAATTAAAAGAGCAGTTTTAATATGTGATATGAGTAATTGACTTGTGCAATGTCTTGATAATACTTCTTTATGTATAATACTAGATTAAACTATCATAAGAGAAATAGACGAAAGATCGATACATCGATTCGATTCGTTTCGATTCACTATAGTAACTCTTTTCGAGACTTATTCAGTTCTTTTCTAGAGTAAATCTGTCTTTGACCCAGGAAACCTAGATTTCTCACTTCAAACGGTAGCGTTTTGTAAACATTACTCAGAAAAAACAATCATACAATCTACAATAGTAGAGGAAATAATGCCATTTACGTTCCACCATAAAAAAGTAATGGAAAAAATAGTTCAATGAATGGCGATTCATGTAATGGCAATTCGTCAAATAAATAATTCATTGAACAACAATTTAAATAATTGAAACACCGTTAGAAAGGCAAATAAAGAATTATTCGAACTGCAATTCAACCTATTACATTCTTTTTAAAATAAATTGATGGAAAATAAACAAAAACAAACAAACAAATCAATTATAATTTTCGAAGAATTCTTTTGATAATTCATGGAATAAGAAATATTTTTGCGAAATATTGTTTTAAATTTTTCGAAAACAAAAAAAAACCTTATATAAGGCGCAGATAACCTAATCAATTAGTTATTCAAATTATTAATATTCACTGTGTTGTATTTTAGAACATTATTCTCTAAATGTATTTATTCTCTCATAATCAGGATAATAATTCAGCTTTGAAATTAAATTTGGTTTAAACTGTTTTTTCACAGTACTAATATTCAAACTGAAAACAAAATTTACAAATTTTATTTGGATAAAGAGCTAAAGATTGCATCAATCTTCGTCCACTCAGAGCAGAATTATAATCCTTTGGATATTTCTTTGCCAAAAGTATTCAAATAAAATTAAACTAATCAAAACCGAAATTGAAGAGCAAGAACAATTTCTTGTGCTTTTTCCAAACCTAGAAGTTCTTTGATTTTCAGAAAGTAAGATAATTTTTGTAATATATAAATTCGGCAGGTTGTAGTAGTGAAAATACGACAAATAAAAATTAAAATCTGTCAGGGTTCACATATATTAAATCCGAGTCAAGTTCCTTTCATACGAAGTGATATACGGATGGCACATATATTAAAAATATAGGAACATACGTAGTATTGACATATGTACAATTAGAACATTATGCTGAGTACTTTATTTTTTTATAAATATTCATAACAATATTTATACGTAATAATAGGTTATAACATCATTATCTCATAGAATATTTATATATGAACAGTTAAAATTTTTATTATTACATTTACTCAACTTCAGTTCAAGGTATTAAGCACATTCTTCTTGGTGAATATCACTGCCGAACTGCGCTTCTTTATATCTTTGTTCTGATGACGTTTCTGCTGTATTCATGGAAGCTGTGCTAGGCTTATCCGAGGAAAATATTAGATAGCGATGTTTTCGTGGTTTTCATTCGGTATCCGCGACAAGTCAGATGTCGATTTAACTATTTGTAGGTGTGGGTGAGTGTACTATATATATATATATATATATATATATATATATATATATATATATATATATATATATATATATATATATATATATATATATATATATATATATATATATATATATATATATATATATATATATATATATATATATATATATATATATATATATATATATATATATACGTGCATGTTTTTTAGTTAGCGTGTAGAAACGAGTGCACGAGCTAACTCAAGTGTGCAATTTGATCTTGTTTGAAGGAGGTTGTTGGGCAGTGCATGTTTGTGTCCATGTATTGGTAACTGAGAGAACTTCGTTATGTCTTTTTTTTTTTTTGAGTAATTTCCATCTAATTTTCCATCACATTCTAATAACTATATATATAGAGCCTGTTTACGCTCCCCGCAGATCTCATTATCTGACGGCGATTTGTTGATCATGTCAGGTATGGTGGCTTTTCCATGATGACAATTATACTTGATGTAATCTGCTTTTCGACAGTGATAATGATATGTGATTGTAATCGCTTTAATTTGTAGTGTTCTCAGAATGTGTGTATTATAATTGCATATCTTAAGACATTTTCAGATAATGTCTTTTGGATTAGTATTTTTTGTATGACGGGCAATATCTCTTAATCAGTATAGATTGCTTTGCTATAATCAAGAGTTTTTTGCGTAGGTAATTTTATGGCTATTCTGATTTAGATTAGCATCGAAGTGAAGTCCGAGGTAACGTGTTATGTTTACCTGTGTGATGATTGTTGCTTTAACAGGATCAGTGCTAAAGGAGGGTTTATATAGTGAGTACTCAGTTTCTAGGTGGAGCCTGTGGGGTTTTGAATAAGTAGCTTTGTTTTCTTCAGAGTTTATATGTATGCTGTTTTCGGTTAGCCATCTGGTGACTAGATTAATGTCGTGTTAAACATTTGTGTAATATGTGTTTACGTCATTGGTAAACACACAAGATAGCCATTTTGTCTGCTTATTGAAAGATGATACTTATTAAGGGAATATGGTCAATGTCGCGTGTACGCTCATGATGGGAGAAAGAACAGCTCCTGTGGTAATCCACGGGTTACCCATAGTTTTCTGCGGTGCGCTCATCCTATACGAGTGTAGGCTTTGAACCACTGGAATGGACGTTCTCCGATTCCGATGTTTGTTAATTTGTTCAACAAGGTTTTGTGTGTGTTAGTGTGTCAAACGCTTTTGTTAGGTCAATAAAACGACTAATACTGCTCTGGTTATATCTAACGCAGTGTTTATTAGGTCTGGGAAAGAAGTGTTCTTGTTCTATTATTTTTTGAGGGAATTGAAAACCATATGGGTTTTCGGAATAATTTGGGCTTTTCCTACATATATATGTGGAGGGTTTGAGATATATAATGCTCTCCAAAATTTGGATGATGACAGACTATGTGGCGATGGGATGGTAGTTAGCTATGTTTCTTTTTCGTGTTTAAGAAGGAGGCGATTAATGCAATTAGTGTATCGAGAATATGCCTACCCCTTTTCGAAGATTTGAATGAACAGTTTAGTATAACACTACATGGTCTAGTTGGGTGTTTTTTATGCTTTTTGGTCTGATTATATATCTGGTCCTTTGTTGAAATTAATTCGATGAAGTGGTAATTCTTCTTTGTTACCGTTGGTAACCGCATTAACCGAATTGCTCGTGTATGGGTTTGTGCGGTGGTTACCTGCGGTTTCGAATGCAGTTCATAAAATGCTCGATAACGCTGTTTGCTAACTGTTTGGGGGATTTGAGGGACCGTGTTTAATCAAAACGTTGCACATTAATAAAGAAAAACTGTGTTTAATCGTTTCACAGACAGTGACTTAATGTGCATTGTTTAGCATTTAATTCATCAGATGCCTCGTTTTCTTCATGTCGCTCTGAACTGTTGTTAGTTTCTATAATATTTTTTTTGAGGATGTATTCTGTGTTCTGTTATTATTCTGTTTTCTTTTACACTCGGCTTGTAATACTGTCATTTTAGAAGACCTCTAAGTTATTTCCATAAGACATATTTTCTTTGTGTTTCTATTAATATATTTTCCGTTTTTTTACGGATTCTCTCTCTCTCTCTCTCTCTCTCTCTGGTTTGAGCTCATTTTTTTATTTTTGATATTGCTTTTTTAGATATTTTATTCTAAAATATCTAAAAAAGCAATATCAAAAATAAAAAAATGAGCTCAAATAAATAAATTATTTGAGCTCATTATCGGAAATAAATTATAAGTTTCGACAGATCCTCAGAGACTGAAGATGCAGTCTATTTTTCTGATTCAATCATTTACAATACATTCGTTTAAGATGCTATTAATCCGCTTTCTAGCCTCAATGGGTTTTAAGCCTTCTGGTATGCACCTTTAATATTGATATAATGGTCTGCTAGTTCGCAGGTTATGGCAATTGTAGTATAACTGTTTCGAGAAGCCCGCATGTTTATGTAAACACAGGAAGAGGCGATTGTGTTTTCAACTATCACTTTTCTTGTGCGCGATCGTATAGATAGGGTTAAATTTTAAGCTGATAGCAGATCTAGGTACTGCCCTGTGTTGTTGTTAACTGCATTCATAATCTTTATGTGTCATAATAATACTGGATATTCTGCGGAGCCTTCTGCTGTGGTAGAAAGCCATCTGTTTAATTCATCAAGAAATGTTATAAGTTTAAATTGGGTACTATGAAGATAGCACTTTATATCAAGGAATTCTCTTGTTTGGTATTGGTATTGTTCCTTCTGTTTTCTGCATATTTAATTTATAGTTTATATCTTTTACTTCTCATTCTTGCTGAATATTATTTCTCCCCTGCTCTTGTTTAGTTTGCCTACATCGCTTGTATTGTTGGAAGTTTAGTATTTTATAAATGGTTGCTTCTTCGTTTGATTCAGAAGCTTGGAGAGTAAGCAGTATTTCAGAATATTACAGTTGTTAATATGTCAAATAGACAGTTCTTTTCTTCAGCAAAGCTTGTTCTCGAGATTGAGATGTGCCAGCTGTCGTATTCCGAAGTGATATGTTGTCTTCTTCATGAAGCATTAGTGTTTCTTTTAATGTGCAGCCTGTTCAGATATTCTAAGGATTTCATTTAAATCAGCTTTGCATTTTGTGTCCCTTTTAGGAATATTTTGCCTTCACTTACATATACAAGCTGACAGTGTGTTTTTTACTTGTGCTTTTCTTGCATGGTGGAACAGTTTCTGGTAATATGGTGATAAGTGATCGGATTGATTGATAGGGGTATTGTAGTGGGTTGCATTAAGATCCTTGGCTACTGTTTCTTTCTTTCTTTCTTTTTTTATTCTGCTGGCTTTTATAAGGTTGTCTTTTGTTTTCCCTAGCAGAACGATTGATGATTTTGATCGTACTGCGACGGAGGTGGTCAAGTCAAACCTTCTCTTTACCATTTTTGAGGGAATCGATGAAGTGATTGGAATAATTTCGTTCAATGGGGGATGCTAATTTTATGGCTTAATTCCACTACCGTGTCTCTAAAATATTCAATTCTGGCCGCCGTTTCTAGAAGAACGAGTATAAAGAGATCGTTTTTATGCTGTTGTTGATTTACGGGTTCATATTTTTAGGGAATTTAGTCCTTGCCGTAATTCCACTGTTTTTTTAATTAAATTATGCTGTCTTTCTGTTACCACTTTTTAATTTCTCTGATGATCAGCAGTACTTCTACAGAATTACTATAAACCTTGATAAACTCCTAGACTCCTTAAATCATTTGTAATATGTGCTGTTTGTTTTCGAAATACTTCTTGAAAAAACGTAATTAAGCATAATTTAATTTTTTTAGTTAATATTTTAACTGCTAGATTCAAAATCTATTTTCATTTTATTATTATTATTATTATTACGCGTCTTTAATTTGAAATGTAAAGACTCCATGGATGAAAAACGTAGGCTGATATATTGCTGCGACTGTACTGATTATTATAATATATTAAGACTTTTAAAATTTGCGAAATGCTGATATCCTGATGTGAAGGATAAAAAAAGATATCTGGCAAACATACTATACTGATAATCATTTGTAAGTTTCATTATCACGATATTTTGGGAACACTTAGCTTGGCACTACAAAACAAAAGTGCTGGTGCTCATAATGAATTTCTTTCAACATGAGCTTTCCTATTGTTAAACAGACCTGTAGCTAAATTTTGTAGTTTTATGGTTTATAGAATTTTTGTTGTCGGTTTTATTCATGTTCTCTCTTATTTTTCCTTTCTTTCTTTCTCTCTTTCAATGTTCTTATGTTGTTATAATTTATTTATTTTCGTATTCAACTGAGACAAAATGAATTAAGCAAACTTATTAATTTTATTAAAACTTATTAATAAGCAAAAAATATGAATTTAGTCAGATTCATTGGTATCTTGATTAAAAGCAATCCATCTCAAAAAAGAAAATATTCAAAAGCACTTCATTCTTAAAAATTAGAAATACCAAGTGGCATATTACAATGCCATTCGATAATCGGAAAAAATTTTATAACTTCTTCGCCTGCGATGAATTGTATATACAAACTTGAAAACCAAGATTTCAAATAAGGATTTGAAAATCACATGTTACTAAAATTACATAACAAAAGGTAAAAGCAAAAATACATACTTATGGAAACTTGCCTCAAACAATCCATATAATCAAAGCTTAAAAAATATACTTAATACAGAAAAACATCCCAATTAGAAATACGCGTGAAACAAATTCTAAATCTGAGACAAACTATTTCCTATCTTGTAAAGCCAAACACTAACGTTATTCAGACAAAACCTGATTGATTGGTACACGCAGATACTAAATATAATCTTGGATATGGCAATCACAAAAGTGAATTTTAAAACATCTTCTGGATGCCACATACAAGATAAAAAAAATCAAAATCAACTACATGTCACTTCCCTGTCGCCAGTTAAACTCAAATTGCTAAATTTAATTCTACAGGAATAGAAATGCCAAATATCACCTAAACAGAAAACTACAGTGATAACGCCATTACTTGAAAAAGCAGTTACTAATGAATTTAATAATTACAGCATATATTCACTCTGTCAAAAATAGAAAAACAAATCACGAAAATTGGTCAGTGACAAAATATCCACATTCCTGGAAGAACATGTAACAGCGAATAAGCAGTACAGATTCCATTAAAATTAAGGAATCAGTATCTTACTAGATGATCTCGGTGACAATCATCTGTGGACAAAGATCAATTTATTTTTGCACTAGTTTTCGCTTCTCTAATTTGACACTATAGAGCACACTCTTCTTTTTAAGTTACTCCGAGGAAATTGCCGTAAGAGGGAAAACTCCACGAATAGTTTCAAGACTTTCTTTAAAACAGAACCAATATTACAAAACTAAACGGTACAATGAAATTGACTTTGGCATTCCGAAAGGGACCGTGTATTTTTAACACTTGAAAACGATACCCGCTACGCATATCCGTATACACAAAGACCCATCAATAGTCTTACAACGTTTCCAGAGAGGCTTTAACGCATTGACTGGTCTAAGCATACTTCTGTCTTAAAAACAGCAATACATTACAACTCGTAATCTTTAGAAACTCACAGATGAACATAGATCTATCATGGGTATGACTGAAATCATACAATCCCCCCACCCCCCTGGCAAAAATTTATCTGATCAATGTTGTTATCACTACGACGACTGCAATATACACATTGTATTTCGTAGAAAGTTTAACATACAAACGTTATAGCATGCAAAAAATGAAATAGCTCACTTTAAAATATAAAAAGAAAAGAAAACTGTATGCAAAGATTTAAAGGTTAATTTAAAGGAAATAAATTATCTAGATTAGAAAAAAAGTATCCGATCAAGTTGACATTTGGGAAAAACAAGAGGAAACAAACGTGTATCATTCCCGAATATGCAAATCTACAATAGTCTGCGCACGCGCAAAGTATACGGAAAACGTTTATAAGTAGCAGAATCGTGCTTGCGAAATCTGAATTCCATCCACAGGGTTAAAGGATGGTTCCTGTGAAAAACTTTGGAGAGATTTAAAAAACAGGATGACTGAATATCTGAAAGATAGATTTTCTCAAATATAAGTAGCTAGATTACTAAGATGTGCTCAAAGTATTGCATGCGACATTTGGGAAAAATAACGTTCGGCTAATAGTGTAAAAACATGATTCAAAGTGGACATCCACTTGCCACATCACACAGACAGGACAGAAAACTGGCTGAACTTGCGAAAACCTTGCGGCGATCAACATGCAAACAACTTAGTGCTGTATAGTCGAACTACAGAGAGACCGCACAGTATGAAATCGGCTGAAGGTGAAGGATTTCATTTTTGCAAAGCTAAACCATTTTTCCAAAGAAATATAAAAAAGCGTGTTTCCAATGGTGTACAATCATGTTAATTGGGAATTTGATGACAGGAAAAATTTTCGTGATGAATCTTGGAACCGGTGATGATAACGATACTTTGTTGTGTGGAGAAATGATGGTGAAACGTTCTTCGATGAGTGTATTAATACGCGCTAAATTTTCACCCTCATTTACCTTTGGGGATTGCATATCAAAAAGAGTGTTTGAAAACTATGTAACGTGTTACATACAGTCAAGTGTAAGTAGAAATTTTAGAGCATTTTATGGTTCCTAGTATCGAGGAACGGTTCCAGAATTCCAATGACCTCATTTGAGTGTTTTCACTACCTGAATTGGCGGGCAAAAACATGCTTTGGTGTCCTTTAGGCAATATGAAATCTATCACACGCACAACCCCTGTCAAAAAGTATCCGATTAACGAATGTAATACTAACATTCATATATATATATATATATATATATATATAATATTATATTTTTCCTCAATAGATAAATTTTGTTCAATTTAAACAATTACGAATATAAATACGATTAACAAAGAAATAAAATTATTACAAAAATATTTAAATATTTTATGGTTACGTAATTTCTACGGTGACAAAATGCATTGTCACCGCAGCAGACGAATCAAGAACTATCTGTGAAACAACGGAAACACCCCAATTAAAGCTATAACATGGCCTTCGAATAGCCCGGACCTTAATCCAATCGAAGAGTTTGGAATATTTTAAAGCGAAAGCTTGACAACAAAAGGCCCACAAATGTTAAAATACGTCAAGCAATCATGGAAAGTTGGAGTGAAATTATGCCAACCGACAGTCGAAAGCTTATTCAGTACAAGCCAAGAAGGGTGAAAGCGGTAATTGGCTAAGGAAGAATAACAAAATACTGAGTTGTGTGATCGGATATACATTTCTTGATCAAAGAATGATCTCATACATTTTTCTTCAGTGTTTGAATTTCATTTACCTAATTTCTGGTTACTTAACTATAAAATATTTTTGTAATAATTTTATTTCTTTGTTAATCTTTGTTTATTTCTTTGTTTATTTATGTTCGTAATTGTTTAAATTAAACAAAATTTATGTATTGAGGAAAAATAAATCGTAATATATATCTACAATGTTAGTGTTAGAGTCGTTAATCGGATACTTTTTGACAGGGGTTGTACGTGTGATAGATTTCATATTGCCAAAAGGACACCAAAGCATGTTTTTGCTCACCAGTCCACGTAGTGAAAACACTCAAATATTTGGGCTTGCACTTCAATCAAAAGTTGCGATTGAATATCCGTATTAAATATATGCACAGAAACTGTATTACTCTTAAATGCACTATTTGCAATATCTGTTACTACCAGTAGATATGAGTCCGATATGAGAACTTGACCACATATAGAGATGTGGTGAAGTTCTACGCCACAATATTTAATGAATTAAGTAAACTTATTAAAAATAGGTTGGTAGCAACAATCTGTTTTGGTTGTTGCGACTAACCATCACTGTATGTCAAAAAACGAATTCTGATTACATAAAATCTCATAAAAAGACACACCTTTTCTAAACCAAATTATATGACTAACTAGAACAACTGCTACTGGATCTAAAAGCAACAAAGAATTGCATTGCTAGCGATGTCCTGTAAACAACTGTCGCTCCAGGTTGCTGGTAAAAACATTTGCAAAGGGACTTTTTGACGGAGGATTGGATTACGTGGGTTATATTCCAGGTAGCTAAGGATTTGGATCGAATTAACCACAAACAACAGCACAGCTCATCGAATGTGCTGTGCCATGTACATGTGACTTGAAGCCTCACAAGTGAAGGAAGGAATACAGTTCTGCTCTCTGATGAGTCCTGTTTTAGCTTACAAGCGGGTTCAAGATGTTATTTGATCTGGATATAAATAGGAATGCAATAACATCCCTCCAGCATCAATAGAAAGAAGAAGAATATGAAGGGCAACACTCCACTTCTCTTAAAAAATGATATGGATAGGACAACTATATAGCGGTACTGAGAACAGATCCTCGAACACTACGTGCTACGGTAAGGGTGCGTTTGGCCCATATTTATTTTTCAAACACGACAACACCAGCTCATAGAGGTGAAATGGTCGAGAAGTATTTTGAAACTGAACCTTGCCAACAACTGCTGTAGCAAGCCGAAACACCAAGTGTACAAAAGATCGAATTTGTGTGTCATTAAAAACAGTTATTCTGATAATATAATATAGTTCGAAAAACAGCTTATTCTCAATTAGTTTCTTCAAAATTGAAGAATACGTTTCTTCAATTTTGAAGAATAAGTTTCGAGGAGTATTTATTAATCGGCTCTGAGAAAGCGTTCTTTAGACGATAGTGACAAGACTTTTGCTTAGTAATCAATAAATTTTGGGTGTGTTAATGTTTACATTATCCTTCCAAGAAACCTGAAAGCATTTATAATAACATTAGAAACAAATGACAATCTGGGTAGAAATATGAATATTGAAAATATTTATATAATCTGAATAACAATGGTTGTCCGTCTTACAGTGCTGCCACCTACCAAAGAAAACTGCTCATGCTGGTGCCTCAACAAAACGACATCAGCATGAGCACCGACTCTTTCGTGCTGTGATAGCAAATTAATGCAAAATGGATGCAGTTGTTAAGGATTTCAAGTTTATGTTCATATGGCATAAAGCAATTGGAATTTCTTTTTTGAGTGGAGTAACTAATAAACACATAACTGACATCAGTGTGAACAGAGGATGCGTTCGAGTGATATATTCATTTCTGGTAATATGTGCGGTAACTATTGTGATAATCAAAGAGTTCTGGTTATCTGGGGTGAATCTTAAAACTTTAAAAGATGTTATTTCATTTACACATCCACTAATTGGAATATTCAGCACGGTATTTCACCACTTGTTCATATACATTCGATCACCTCGAATATCTTCACTGATACGTGATTGCTTTGATTTAGAAAAATCAGTGAAAACCTTTTCAACTCGCTCGAGTTTAATGTACCGTATTTTTGCTGGTTGCTTGCTTTCGAACACTTGTTTATTTGTATCAGGAATTTGTTTCTTCTATGGAAATGATCAAGGAAATAAAGTAGTACACGAGGACCAGCATATATCTTTGGAATCGCTCCTCCTTAATTGGCTGATCATCCTTCTTAATTCACTTACATATTGTGTTTGCGTAAGTCACGAAGTTCTTATACCAACATGGGTAATGTTTTTTGCTACTTTCTTTAATATGGTTTTAAATTCTGTTAATGAAAATTTACGAAAAATGAAAATGTCACCAGAGATTGCTTTTCCGGAAGGTTTAGAGAAACAAAGATCGATATATCTCGAATGTTGTCGGTTAATCAAGAAAGTAGAAAGAGTTTTATCTCCTGGAATATTCCTTTTATTTGCAGGAGAGACTGCTTTTTGTTGTTTTACTGCGTACTTTTTATTTGTGTACCCGGATATTCTTGAATTGAAGTTAGAGGCATCAGTATTGTTATTATTTCGGATGTCACTGATGTTTACATCGATGTTTTCAATATCAAAAATGGCAGAAAAGGTAAGATTTGGTTAAGTTTTAAAGCAAAAAAAAATTAACATTTTAAAATCTTCATTAAATCGTGAATACTGTTTGATCTTCGAAAACCGATTACGGATAGAATAAATCACTTAAATTTTCCAATGTGCTTTCTCTGGTAATAGGTAAACATCCAGTTTTCCTGTTTTTTATTTGGGAATGATATCGATTACTTGTGATTTGTCCATCATGGATATTTTTAAAAAAATTGAATAGTAATAAACAAAGAATCTAGATTAAAAGCTAATCAGATATTTGCTAATGTTGTTGCCATGTTAAAATTGTTTCATGTTTACTGAAATTTATTAATGAAAATAATGTTTTGCAGATATAAATTTGTAGATTTATTTAAATATAATGATTCACGGATTTGAAAACAAAATGTTTGGGAGAATTCATCCCTATTAACATGTACCTCACTCATTCCATTTCTGTGCTGCCAAACCTTGTCAGAATATTTTACAATTCATCTGATATTCATAATTTAAGTGACACAGAATATGATAGTTTTAAACATTTCGAGGGAAGATTTATGTAATTTATATTTATAATAATATCTCGTATCTTTAATATGATCTGACATTTTTCGGAAAATTAAATAATAATTACAAGAAAATTCTCTCTCATTCTTGTCACTCCTTCATCATCAGTCAATAATGTTTCAAATAATAATAATAATAATAATTTTTTTTTTTTTTTTGATGTGATAATATTTTTATTGATCTGCTAAAATATTTACACTTACAATGAACATCTTGAGTGACATTGCGGCTTATAATTTTAGAGAATTCAGCACAAAGTGCTACATTTTCTACATTGGATTTCAATTAGAAATTTTTTTTTTACAAAATACTTTTTGCCTCTATATTATGTATTTACAACACGTGTTCTTCTAATATTTACAATAGGGATTATACAGAATTTTTGAATTTAGAATATACATAATAATAATAATAATAATAATAATAATAATAATAATAATAATAATAATAATAATAATAATAATAATAATAATAATAATAATAATAATAATTATTATTATTATTATTATTATTATTATTATTATTTATTTATTTATTTATTTTATTTATTTATTTATTTATTTATTTATTTATTTATTATTATTATTGTTTTATGTCTCAGATGAATTGCATACATAGTTGCTGTAGTAATTATATATATATATATATATATATATAATATTTACAACGCATTACAATTGTGTATAACAGATACTTGCAAGTTAGTAATTTTCTTCCTAAAAGCTTAGCAGAACTTATCTGAGGAAGATAATAGATGACAGAGGGTGGTGGTTTCATGGTTATGTTCCTATAGTGGTCACAAGCCAGGTGTTGATTTTACTGTTTATTTGTACGTGCTTGGAAGACTTCGACTGCTATTACAGTTTAACTTTTTTTTTTCTCTTTTTGTGCAAATAGGGTTGGATTTAGACATGGTGTGTTTGTTTCTTTGTGTTCTTGCAGTGATAATTTTTGAGAGGGGGGTTTTCATAGGTTTGTGTGTGTGTGCATGTGTGGTGGGGGAGAGAGAAACAGGAATTGCTCTAATTTTCATTCTCGCTATAATATTTATATGGTGCCTGTTTCAGCTCTCTGTATGTTCCTAGGTTTCTGTTGTCGAACGGCAGTTTGTTTATCAAGTCAGGTACGTAGAAGTTTCTGGTGGCTTTGCTGTAGTGATTGTTGTACTTATATGTTATGTAGTTTGTTGACTGTGGTCTTGTTATTCGATATGTTGTTCTGGTTACTCTATATGTTGGGCTGTAGTAATGTTTTAACATGACTGTAGTGGCATAAGTGTTTCACCTTAAATATTTTTGTGTTTTGTCCGTGCTTCCTACATAAGAGTGGGTTGTTCTCAGAATATCAGTTTTATCATTTTATCTTGCAACCATTGTAGCCTGTTAAGTCTGTAGTCTGCGCAGAATGCGTATGATGTGATTGCATATCTTATAATGTTTTCACATAATGCTTTATAGATTAGTATTTTTATGTGGGTTGGGGCAATGTCTTTTAATCTGTATAGTTTGCTTGCTATTATCCTAAGCTTGGTATGTAGGTAGTTTGTATGGCTATTCCAACTTTGATCTGCATCGAAGTGAAGTCCAAGGTAGCGTGTTGTTTTCACCTGTGTGATGGTTGTGATTTTAGGTTCTGCACTTTGTGTATAGGAGGATGAATGTTTCATAGTGAGATATTTAGTTTCTATGGGCAAGGTTTGGGGGTTTTTGAATATCATTAGCTTTGTTTTTCCAGGGTTTATATATATGCCGTTTTCGGTTAACCAGTTATTGATTTGATTGATGTCGTGTTCCATATTTGTGTGAGCGATATTTGAATTGTTGTGAATGGATACTATGGCCGTGTCGTCTGCATACTGGAAGATTTTACTTTTTAGGGGGAGTTGGCTTATGTCGTGTGTATATATGGTAAATAGAATGGGAGATAGGACAGCTCCTTGCGGTACTCCATAGGTTACATGTACCTCTTTGCTGTATGCTGATCCTATACGTGTGATGTGCTTTCTGTTTTTCGTGTATGCTTTAAACCACTGGAGTAGACAACCTCCAATTCCGATATGGGTTAGTTTCGTTAACAAGGTTTTGTGTGTTAGTGTGTCAAATGCTTTTGTTAGGTCAATGAATACCACTAATGTTATTCTGTTTTTATCCAATGCAGCGTTTATTAGATCTGTGAAATCTTCCAGGAGTGTTGCTGTTCCTTTATTTTTTTGAAAGCCATATTGTGTTTTGGGTATGATTTGAAATTTTTCAACGTATGTGGAGAGTTTCTGATGTACAGTGCGCTCCATGATTTGGTTGATTACAGGCAGCGTGGCGATAGGTCTGTAATTACTTATTATGTTTCTTTTTCCCTGTTTGTGTATGGGTGTGATTAATGCAGTCTTCAGTGTTTCAGGTATGTGTCCCGTTTCGAAGATTTTATTTAACAGTTTTTGTATAACTGGAAGTAGGTCGGTTGAGTGTTTCTTGATGTCTTTTGGTCTGATTCCGTCTATCCCCGGTCCTTTGTTAGGATTAATTTGTTGAATTGCCAGTGATAGTTCTTCTTTTGTTACTGTGGGGAACCACATCGACTGGGTTGCTCGTGGACCTAGTGGAGAATGTTCGTTGCTGTGAGGAAAGGTTGTTTCTTGTAGCTTTTGGACAGAGTTCACGAAGTGCTGATTAAATTTGTTTGGCAGCTGTTTGAGGGATTTGGGATCGCAGGAAAAGCTGTGTTTTATAGTTTCTGAGGCAGTGGTTCTGTGTATATTGTCCAGCATTTCATTAATCAGGTGCCAGGTTTCCTTTATATCATTGTGAGCTGTTGTTAATTTGTTGCTGTAATAGTTTCTTTTTGCCGTTCTAATCTAGGTTGTTAGGAGATTCCGTTTTCTTTTGTAATCAGCTTTTAAAGCGATATTGTTCAGCGACTTCTTAAGTTGTTTCCATAGGGCATCTTTTCTTTGTATGTCTGTTAGTATGTTGTCTGTTATCCATGGATTTTGTTTCGTTTGGGGGCGTATTTTTATTTTTGTTAATGCTTTGTTGTATATTTTGTTAAATGCAAGTTTAAGATTATTATATGCAGCTTCAGCAGAGTCTAAAGATGCTATCTGCATCAGTCTGTTTTTCTAATTTCATCGTTCACTATTGCTTCGTTTACAATGCTATGATACTGTTTTGTAGTCTCAGTGATTTTTATGGGTTCTGGTTCAGTGTGTAACTGCAATGCTGTGAAATAATGGTCTGCTAGTTTGTATGTTATGACGGCTGCTGTGTGGCTGTTTGGAGGGGCCCTTATATTTATATGATCAATGCAGGTTGAGGTTGTTGTGTTTCCGACTATCTCTTCTATTGTATACGACTGTATCAATGTGGTTATGTTATATGCCGATAAAAGGTCTAGGTATTGTTCTGTGTTGTTATTTATGTTCCTGATGTTTATATTAATGTCTCCTATTATTATCAAGTATTTTGAGGTGCCTACTTTCGTGGTTGAAAACCATCTGTTTAGTTCTTCTAGGAATTTTGTGGTGCTTAAGTTGGGTGGTCTGTATATTGCGTTTAAGATCAGGGAGTTTTCTTGTTTGATGTTTTTAATTTCGATGCATATGTTTTCTGCGTATTCTAATTTATTGTTTATTTCTGTTACTTCTAGTTTATGTTTGGTAAATATTATTATACCACCGCCTCGTTTTGTTTGTCTACAGTGTTTGTGTTGTTGGAAGTGTAGCATTTGGTAGGAGGATGCCTCTTCGTTTGTCGTAGATACTTCAGTCAGTATTAAAATGTCTATTTCGTCTATATCTTCCTTCGGATAAGCTTGCAGGGTCACGCCAGTATTTTTGAATGCTTCTGATGTTGATGTGGAGAATTGATAGTCCTTTTTTGGGGATTGTCAGTTGCTTCCATTCTGTTATTGATTTCAAAATGTGGCAATTATCATGTTCCGGGGTGATTACGTCTGCTTGATGGTCTGCATTCATGTTGGTTGGTGTGCTGTTCCTTCTTTAGGAGTTGTCAATATTCCTTTCAATGCGACAGCTTGTTGAGGTCATCTACGGATTTTATTTCGATTGGTTTTGCGTCTTGTGTCTTTCTTAGGAATATTTTGCTGTCTCTTATCCATATAAACTGGTAATTGTTTTATGTTTTTACTTTCCTTGCTTGGTAGAATATTTTCAGATAATATGGCATAAGGTATTCGGACAAGTATATTGGGGTATTGTCGTGGTCTCCTTTCAGATCCTTGACTACTGGATTTTTAATCCTGCTAGCTTTTATAAGTGTAGTTTTTATTAGGCTGTTGGTGAGTCGCACTACGACGGGAGAAGGACGGGTATTATTTTCTCTTTTCCTTTTTTGTGGTAACCGATGCACTGACTGGATGTCTCTTGATTCAATAGGAGAGCCGATTTTTGGCTTAGTTGTATTACAGTGTCTCTTAGATGTTCCGTAGCTATTTCTGGGAGACCATTTATTAGGAGGTCATTTTTGTGCTGCTGTTGGTTTGAGAGCTCGTACTGTTGCTTTAAAGAGTTTAGTTTTTGCCATAGGTCCGTTGTCTCTTTAATTAAATTATGCTGTTTTTCAGTTAGCTCTTTGACGCAGATTTAAATTTCTCTAACGGTCTGTAACATACCTTCTACCGAGTTATTATTAAATTTAATAAATTCCTCATATTGGTTGAATTTTTCTGTAATTTTTGCGATATGTTTTTTAAATAGTTCTCCAACAAAATCGATTAAACAGTCTTTTTGGTTTTGTAATCTATTTTCAAGTAATGTATTTAAAGTTGGCTCACCTGGGTTTCCGTTGTTGTTTTCTTTGTTTTTAATTCCCTCTGTTGTTGATAGCTGTTTACTGCCTGCGGTTGTTTTCTGCATTGGCTGTTTTCCACCTGCGGTCGAAGGCAACATTCCTTTGTTGTCTCTGCAATGGGGACTCTTCCACTCGTCACGATTCTTGTTTGATTTTCGCTGCCAAGTAGCCTCGGATAATCCTGAACATAGAAAATGCATATTTCTTTGGCAGTTCCTACATCTTACGTGGTTTTCTTCCCCCGTTAGGTCTTCTTGGCATTTGTAGCACTTCATATTTCTTGTTTGACGATCTTGCTGTAATTTCTAATATGGCGTCTTCCTTTGTTCTCTTCTCGCGTAGTTGACCAACGTATACTTCGAACTTTGAATACTTATATTTTACTTATTACTTAACAGATACTTACAGTTTTTACATCTATATGTTCGTCTTGAAGAACGAAGTTCACTGATGTACTTTAAATTTTAATTCACAAGAAAATATCTACTTTGCAACTTAAAATATGGGAGCATCGAAATAGCTTGCTTGCGATCGCTTGCTGCTAAAGCGCCCTGTAATAATAATAATAATAATAATAATAATAATAATAATAATAATAATAATAATAATAATAATAATAATTTTTTAAACATTTTATTATTGCTCAGATAAATTACATACATCATATGAACACAATTATGCATAACAAATACTTTCTCGTACAAAAATTTTTTTAAAATAATAATAATGACAATTACAGTTTACAACGTATATTATTATAATATTCATAATGATGATTATTACAGATGTTGCTTTGCAATTTTACACTCTATATATACAATACAATGGTTATAATCACTCTACTCTATATTGCATACTTTTGTTACAGTCATTATATACATTACATACATTTGATTACATATGATACATTAGTTACATTTGTTTACATATAATACATACATTACATACATTGGTCTACATGTGATACGTACATTACTGTACATGTATTTGGTTACATACGATACATATTGGATGAGAACTAATTTCTCCGCTTTCATTCTCGAAGCTTATATGTAAGCTTATCTGAGGATGACACCAGTTGGTTATTATTTATTGTTTTTTCTTGCTGTGTTGGGAAGCTACGAAATCTATGATTGAGTAAATTCGCGCGCACGCACGCACACACGCACGCACAGAGTAGATTCTGACCAACTGAGGAGTATGCTGATTTCAGCGCAATGTTATAGGCTGCTCGATCGGAAGTATATTGACTATGCATTTAAAAAAATATTTAAATGATGCAATATCAGAATGTGTTCCGAGAATTCGAAGAATATGTAAGGAGTCAAATGGATGGTTAATCTTATTAAGTAAGAGATTCGTATAAAACGGATCATCTGGGAGGATTGCTATGTGCATAAGGGTGATGTCTGTTATGAAAATTATAAGAAATGGACCAGAACAGTCAAATGGAATGCAGGAAAGTACTTCCAGGCAGACTTTAGAGGAGCTGTATTTGGAAGTGATAAAACGATTAGATTCATACTGATATATTCTCAGTATTAGATTCATTCTGACAGTCTACTAATCTGTGGAGTGAGTTATTTTTATGCCAGTACTACTATACATATGAAATATTGGAATTCTGTGGAACAGTCTTTTACATATTAGAATGCAGTGAGACTATCGTTGTATTTTAAGTTCTCATCAACTAAGACTAATGAGAGCCTTTCATTATGTTTGTGAAACTTGGAAAGTTTTTCAGTTTCTCTGTTTTTCTGTTAAAACTTCAGTTTTTCTTCAGTCGGACTGAATTCCAGTCGCAAATAAAATGTATTTTATGAACAGTTTTACTTTAAACTACATGTACTTCACAGGCACCTCTTGAACACTATTTCAATAATAAAGGCTATCCCTAAACATTCTTCCTGGAAACCAAGAAGTTTCAATTGTAATATTATAGCATAAACTACTAGTTATCTCAAAACACGCTGTTCTCTTATAACGATAAAAGTTATTATTATTTAATAACCATTTATTAAAATAAGAATATACAGTAAGAACGCATTGCTCTTTACATAAGACAAGATTTCTTAGATGCAAAAATGTGTTTTATGATTAAATATAATTAAAAGGTGAATAAAGAGATAGTGCTTTTATAACAGTATCGTGTTACATTTCACTCTCGAGAACGACATTCGCTCCTCGGCTGCATATTTGAAGCCCATCTGGAAGTAGAAAAATATTTATGAGAGCTTTCGAAACGAGAATGAGTTAGTTTCATATGGAGATGAAAGGTTTTCCTGAAATATATGCAAGGCATGCAAACCGTCCGAAGGTAATACAATCCAGAAACAATGCAATATCCGTATAACCAATCATAGGTTTGTTCTCACTACATACTTGAATTGAAAAATTACTCTAAATAAATTAAATGTTAATATTATTTCATCGCTTCAGACTGTACGGTGTGCATGTGCATTTCGTTGGTCGGTACATTACCGAAGTTGTAGATACATTCACATATTCCTTCATCTACAAGAATATTGAAACAATAGAAATCAAATATGTTGAATAGAAGTATCACTATGGAATGTGGTAGGTTTTTTTTTTTTTTTTTTGCTTATTCTAGAATTAGCCTGTGCTTGGAGCAGACAGCAAGATTTTTAATTCCAGTACACAAAAAATCGATTGCAGACAATACCACTACAAATTGTGAAGCCAAAGTGGTTAGTACAATTTGTACACATACTGTACACCTATATTCGTTCGCTTTATTAGCTGTAGGGAGGGCGTCTTCTCTTTCCAACGAAGTTAGCAATGGGACTCTCAGTAACATGAAACCTTTGTAAGAGTATTAAGGTTGTAGGTAAATTTTCTTCTACCAGTGTTTTCTGTTTCATAGGGAGATGGCAGAAATTTGTCTTCCACAAACTCAGATTTGGAAACTCTAAAAAGCAATCAACCGTCTAGAGGAACTCATTTAATTAATAAACATAACACGCTGAGCTCATAGACAATTTTTCAGTAATTCCAATGCCTAGCTTATTGGAGGCTGACGTGTTTTAAAATTTCAACATTTGGTGTCTGCAGCAGAATTACTGAATTATTTCACCTTAACAAAATCTACTATACAATATATGATACGTTTGCAAAGCTTTCTGGAAAAATTCACATAAAAACAACTTACTTATGCACTACAGGGTTATTTAAGTTATTTCAATTATGTATAAAACAACACATATAAAAGCATCAGGTATATACAAATAATATAACGCCATATACAAAAGTACAAATAATTTTTTTTTTTTTTTTTTTTTAACATTTTATTATGTCTCAGTATAAATTACATACAATAATAATATTTACAATATTTAAAATAAGGTTTATACAGAATTTTTGAATTTAGAATATAATAATAATAATTTTTTTTTTTTTTTTTATAAACGACTTATTTGTTTTTGTTTTTACAATGAAAGTGATAAGGTTTACTATCACACAGAGTATCTGCACACACACGCAATGAAAAACATATTATCTTTTTTGTACAGTACGAAAATTTGATATACAAAATGCAGTGTACATTTTATAAATATGAGTATACATTTTTTTTTTAAACTAGCTAAATATGGATTGGCATCAATGTGCACTCAATTCACGATACAATGCAGTAATGCAGCGTACACTCACAATTCAATAGTAATAATAATACTTTTTTTTTTTTTACATTTCATTATGTCTCAGTATAAGTTACATACAATAATAATATTTACAGTATTTACAATATGGATTATATACATTTTTTTTTTTTTTTTTTTTTTTTTTTTATGTCTCAGATGAATTGCATACATAGTTGCTGTAGTAATTATATGTATATAATATTTATAACGCATTACAAGTGTATAACAGATACTTGCAAGTTAGTAATTTTCTTCCTCGAAGCTTAGCAGAGCTTATCTGAGGAAGATAATAGATGACAGAGGGTGGTGGTTTTATGGTTGTGTTCCTATAGTGGTCACAAGCCAGGTGTTGATTTTACTGTTTGTTGGTACATGCTTAAGACTTCGACTGCTATTACAGTTTAACTTTTTTTTTTTTTTGTGAAAATAGGGTTGGATTTAGACATGGTGTGTTTGTTGCTTTGTGTTCTTGTAGTGATAGTTTTTGGAGAGGGGGGGTTGTCATAGGTTTTTTGTGTGTGTGTGTGTGTGTGTGTGTGTGTGGTGGGGGAGAGAGAAACAGGAATTGCTCTAATTTTCATTCTCACTATAATATTTATATAGTGCCTGTTTCAGCTCTCTGTATGTTCCTAGGTTTCTGTTGTCGAATGGCAGTTTGTTTATCATGTCAGGTACGTAGAAGTTTCGGGTGGCTTTGCCGTGGTGATTGTTGTACTTATATGTTATGTAGTTTGTTGACTGTGGTCTTGTTATTTGATATGTTGTTCTGGTTACTCTATATGTTGGACTGTAGTAGTGTTTTAACATGACTGTGTAGTGGCGTAATTGTTTCACCTTAAATATTTTGTGTTTTGTCCGTGCTTCGTGCATAAGAGTGGGTTGTTCCCAGAATATCAGTTTTATCATTTTATCTTGCAACCATTGTAGCCTGTTAAGTCTGTAGTCTGCGCAGAATGCGTATGATGTGATTGCATATCTTAAAATGTTTTCACATAATGCTTTATAGATTAGTATTTTTATGTGGGTTGGGGCAATGTCTTTTAATCTGTATAGTTTGCTTGCTATTATCCTAAGCTTGGTATGTAGGTAGTTTGTATGGCTATTCCAACTTTGATCTGCATCGAAGTGAAGTCCAAGGTAGCGTGTTGTTTTCACCTGTGTGATGGTTGTGATTTTAGGTTCTGCACTTTGTGTATAGGAGGATGAATGTTTGATAGTGAGATATTTTGTTTCTATGGGCAGGGTTTGGGGGTTTTTGAATATCATTAGCTTTGTTTTTCCAGGGTTTATATATATGCCGTTTTCGGTTAACCAGTTAGTGATTTGATTGATGTCGTGTTGCATATTTTTGTAAGCGATATTTGCAGTGTTGTGAATGGATACTATGGCAGTGTCGTCTGCATACTGGAAGATTTTACTTTTTAGGGGGAGTTGGCTTATGTCGTGTGTGTATATGTTAAATAGAATGGGAGATAGGACAGCTCCTTGCGGTACTCCACAGGTTACTTGTACCTCTTTGCTGTGTGCTGATCCTATACGTGTGATGTGCTTTCTGTTTTTCGTGTATGCTTTAAACCACTGGAGTAGACGACCTCCAATTCCGATATGGGTAAGTTTCGTTAACAAGGTTTTATGTGTTAGTGTGTCAAATGCTTTTGTTAGGTCAATGAATACCACTAATGTTATTCTGTTTTTATCCAATGCAGAGTTTATTAGATCTGTGAAATCTTCCAGGAGTGTTGCTGTTCCTTTATTTTTTTGAAAGCCATATTGTGTTTTGGGTATGATTTGAAATTTTTCAACGTATGTGGAGAGTTTCTGATGTACAATGCGCTCCATGATTTGGTTGATTACAGGCAGCGTGGCGATAGGTCTGTAATTACTTATTATGTTTCTTTTTCCCTGTTTGTGTATGGGTGTGATTAGTGCAGTCTTCAGTGTTTCAGGTATGTGTCCCGTTTCGAAGATTTTATTTAACAGTTTTTGTATAACTGGGAGTAGGTCGGTTGAGTGTTTCTTGATGTCTTTTGGTCTGATTCCGTCTATCCCCGGTCCTTTGTTAGGATTAATTTGTTGAATTGCCAGTGATAGTTCTTCTTTTGTTACTGTGGGGAACCACATCGACTGGGTTGCTCGTGGACCTAGTGGAGAATGTTCGTGTGTGTGAGGAAAGGTTGTTTCTTGTAGCTTTTGGACAGAGTTCACGAAGTGCTGATTAAAGTTGTTTGCCAACTGTTTGAGGGATTTGGGGTCGCAGGCAAAGCTGTGTTTTATTGTTTCTGTGGCAGTGGTTCTGTGTATATTGTCCAGCATTTCATTAATCAGGTGCCAGGTTTCCTTTATGTCGTTCTGTGCTGTTGTTAATTTGTTGCTGTAATAGTTTCTTTTTGCCGTTCGAATCTGGGTTGTTAGGAGATTCCGTTTTCTTTTGTATTCAGTTTTTAAAGCGATATTGTTCGGTGACTTCTTAAGTTGTTTCCATAGGGCATCTTTTCTTTGTATGTCTGTTAGTATGTTGTCTGTTATCCATGGATTTTGTTTCGTTTGGGGGCGTATTTTTATTTTTGTTAATGCTTTGTTGTATATTTTGTTAAATGCAAGTTTAAGATTATTATATACAGCTTCAGCAGAGTCTAAAGATGCTATCTGCATCCAGTCTGTTTTTCTGATTTCATCGTTCACTATTGCTTCGTTTACAATGCTATGATACTGTTTTGTAGTCTCAGTGATTTTTATGGGTTCTGGTTCAGTGTGTAACTGCAATGCTGTGAAATAATGGTCTGCTAGTTTGCATGTTATGACGGCTGCTGTGTGGCTGTTTGGAGGGGCCCTTATATTTATATGATCAATGCAGGTTGAGGTTGTTGTGTTTCCGACTATCTCTTCTCGTGTATACGACTGTATGGATGGGGTTATGTTGTATGCCGATAATAGGTCTAGGTATTGTTCTGTGTTGTTATTTATGTTCCTAATGTTTATATTAATGTCTCCTATTATTATCAAATATTTTGAGATGCCTACTTTCGTGGCTGAAAGCCATCTGTTTAGTTCTTCTAGGAATTTTGTGGTGCTTAAGTTGGGTGGTCTGTATATTGCGTTTAATATCACGGAGTTTTCTTGTTTGATGTTTTTAATTTCGATGCATATGTTTTCTGCGTATTCTAATTTATAGTTTATTTCTGTTACTTCTAGTTTATGTTTGGTAAATATTATTATACCACCGCCTCGTTTTGTTTGTCTGCAGTGTTTGTGTTGTTGGAAGTGTGGCATTTGGTAGGAGGATGCCTCTTCGTTTGTCGTAGATACTTCAGTCAGTATTAAAATGTCTATTTCGTCTATATCTTCCTTCAGATAAGCTTGCAGGGTCAGCCAGTATTTTTGAATGCTTCTGATGTTGATGTGGAGAATAGATAGTCCTTTTTTGGGGATTGTCAGTTGTTTCCATTCTGATATTGATTTCAGAATGTGGCAATAATAATAATAATAATAATAATAATAATAATAATAATAATAATAATTCTTTTCAATAAAACTTTATTATTCATATTAATATTCATAATACATTACATGATCACAATTGTGCATAACAGATATTTACATGTACATAATATTTTTTAAATAATAATAATAATTTACAAGATATATTATTAGAATATTAACAAGGATGATTATACAGATTTTAGAAAGCTTTTTACTTGGGTATATATTATGTTAAAGATACCAAGCAATTTTATAAACTAGGTTTATATTCTTTTTTTCCCAAGTAAGCAAACAAACAATTAAGTCACGTTTGTGACTGCACGTACTGCAACACTGAGGCAACTCGTTGTAAAGGTGGAATAAGCCCCGATCACTTTCCTTAGTATTTTACCCGAATGCAAAGCACATTTCCTTGCGGAGATGTATGATGCTATGCATTGTATTTTTATTTAATGAGTTCAAAGCACCACATTGCAACTTGTTCAGGTAAAATTTATAAGCTCTGTATTACTTCACCCTTTGGCATTTTTTAGGTATGGTTCGCACTGACGAGACCTCAATAAAGTTCGAAACCGGTCTGAGCAGTGACCATTACCTTAATGCATAGCATCATATATCTTCGCAAGGAAATGTGCTTTGCATTAGTGCAAAATACTAAGGAAAGTGATCGAAACTTACTTCACCTTTACAACGAGTTTCCTCAGTGTTGCACTACGTGCAGCCGCAAACTTGACTTATTTGTCTTTTTGCTTACTTGGGGAAAAAAGGATTAAAACACCTAGTATAAAATTGCATGGTATCTTTAATATACAGATTTATAATTGTTATTATCATATAGAGAATTATTATATGGAGAAATTTCTCTATATGATAATTACTTTGAATAACAGCATTTTATTATTATTATTATTATTATTATTATTATTATTATTATTATTATTATTATTATTATTATTATTATTATTATTCCGGGAAACTCCAAGGAGTCGACAGACTCATCGATGGAGGCCCTAACATCATGTCTGGAACAACTATTCAACATTCACACAGTATCTATCATATCTTGCCTTGAACTCATTCACGGTCGTAGCACCCACAACAGACTGGAAGCTTATTCCACTCATTCACCACTGTCCAAGTAAAAAACCTAGCTCTAACACCCTTGTCAACCACGCTCTTGCCCAGCTTCCATGCATGGCCCCTAGTCCTCCCACCACCAGTCATATTTTCAAAAATATCTTCTGGATCAATCTTATAAAAACCCTTCAGTAATTTGAATTTCTCAATCATATCACCCCTCCTTCGCCTATCGTCCAATTTCTGCAACCCACAAATCCTCAACCTATTCTCATAAGGTTCATTACACAGTCCTGCTATCATCTTGGTCACTCGTCTCTGGACCCTCTCCACTTCCTCCCCATCACGAAGAAACCCTGGTGCCCATAACTGGGCACAGAAGTCCAGATGGGGTCTTATCAATGCTCGATACAGAGGAACAACAACTTGTTTGTCTCTGCATGTTAAACTATTTTTCATAAGCCAAGTGATTTGGTGAGCTGTTTTAGTCACTTTTGCAATGTGCCCCCTAAACTTCAACTCCCTATCCACCAGCACTCCCAAATCCCTGGCCTCATTAATCTCCTGGAGTACGGTCCCACCAATGCGATATACTGCTGCTGTTCTTTTCACGCCAAAGTGCATAACCTTACACTTTGCCACATTAAAATGACATCCATTTTTCCTAGCCCAGTCCTACAAACTATCCAAATCATCCTGTAAAATTTTGACATCCTGTGCACTCACAATTGCTCTACTCAACTTTGCATCATCAGCAAACAAGTGAACACTTCCTCTCAAATCCTTTCCAATATCATTGATGAACAAATTGAAAAGCAGTGGTCCAAGAACAGAGCCCTGCGGCACTCCACTAGTCACAAGACGTCTTTTTGACTCCACTCCTGAATAAACCACTTTCTGGTATCTCTCCTTCAACCACCCTCCTATCCATCTTACCAACCTTATATCTATCCCCATCTGCTCCAGTTTACTGATTAGGGTTCCATGTGGTATCCTGTCAAAGGCCTTGGCAAGGTCCAGTAGTATCACTGTAAACCTATTACCCCTATCCAGTTCTGTTATAAAACGTGAGCAAGTTACTGAGGCATGATCTACCCTTCACAAAACCATGTTGTCCCCCATACAATATCCCATTTTCATCTATCCAATCCTGTATTCTTTTCTTGACTAATTTCTCTAAGACCTTGACAATGATTCCTGATATGCTAATCGGTCGGTAATTTACAACAGCAGTCTTGGAACCACCTTTATGCAGTGGAACTATTTTCCCCTCCTTCCACCCGCTCGGGACTAACCCGGACCCGAGACTCAAATTAAACAAAATGGTCAAGGGTACTGACAATTCTTTAGCTGCTTCTCGTACTACACGAGCTGGTATACCATCCAATCCCACAGATCTATTGACATTGAGGTTATGCAATAGACTACTCACCTCCACTTCATTCACCACAATTCCCGTATAATCTACTGGTTTATTCGTTTCTGCAATGTCACCACCACCTGGATGATATATTCTTGCAAAGTGCTCACTCAGTAACTCAGCTATCTCAACTGATTCAGTTACCTCCCTACCATCGGCATTCTTTAAAATCATTCTGCCATGTACATTTTTCCTTTTACTTGCTACATATCTAAAAAACTGTTTAGGATTCTCTTTAGCCTGCATGGCCAATGTTCTTTCGTAATCCTTTTTTGCTTTTCTTACCACACTCGTCACCCTGCGCTTTATACCGTTCATGTGCCTGCCGGTCATCTTTCTCCTTAAATTCCCTCCATAGTTGTTTCTTTTTTTGCAGCTCAAGCTTAATGGTGTTATTCATCCATTTAACCCCTACTTGATTTATTATTCGGACTCTGGGTATACGGTCAGCCATTGCTTCATGCAAGCACTTCCTAACTACCTCCCATGCACTATCAACTTCTAGTCCTTGCAGTTGTACATGCCATGGCACTGAGCCAATCAAACTCCTAAGCTTGTCATACTTTCCCGCCCGATAATTCCACATGTAACCTGTCTTAATTGAAAATTCTACACCTTTAGCCACCTCCCAAGTCAAGACCCTATGATCACTCTCACCGATTGGTGGCAATGTGGTCATATTTGTTACAGCCAAATCCTCAGATGTAATTACTAGGTCCAAATCCTCAGATGTAATTATATATGTAAATATTCTGCATTATCATGCAGAATATTTACATATATATACATTTAAGACAATTACATTTTTTGTTTTGTACAAAATTTTGTACACGGTTTAGAGTATCTTAATTTATTTTTAATATTTTTTTTGAATATAAATAAAAATATATATTTTTCGTATCAGTATCATCAGTTATTATTATACACTGTATGTAGATATACATTGCAATAATTTGCAGTCTATAATTAGGAGGACCAGTTGATTTAAGCGGGCTGATCCCACCTACTTCGTAGCTAGGGCTCGCTTTTATGAAAAGAGTGCGATTAGCCTTCACCAACTATGATCTTTGGTGCTGTTTATCAGAGTGACCATACGGCATCTATGGATGCCCGGTGAACATATAGATATACGTACTGTTATTTATGGAGTGTAGGCGTTGGATGCCTACACAATAATAATAACAACAATAACAATAAAAATAATATTTTTTTTGAAATGACAAAGCTTACTATCATACAAAGTATTTACATAATATATACAAATGATACATATTTCTGTACAATACAATGATTCAGTACTAAATGCAGAGTAGTTAATTTTAATAAAATATTTATACTTTAAAAAAACAACAACAACTAAATATTAAACCATCGCATTTACATTTGGATTGTCACGAATGAACATACAGTTCACTATAAAATGCAGTAATGCAACACAAGGTTCAACTTATTTTTTCCTTTCAAATATTTACATATGTACAATGATCATCTATTCAGTATGTTATTTTACAAGGTTCATCACTTTGTGCTAAATATAATGAGATTTAAATAGTAATGATGATAACATAGTTTTTTTTAAAATAACAATCACAGTAATAATTTACAATTATATTGTTCAGAGTTACATAAGTTGTATAATATTACATGTTGTGGTTTACTATTTTTTTTCCAAGTTTGAAAACGTGTGATTATGCAACACTATTTACACGCATGCAATCAAAACATTGTATTTCCTAATTCTCACAAACATACAGTGTAAACTCATAATCTACATTTTTTTATTACATTGCATACATTTGTGACAGTTATTACATACATTATATACATTTGTTACAGTTATTACATACATTATATACATTTGTTACAGTTATTACATACATTATATACATTTGTTTACGTATAATACATACATTACATTACATGCATTTGGTACATATGATACATCTTGGATGAGAAGTAATTTCGCTGCTTTCAACCTCGAAGCTTATATGCAAGCTTATCTGAGGATGACACCAGTTTGTTATTATTTATTTATTTGTTTATTTTTTTGCGGTGTTGGGAAGCTACGAAATCTATGATTGAGAAATTCGCGCACGCACGCACACACACACACACACACACACACACACACACACACACACACACACACACACACACACACACACACACACACACACACACACACACACACACACACACACACACACACACACACACACACACACACACACACACACACACACACACACACACACACACACACACACACACACACACACACACACACACACACACACACACACACACACACACACAGAATAACTCGGAATGTGTGGTTGAAAGCCATATGTTTAGTTCTTCTAGGAATTTTTTGGTGCTTAAGTTGGGTGGTCTGTATATTGCGTTTAATATCAAGGAGTTTTCTTGTTTGATGTTTTTAATTTCGATGCATATGTTTTCTGCGTATTCTAATTTATAGTTTATTTCTGTTATTTCTAGTTTATGTTTGGTAAATATTATTATATCAGCGCTTCGTTTTGTTTGTCTGCAGTGTTTGTGTTGTTGGAAGTGTGGCATTTGGTAGGAGGTTGCCTCTTCGTTTGTCGTAGATACTTCAGTCAATATTAAAATGTCTACGTCGTCTATATCTTCCTTCAGATAAGCTTGATGGTGTGCATTCATGTTGGTTGGTGCTGTTCCCTCTTTACGAGTGGTCAATATTCCTTTCAGTGTGGCAGCGTGTTCAGGTCTTCTACGGATTTTATTTCGCTTTTGCGTCTTGTGTCTTTCTAGGAATATTGTGCTGTCTCTTATCCATATAAATAATAATAATAATAATAATAGAACTGAGAATTATTTTACGCTGATTGCCTATTAGGAAAAAGAAAGCATTAGCAGACATTTTTATTTTTTTATTCTTAGCCATAGACAAAGGATTTTCCATTATAGTTGAAAATCAATGCGATGTTGCTCTGATTTGCTGTTTCATCCTCCGTCCCTGTCATTTAAAATAGTTGTGTTACTCGCATATGATTAATATTTATATTCAAAGATAAACAGCCTATTTTGAATAACGCCGTTCCGACCACCGATCGTTTTGATGTACAATACCTTTCGCCTTATGAACGCTTTACTATAGATTGTGCTGGGAAGCCTTTCTGTTCTGGTCTATAATCAATAAAAATTAAATGGGTTTCTGCTTTTTTTAGCCATAGTAAGAAACATGAAAGCCTTTATGGTAGCAATACAAGTTAAGATGAAATGTCAATCTAGGAAGATAATATCAGTACCGGAAAAAATATATAAATATATAAAATCTGAACAATCAGAGCTGGAATAATCTCCTCACAATTACACGAATAGTGCTGCCACCTACAAACAGAACCTCTCATATTTGTGCGTAGTAAAACATCATGAACTGAGTTCGGATCACTTTCGTGCTGTTTTAGCAAATGAATGAGAAAAATGGATTCCCATTTTAAGCATTTCAAGATTTTATTCGCATGGCATAAATTAATTGGAATTTCTTTCTTGAGTGGAATAACTGATAGACAAGTAACTAACGTTAGTGTAAATAAAGGATGCTTTCGAATAATATATTCCTTGTTGGTTCTCTGTGCAACAGCTGTTCTGACAACTAAAGAGTTCTTGGTGTTTCACGAGTTCAGTTTTGAAAATGCAGAAAATATCATTGGAATTTTGCATCCAGTAATTGGGATATTCAGCATGGTATTTCACCGCCTTCTCATGTATGTCAGATCCCCTCGAATATCTTCAATTATAAGTGATTGCTTTGCTCTAGAAAAATCTGCGACGACCCTTTCAAATCGCTCAAGAATAATGTACCCGATCTGGGCTGGCTGCCTTATTTTCAACACGAGTTTATATATAATAAGCTATAATTACTCTTATCTTAATTATCATGAAATCGAAAAAGTAATCAAGGATCAACATTTATCTTGTGAATCATTCTTGAAATGGTTCATCATCCTCGTTAGTACTCCTGCGTATTTTGTTGCCTTGAGTCATGAAATTCTAATCCCATCATGGATAATGTTTTTCGCTGCTTTCTTCAAAATGATTTTAAATTCCATTAACGAAGAGTTAGAAAAAATGCAAGCGTCATCAGAAAAATCTCTTCAAGAAGGTTTAGTGCAACAAAGATTTATATATCTGAAATGTTGTCGGTTAATGAAAGAAGTAGAAAGAGCACTCTCTCCAGGAACGTTTCTTTTATTTGCAGGAGAAACTACTTTTTGTTGTTTTACAGCTTACTATTTATTTACTGATTCGCACATTAACAAATTCAAGTTCTCCATATCGTTACTTTTGTTATACCAAATTTCTCTCATGTTCATTTCTGCTTTCTCCATATCAAAAGTAAAGGAACAGGTAAGATATTATTAGTTTTTGTCTTTTTTTATCAAAGGAAATATCATTCAGATTACTTGTAAATTTCTGAATATTATTTGCAACTTAAAAACTAGTTTAATTTTTATTGTAATATGAACTGTGTTAAACACCACACATATTTTGTCTATAATTATTCTCCGTCCGGGATTATTTTGCAAGACGATTAGTTGTCTACATATCCTCAAGGAAACACCTTCCAATTCTTGAATGGGACCGATTAATTCACCGTAACTGTTGGGATGTAAAGATATACTCGTGCCTCTGCTATGGGGATGCTTATTGATAAGAAATATTTTTTCTTTTCCATTTATTTATCAAAGTAATAGTTTGGTAGCCTTCCATCTTGTTAACTGTAGTAACGTTTTTTTTTTCCGGTTTATTACAGGTTTCTTTATTTTGGTAGAATATGGAATATTTGCTTTGATTTTTAAATCAGGATAACAAATATCTGATTCAATAAATTATTTAGTCACTTGCTAACTTTTCACAGAATGTTCACATCGCTTTTTGTTTACAAAAACGAACTTTAAAAACTTTAGCATAGCGCTGGAGATCAGTAAAAGTCCATGTTTTAAAGAAAAGTAACCAGACTATATTTGAGATACAAATTAAGATCTCTAATTCATAACTTACAGCACGAAACAGTCCATGAGTAGGTAAACATTTAGTTAACTTTTTTCCCACGCATCAAAGCATATATGGAAATCCATAGTACATTTTTACCGTGGGTGAGCTAAGAATTTTTTTTTCAAATATTTATATGTATATCTATCTATCTTTACACACACACACACACACACACACACACACACACACACACACACACACATATATATCGTTTACTTTCGTAAAAGGTTTCCCTCCGAACCGCTAAATCAACTTCAGTTGAAAATAACTCATAAATATTCTTTTGATGTTAGTTTGAATTTTCAGGCGCTACTCATCGACCTTCTAATCAGTAGGTCAAAAATCTTCGCAATCGTAATAATACATTGCCTTGGTTTTTCCCTACTTGGGAGTTGGGATCTCATAGAAATCCACTGGAAGCCTTAAATATCCGCATAAGACGAATTTCTGTTGTGTTTAATCTAACAGATAAGCTTAGGTGTTGACGGATATTCATGACTTTTTTTATTTTAACGGTATTAACAACATCAAAAACAATTTTATCAAAGAGACGTTTTATTAACTGCTTATATTTCGCTGACTTTCAAATCAGCGTCATCAGAGTACAACACATTTGTACACATGACAGTGAGTGAAACAATACAATTACAATGAACAAAACATATAAAGTCCTATTTTTGACGCCCTCTAACTAAAAAAAAAACATCTATGCGGGAGTTTCTCTTAGGATAACAGTCTCCCAAATTTTTCGCAAATTAATGCAACCATACTTGTTAAGGCTGAGAGAATTCTTCAAAGCCATTGCTGAATCAAAAAATAATCTTTCAGATCTGTAACAACTCCTAAATAGCAAATTCGTTTTCTTCCATCTAATCCTGTGAAGGAGTGTCCAAAGCGTGGTTTCCAGTCCTGACTTGCCATAGTAATAGTAGCGAATGTATTTTTTCATGTTCTTCCAGGAGGATGTTACTGATCTTCCTGTTTGCCCATAATAGGCCACGTCAGAGTTACAGAGAACTTCACACGCTCCTGGGTGTGTTAAAGGGTGAAGTTTATCCTTAGGTGAGCGGATCAGAGTTGCTAGTTTGACATGAGTTTAAACCTAGGACTTTAGATCTTTTGTCCATTGCAATTGTATTGTTTCACTCACTCAGTGTCGCGTGTTGTGCTCAGGTGATGCTGATTTGAAATTTAGCCAAATATAAGCAGTTAGTAAAACATCTCTTTGATAAAAGTGTTTGGTGTTGTTAGTACCGTTAAAAATTAATTTCTGTTTTGTTTAAGCAGTATGATTCTAAGTCAACCGAATTTCCAGTTTATATACTCTCTATAACTTATTATATTCTCATTATCTTAATAAATATCAATGTTCACCGGAAACATTGGCTTATTCCACTTCCCTGGATAGTAGTGTGGGGTTATGATTTTCATTAATAGTTGGATCAAGCGTTTCTCATTCGAGATCTTTATTCAACACAACTTTAAAAAAACACAGCAAAATGAATACTCAACCAAACAATATAAATCATTTATATTTTCTCTTTCTCTAGAGGGATAGTTTGTAACCTTATTAACACGTTCGCTGCCAACTACGAGTATACTCGTAGTGGGTAAACCTGCTTCACAAGCCAGCTACGAGTATACTCGTAGGACGCTTACCGCCGGGAACGAGATTATTGTAGTGACCTTGAAGAAGTGAAAATGCTTGGCTTGTGGGGCTAGCTTCAAAACTGTGTATTCCCATAGAACGTATATTCTCTGTACAAGCCAACTACGAGTATACTCCAAGGACGTTTACCTCCGGTAACGAGATTATCGTACTGACCTTGAAGAAGGAAAACTGCTCGGCGTAGGGGAACAGATCATGCCAAAGTAGCGTGGCAGCGAACGTGTTAATATCAGCTTTATAAACTTTCATTAAGATGATTATGTTCGACTGCGTCAAATATATTTCTAGTGGTGTGAAACTTCGTGAAATTGCAATGCGTTGTTTTTTTGTTGTTGTTGTTTGAAATTAGGGCTAAGCAACAAAGATTGAGGCTAGTTTATTCTCTTTTACTCTGTTCTTCTCATTGTTATTGTTGTTGTTGCTGTTCTTCGGTTCGCTTGATTTGCGGGATATAACAACCTTGACCACAAGACGAGACCGTCTTGTGGTCAAGGTTGACAACGTAGAGTGGATATGTACAACGTAGAGAGATGGTAAACAACGTAGAGTGGATTCCAAACCATAACTTTTCACCAAAATAACATAGGCGGTACAGATATACAACAGAGATTTCTTGCTCATTTCATTGATTTGTAACAGTATTTGAGCCCCCTTCACTATTTTCAAAAAGATTGTTTCCTAAAGTTTGTACTTTCAAAAACTGATTTATGGAAATTATAAATAAAATATCCTGAAACAATAATTACAAAAGCTGAAACAAAATTGTACATGTATTATATTTTATTACATTATTTAATTTATAATAACAATATAGTTTGTAATAATTTAAAACAAAACAAACATAAGAAAGAAACAAAAAAAATTTCTTAAAAGAAGGCATATTTATTTTAGGCAAAAATTTTTATATACTTATTAAATATATATTTCATGTGTACTGGGATAAAAAAGCTTAGGGACGAACATATTTCTGAAAAATAGAAGTGCTGATTCAGACGAATCAGCTGGTAGCAATTTTTATAACTGACGATTTCGAGTAGAAAGGGGTACACGTTCAAATTTTGGAATCGCGCGAAGAGGTCAAATGGCAGCACTCAACAGGATAAAAGGCAAAAGGTTGCAGAAAGCGAATTGTCTTTGAAGGAAGCTCTCTTCATGAAGGATTAAAGTTGCGAACGTGAATGTCTTGTAATATCTCAAAGACATCATCTAGATGATTTATTTCACGCTAGGAAAAATTAGCGGAAGGCTTGAAGATCGCAGAATTACTGATATTTCCAGATAGCCTGGAATCTCACATAGCGTTTTATTCAGGCTCTGTGCAGCGTTTAAAACCAATGGAATGTGTTTCAGACGCTTGTGAAGACGCCGCCATTACTCTAATACGGAACATGAAGGTAGATTTTAGTTATAACAGGTTATAAGCAAAACGTAATCGACGTTCCACAATAGTCAGCTTGCAAGTAGGCTCCATTGAAGCATAGGTACCCGAATATCTCAACAACCTGTGCCAAGGCGTCTACGACAAGTAGCTCTATACACCCCAAGATCCGCAGTCTGTGTTCATTTATCCATAGCTCCTCGTGGAGCACGTTTTCAGTGTCAAGACGCAGACGAGATCTATTTTAGACTTTTCTTCGATTTTAAGTGACACTTGATTTATGTGAAAGTGATACTCCTTACCATCGGGAGAATGTTCTTGATAGGGTGCTGGGATGATAGTGTCGGGAGGAATTATACTTAATATACACATCGAGCTTCAAACTCTGGAAAAGGGACTATGACTGGTGAACGATATTGCAAAGAAGTTCTTTAACCTCATTTTCGAGTGTTCTTTTGTCCTGTAGGCGAATAACTCATTTTTATGGATGACAATGGTCCAAACCAAATCGTACATGTGCAGTGAGATACTTCTGGAGACGGAGTATATTAATCCAGTGGAGCGGACAGCACACTCCCTAGATCTCAACCTTATAAAATACGTTTGGGACACAATAGGGAAATCTTTTGGTGCTCGAAATTTCCCTCTAGGAAATAAACAGTTCTTATCCTAGCTCTGAAGGAAGATTGAGTCAATGTGCGTCAATAAATCCTGAATCACTTGGTACTAAGCATGGTAGGACGTTGTGAGAGTTGCATCGCATTTCGGGGTGAACACATTCCATACTGAAATGTCTCTGCCCATAGCTTTCGGTAAGCACTGTATAGTAAATACTTAACTACGTCCTTAGGAAATTTGTAACTTTTGCCAAAAATATTGCAATTTAAATTGTATGAAATTTATAACACCTTTTTGTGTAATATAATTTATCAGTATACTGGCAATAAATTTATGTCCAAATTTGTTTGTATTCATGGGGTTTTCAAATACAGATAAAAATATAGGTCGTCATTAGCATTTGAATAGCAGTGTAAATAAAATAAAACAATGTAACAATATAAACACTGTATAGATTTATTTCTTAAACTCTGTAAAGTACAGTCCTTCTCATGGCACACCAATAATTTATAAAAATATGGCTAATTGATGTTTAAAAGATAATGTTAACTGTAGCAATGCTGATCAACGTTCATGCTCCATACGTTGCAACAAAAGACAAATACTGATAAATGTGCAAAACTTAAGTGTGGTCTGGAAAATGGAAGTGTTTCCATATGAAACTAGTACTTCTTTGACACTAGTACCAACTTGATGCAACCTCTAACTTGATATTTCTTCCTTTTGAGAGGAAGCAATATATTCTGCACGGTCAAAGAATGCCTCCCAAGAAGACAATCTACATCTTAGAGTTCACCCTGTACACTCCACAGTGCTACACCCTATGCCTCTTACCGACAATTAATAAAATATTAAGATTCGTCTCTTAATTTTATGTGTTCTCTGGACGATATGGTTGTATGCCAGTTTAAAAAAAAAAACTGAATTTTTTTGGAGATAAACAACGTGCTCTCTCTCTCTTTGAGACTCTTTGACTCACTTGTAACTGAAAAGATCTCTATAAAGATTCATCTGGTCAACACTAAATTCGAACTCAGTTCTTTTCCACTGCAAGAGTCTATTATTACATTGATCTACATATAAACATGAACGGTTATATAAAGAAAGTGCTGAAGCCCTACTTCATAGATCTAATCTTAATCGAAATGACTATCTACCTATTCCAAAAGTTTGGGAAATTGTTATCTTCGAAATTGTATTCAATAATTTGTCTGCTGTATTTTAATTTTATTTAAGTAATTTTAATTTCAGCTCAGTAGTTTTTAATCCAGGTGTTTTCGGAAATTCCGAACAATAGTAGTGTAGCCTCTGTTGACAACCAGAGCGATATGGACCATCTCCATCTTCACACAATGGCTTAAGCCTCAAGGTATTTATTACAGGACTAAATGTCAGTTAGGTCATCAGCAGGGGGGGGTTCATGTTGTCGTCTTTCGCGTCACATTGTTGGGCAATATGACACTTATTTCTACAGCTTACGCTTCTGATATGAGATAATGAAGCAACTGTTTCTCTTAATGCTGAGAAAGAGAAAAATTTGCACTTACTGATTCCAGCGGTTACGATTGTGAATCATAATTAAAAATAAGTAGATAAATAAATAAATAAATAAATAAATAGATAAATAAATAAATAAATAAATAAATAAATAAATAAGTATATAAAATAAATAAAAATAATAATAAAACATTTGCATTACATGAAGTAATACGTGATGCATGATCAGGTGCTTTGATGAAATCTAGCAAACCCACTCTTACTAACATTATTAAATAATAGTGGGTTTGCCACTCTTACTGATATCGGCCCATGAAGAAAATTTTCGCCCTGAAAATAATTTTCGTCTGCCAGTATGTTATATACATATACTTGTATATTCATAGGCAGGTCGAAGGGTTTTTAGTCTCTCAGAAACTGAACTTTATCATTCCGCACACCGCTCTAAAGAATATACACATCTTCGTAGCAAGTATAAAAAAATTTCCCCCTACTTCTGTTGTTTATGGTAGTAATTTCGCGCGAATCAATCCAATATCTTTCATATAAAGGCCTGAATCATGGAGTTCAAATTTTGGTCTGTAGAGCAGAAGTTAGATTAAATATATGGTAGGCTTACAATCTATTACAGGTAAGATTCACGTAAAAATACAAAAAGTAAAAAAATATTCCATAGGAACTGTTTTAATAGTTTTTATGAAATAATAAATATAACAGGTTGAAGATTCAGATACAAAGAGCAAGGGCGTAAGAAACTGACAAGTCTTCTGCACTTAGCAATCAATAACATTAGGGGTGTGTCATATTTTTATTAGTTTTCTTTCATGAAACCTAAACTATTAATGGTAACAATACAGAATAAGATGAATAGAAGAGTATAGGAAGAAAAATTGCACAACAGCTGAAATAATTACACAAATAGTGCTGCCACCTATGAAGTAAAAAAAAAACCGCTCGTGTTGGTGCCTCAATAAAACAGCATCAATGTCAGCTTCGATTGTTTTCGCGCTGTCGAAACCAATGAATAACAAAATGGATGCACTTTTTAAGGATTTCAGGATTCTATTCGTATGGCATAAATCAATTGGAATTTCTTTCCTGAGTGGAATAACTGATGCACATGTAACTAACATTAATGTAAACAGAGGATGCATTCCAGTAATTTATTCTTTTCTGGTTTTGTGTGCAGCAGTTTTCCTGACAACTAAAGAGTTCTGGGTTTGCGAGTTGAGTTTTAAAACTGCAGGACATATCATTGGAATTTTACATCCGTTAAGTGGAATATTCAGCATGGTATTTCACCGCCTTCTCATGTATGTCAGATCCCCTCGAATATCTTCATTGATAAGTGATTGCTTTGTTCTAGAAAAATCTGCGACAACCCTTTCAAATCGTTCGAGATTACTGTATCGAATCTTGGCTGGATTCGTTCTTCTCAACACGAGTTTAATTACAATAAGTTACAACTTGTCCTGTCTTAATTATCACGAAATTGAAAAAGTAATCAAGGATCAGCATTTACCTCCTGAATCTTTCTTGAAATGGTTGATCATCCTGGTTAGTACTCCTGCCTATTTTGTTACCTTGAGTCATGATATTCTAATCCCATCATGGATAATGTTTTTTGCTGCTTTCTTTAAAATTATTTTAAATTCCATTAACGAAGAGTTAATGAAAACGAAAGCGTCACCAGGAAAATCTCCCGAAGAAGATTTAATGAAACAAAAATGTATATATCTGGAATGTTGTCGATTAATGAAGGAAGTGGAAAGAGTTCTTTCTCCTGGAATTTTTATTTTATTCGCTAGAGAAATTAGTTTTTGTTGTTTTACAGCGTACTATTTATTTGGTGATTCAGACAATCAGAGACTGATGTTCTCAGTATCGTTATTGCTATTATACAAGATTTGTCTGATGTTTATTTCGGCTTTTTCCATATCAAAAGTAAAGGAACAGGTAAGATATTATTAGTTTTTTAAGCAAAAGAAATATCACTTAGCAGTAGTAAATTTTTAATATTATTTGCTATTGGAAAACGAATTTAGGTTTAATTGAAATATGGAGTAAATCTCTTAATCGCTATATATATTTTGTCTATTAATTTTCTCCGTGAGCGTTAATTGTTTTCGAGACGACTAGTGTTTCTTGTGTTTCTATCGCTACCGTTAATTTTCTCTTTATTTCTTGCACGGTTCCTAACATTTCTTTTGGGGTCACGTTATTGAACTGTATGTAATGTTCATGCTCCTCACATTTTTTGTTGATTTGTTCCATGTGTATATTTAGCAAGTCTTTAACCATGAGTTTGAATGAATCAAAGTTATCTGTAATTTTAGGATCAGGAAGCCACTTACCTTGATGTGCATCGTTGCTTTTCTTTGGTGTCTGTTCTTTGTTCTTTATTTTTTTCACGGCATTGTAGACAGCGCCATTCGGTCCGTTTCGCGGCTTCTTTTGCTTTCGATGTGCTTTCTGAGATCCCTGAACATTGGAATTGTTGTTTTTGGCCACATCCAGAACAATGCGTCCCATTCTCTTTGTCGTTTAATGGCACTTGTTACAGCTCATTGTACTCGACCTTCGCTGTCTCGGAGACAGCGAAGGTCAAGTACATTGAGCTGTAACGAGTTGTTCTTAAGGATGTGAAGAGTTAGTGTTTTATATTGGTAGGCTGTGTAGGTCGGATTCTCTTGCAATTATATAAACTCTAGTGTTTTCATTCTTTCTCATAAATATCTGTGAATCCATATGTATGGAAAACTACAAATCCACAGGAACTTGTAGTTTTTCTCTGTTTTTTGGTATAAAAGATTTTTAAAGTTTGGAGTCCAGTGTTCAGTTATATAGATTGGTGACATTTGAACTTTCTTCCCGTTAGCGACTGTAGTGCGACTTTTAAAATGGCAACGTCCTTTGTTGATTGGTGAGAGTAGTTCACTCTATGATTTTCAGCACTGAAAATTTGGATATTACTTAGCCGAGTTTGATGATTTAAACGTCCCTGTCTTCAGCGTGAGAAGAAGAATTAAGCAGAAACACTTTCAAATTAAAAACATGATTTAAACTTTAAACCTGTAAAAACGAGTGCAGCGATTACAGCATGTATGCACCCGTCTATCTACACAGCGCCCTCTGTGATAATACAAATACTGTGATACTACTACTACTACTACTACTACTGCTAATAATAATAATAATAATAATAATAATAATAATAATAATAATAATAATAATAATAATAATAATGAATCTTTAACACAATCCGTATTTGCATAACGAATATCATACTAGTTAGTTGAAGATAATGTATTTTGTTTCTGCTTTAAATCGCAGCAAGATTTCTGAAATGCTAAAATGGATCTTTATATTAAATAGAATCAGCAAGGAATTTAAATACCGAAATAAAAGGTCACATTTTTATAATATTATTGTGATATGGTCTTATATCACAATAATATAAGATAATAGTATATATAGTATATATAGTATAGATAATAAGACAATAATATAATATAATAAAATTATAATAGTATAATATTTTAATAGTTATATCATCATAGCTCAGTCGCAAGTCCAGTGCAATATTTGTTTCACACTGTAATATATTAGGTTCGTAGCCAACTTGAAAGGCGAGCCTTTACGTGAGCTTCCCAAATTGAGAGGAGTGAACTAGTTTCATCCTGAGGTAGAGGAATCTTCCCTTGTGAAAGCTTCAGTTTTTCGTTCGCAAAATAAGCAAAACGAATTAAAACATCACAACAAATATATTACGTTGTAATCATAACACCACCACTATTATTTTCACAGACAACCAAAAACATCCATGCCCAGGGCGAAATCCGAACCCGCAGCCTTTTTGGTTGTTATTATTAATATTTTATTATTTTATATAAATAATAAAATAATAACTCGGGGCAGAGCTGACTACTACCGGGTGCGTCCCCAGGTGGCGGATCGGGGAACAGCCTTCATATATGGAGGTTAGCTGCGATAAAAGCAGAGCAATCTGGCGAATAAGCAGCCGTGGACGAACAGCGACTGAGCTATCAGGGCGTGGGGGAGCAGAAGTGGCAACTCTGTCTCACTTAAAACCTCACAAAGCCCAATGACAACTCGGTGACATGGCGAGTAGTGCCGCCATTAAATAAGTACCTGCTGGGGTCACCGCCCCTGACATTGGGAAGCAGCATTGTCAGTACTGACACAAGGTTGAAGCCAAATGATGACGGAAAAGCTTGTGATCAGAGATTTGCAGATGGCAATATGATTATATTGTGTACGTCTGTAATACTGCAGAGCAGAAAGCAAACGGAGAAACTACTGCTCTACCTTATCTCCAGAACAACCACCATGGCGAGCAAACCCTTACAATTGGCCCCAAGTTCCCGGCGTCCCTTAAATGGGACAGGGGGGCGAAGAATCTCCGGGCTCAAAATGGTGTCCACTTTTAAAATTGCAACTTGGAATGTCAGAACTCTGTATGAAGCTGGCAAATTAAGAAATGCCACAAGAGAAATGAAGAGGCTGGGCATCCGGATTTTGGGAATTTGCGAGACAAGATGGCCAGGATCTGGAAAGTGTCAACAAGATAATATGACAATGTATTACTCTAGGAATGATGAGAACAAACATCGATATGGTGTAGCTGTAATAGTAGATGAAGAAATCAATAAATCAGTAATAAATTGGATTCCATTTTCTGAAAGGATAATGCTGTTACAACTTAAGGGAAACCCCGTTAACATAAATATCATCCAAGCTTATGCACCCACAGCTGACAAAAGTGAAGAAGATGTTGAAGAGTTTTATGAACACCTAAAAGAGATTAAAAACCTAACAAAGAAACATGATATAAACATAGTGATGGGTGACTTCAATGCAAAAGTGGGAAGAGGGAGTGATGGAGAAATTGTTGGCGAACATGGCTTAGGCACCAGAAATGACAGAGGAGATCGCCTAGTCCAATTCTGTCAGGAAGAAGATCTAACAATAGCAAATACCTGGTTTAAACTTCCACCAAGAAGACTGTACACTTGGAAATCGCCTCAAGATAACCAACATAATATTGTCAGAAATCAAATTGATTATATACTGATAAATAAAAGATTCCACAGTAGTATAAAGAGTGCAAAGACATCCTGGAGCAGATATCTCATCAGACCACAATCCCATAGTTGCAGAAGTACGTCTTAGATTAAAATCAGCTAAAAAATCACAAAAGAAGAAAAAGAAAATTGATGTAGAAAAACTGAAAGACCCGAACATAAATAAAAGTGCCAAGACACAGCTTAACCTGCGATTACAACAGATTAACATAGAAGAAAATAAAAGTGTGGAATCTCTTTGGAATAGCTTAAAGAATGCCATCGTAACAACAAGTATTGAAGAAGTAGGTTATGTGAATAATATAAAACAACAGGAATGGATGACAGATGAGATTCTTTCTCTTATTGATACAAGAAGAATGTATAAAAACAAAGACCTAGCCAGGTATACAGAAACACATAACATCATCAAGAAAAAAATAAAAGAAGCCAAGGAAAATTGGATGAAAAATTTATGTACTGAAATTGAACTGCTTCAGAAACAACATGATAATTTCAATCTGTATAAGAAAATCAACGAAATTTCCGGAAAACTGAGGAAAAAGCAAATAGTGTCTCTAAGAGACGAAAATGGAAAAATAGTTCTAGAAGAAGAGAATAAAGCACAGATTTGGATAAAATATGTAACAGAACTTTTCAATGATACTAGACAGAAGCCTATAAATATAAAAGATAACATTCAATGGCCAGCAATCATGAAATGCGAAATAGAGAATGCTATGCAAACAAGTAAAACAGGAAAAGCCAGTGGACCAGATGGTATGCAAACAGAATTTTTAAAATTATTCGAACCAGATAACATCAAACTTCTTGAAAAACTATTTAATAAAATATATGAAATTGATGAATTTCCATCAGATTGGCTCAAATCTACATTTATCACTATCCCAAAGAAACCCAAAGCGAATTCCTGTGGTGACTTCAGACTTATTAGTCTAATGAGCCAAACATTAAAAATATTTTTGAAAGTAATTCAGAATCGCATTTATAGAAAAAGTGAAGAAACTCTAAGTGAAACACAATTCGGCTTTCGGAATGGTTTTGGTACTAGAGAGGCCCTTTTCTGTACCCAAATATCGATACAAATATGCATAGAAAAACAGAAATCTGTCTTTATGTGTTTCATAGATTTTGAAAAAGCATTCGACAAAGTCAGACACACCAACTTAATAGAAATCCTTCAACAAATAAGGCTAGACGAACAAGACATAAGACTAATAACAAATCTGTATTGGAATCAGTCAGCTACCGTTCAATTAGACAACATTACCACCAGTGATATTAACATCAAAAGAGGAGTGAGACAAGGATGTGTGCTCTCACCACTCCTGTTCAACATATATGCAGAGGTAATCTTTAAAAAAGCACTGGAAGAATGTCCAGAGGGAATCACAATAAATGGAAAGATTGTTAACAACCTACGATATGCAGATGACACCGTGCTAATTGCAGATAACATTATTGATCTCCAAAAACTCGTTGACAGAGTATACATAGAAAGCCAAAGAATGGGAATAAATATAAACATCAACAAGACAAAATACATGATCATCAGCAAACATCCAGCCTCATCAATGAAACTGACACTCAATGGGAAAAATATTGATCAAGTGTCAAGATATAAATGTCTTGGTTGCTGGCTTAATGAACGGTGGGATCCAGAAATAGATACAAAGACAAGGATTGAAGTTGCACGGCAGTCCTTCATGAAAATGAGAACACTATTCTGCAATAAAGACCTAAACATGGAAGTCAGATGCCGAATGCTGAAATGTTACGTGTGGTCTATTTTGCTCTATGGAGTTGAAACATGGACATTGAAGGCGACAACCGTCAAGAAAATCGAAGCCTTTGAGATGTGGCTATACAGAAGAATGCTAAAGATATCATGGACAGAAAAATTACCAATGAAGATGTCTTAAAATCCATTGGCAAAGCAAAACATCTTGTACAAATAATCAAGAAACGAAAAACATCATATCTTGGACACATCATGAGAAACAGCAAATACCAACTTCTACAAACTATTTTGGTAGGAAGAATTGATGGCAAAGGAACTAGAGGAAGAAAAAGAATATCATGGTTTGACAGCATCAAGACGTGGACAGGAAAGAGCAGTGCACAACTGCTCAGATTAGCACAAGAGCGCAGTTTGTTCGCCAAGATGGTCGCTGACCTTCGATAGAAGATAGCACAATAATAATAAGAAGAAAATATTATATATTATTTTATTATTTTATTATATATTATATATTATATATTATTTTAATAAAATAAAATATTTATATATTATTTTATATAAATAAATAAATGTATAAATAATGTTTTATTATTAAACACAGTTTTATTTTTATACTTACTTTCAGAAGTGCATATGGCTAAGCATTATGAAAGAGCCAAACCTGGTTGACCGAGTGGTTAGCTTACCCACTCTCCAGCCAAGAGGCTGCGCTGCGGGTTCGAATCCCGCCTAGGGCATGGATGTTTGTGATTGTCTTGAAAACATTTATGGTAACAACAGAAGATGAAATGAATTGACAATCTAGGCAGAAATATATTACAAATATTATAAAATCTAAATAACATCAGTTAAAATAGTCTTCATTAACTTTTTACACGGAGAGTGCTGCCACCTATGAATAAAATTACACCTGCTAAGGCAGTAATAAAACTACATCAGCATAAGCCCAATTCTTTTCGTGATAGTTAATGAATGACAAACCGGATGTAATTTTGATGCAACATTTCAAGATTTTCTTCGTATGGCATAAAGTAATTGGAATTTCTTTTCTCAGTGAAATAACGGATCGACTCATAACTGACGTTCATATGAACAGAGGATACAGTCAAGTAACGTATTCGTTTCCGGTACTGGGTGTAGCAGATATTGTAAAAACTAAATATATCTGGATTTACAAGCTGAGCCTTGAAACTCTAGTGGATGTATATATGAAAAAAAAAAAAAACTTTCAAATATACATCCACTGATTGCACTATTCAGCACAGTATCTCACCGGCTTCTAACGTATATCAGATCCCCTCGAATATCTTCACTGACATGTGATTGTTTTGGTTTAGAACAATCTGTGACAACCACTATATCTCGGTCGAATTTAATAATGTGACTTTCGTCCTTATAAATATATATTTATTGATAATCGGCTTTCAATTTTCCTTCGTAAATTATCAAGAAAGTACAAAAATACTCAAGGATCCGTATTTACTTGGTGAATCTCTATCTCTCTCTCTCTCTCTGTAAGTGGTTAGTATCCATTCTGGTTCTCTTGCGTATCCTGTTTGTCGGAATCCCGAAATTCTTATTAACATGGATACTATTTTTCGGTATTTTCTTGAAAAGGATTTTGAACTCCGTTAACGAAGATTTAGAAAAAATTAAAATGTCAACACAGATATTTCGTACAGAAGATTTAGAGAAACAATGAGGTATATAACTTTGAATGTTGTCGGTTAATGAAGAAAGTACAAAGAGTTCTATATCCCGGAGTATTTATGTTATTTGAATCAAAGACCACATGTTGTTGTTTAACTGCGTTCTTTTTATTAACGATACGGACATTTATAAGTTCATGTTTTTGATATCCTTTATTATTTTATTCCGAATTTCTTTGATGATTATTTCGAATTTTTCGGTGCCGCAAATGCGGAAAATGGTAAGCAAAAAAAAAAAAAAAAATCATTTTTTTTCAGTGTATATGTTAATTTCAGAATATTGTTAGCAATTCAAAAGTTTTATTATGAACCGATCAGATCGATTTCTGGCGGCGTTTTCTGGGTTGATCAATGTCTGGTTTGCCTGTTTGCTTGATATAAAAAAATTCTTCCGTTAGGAAAAATCTTTTTCTCTTCCGTGCGAGACCAACTAATTCGCCTTAGGAAGAAACGACCCTTATAAATGTTTATACTATCCTTGACAGGATTCTCTTCCGAGAACACACTTTAGGCTGTTTTTAACTAATTGGTTCTCAACGGTTTTAGCTAATCTCCTTCCATTCATAAATTTATTTATGACTATTATAAATGGATAACTATTATAATTATCCGTATATTATAACTACAAAAAAGATAGATAAATCACTTATATTTCGTTATTCGTTTTCTTTTCTGTTTTCTGTACATCCATCTATATGTAATTGAACACTTAAAAATGATTTGTGATAAAATAACTGACTTCTTGAAAGAATATTGCAAAATATATCTATTTTTTGAATTGAATAATTTAAAGGATATTTTATATTTTTTAACTTTTTATCTTTTTTGTAGTTATAATATACGGATAACTATAATAGTTATCCGTTTATATAGCCATAAATAAATTTATGAATGGATGCGGATTTGCGAAAACCGTTAAGAATCAATTAGTTAAAAACAACCTAAAGTATGTTCTTTAGGAAGAGAACATACAAATATTCTTGAAAGAAGACATATACAAGATACTAACCAAATGTGAATTTGACTATTAAAAAAAGTACTTACTCTAACTCCCAGTTTCCATCTCCTCCTTCGAAATAGACGCTTGGCTACATAAACACATCCTTACTTGTAGATCTGACTCTCTTACTTCTGTTTTATTTTCATTCTGCGAATGCGTTAAGCATTAGTTACGTGCACCGTTTGGCTCTAGAAATGTGCGCGATTTTAGGTGTTTATACCTATACGCACCGAACAAATTATATTACTACAAAATAATAATAATATTTTTATAACACATGATATATTCTTAACAATGATGATTACACATTTTTATTTATTTTATTTTATTTTTTATTTATTTTCTAACGCCATTTTATTCCCGTATACGGGAGTAGGCGAGGCCATTTAGCCCTATCTAACTTTTGGAGACTGAGTGGGCAGTTCAATCTCCACTGGTACCCAATCAGAGATAGATGGCCCAAGGCTATCACTAATTAAGCGGTACGCAGTGAAGAGAGACGACTCAAATGTGCCGCCATCTCGTGGTCCCTAACCCTAACACAATATATTTAATGTCTGAAATAATGTGGGTTCTACGGTCGATTTTCTTGAGTTTACAGGACGAAAAACCCGAGTTTCCGGGAGGAAAAACCCACTTGCCTGTGCCAGAGATCGACTAACTCGGGAACCGGTCGAAAAAAGGCTTAGAAAAATTTCCTCTAGTCGCCGACTAGACTCGAAACCAAGTCTTCCTTCTTGCTGCCAAGCGCCGTGATGTGCAAACGCCACATCCACTGAGCTACACAGGCTCTTACACATTTTTACGAGTAACTAATATATATAGATTAATAATAGTAATTGGTTAGTATCCTAAAACCGAGAGATAAAGAGGTGACATGGTTTATTTAAAAAGATACTACTAGTTTACTAGTTTCGTTGAATGGATCAACTTCTTCAGGCATCACAATCAAAGACATATACAAAAAATAACAGAGACTTAAAAATTGCATTAACAGTACTAGTACAAAAGACAGTAGTACATTTTGAGAACAGTAATGCGAACTTGAGTTCCAAATAACTCAAGCTCGCATCCATCACTGACACTGGACAAGTAAGTGTCAGTGATGGATCACTAATTTCTGAAAAATAAAAATAAGAACACATATGTAGCAGTTCTGAAAATGCGGCCAGAGTAATAACGCAAGAAGTTAGTACAACAGCCAAAAAATTAGCGGATACGACAATGAGCAACCCATCACAAATCAGAACTCATGTTCTACAAAATGTTTCTTCTGCGGTAGAAGGAATGCTTCCAAATTTTAGCAGTCTGTGCAGAAATATCAAAGAAGAAGATTAAAAAAATTTAAAAGTCCCAATTAATCCTGATTCTAGGGAAACAATAATTATTCCTGAAGAATACTTAAATTATGAATTCAGTCCATCACAATTTGAACGTTTTATTGGCTGATTCTGGATCAGAATAGGTCGACCCCATAAGAATATTAATTTTTGGTCGTGAAAGCCATGCAGTGTGGAGCCAAAGCATGAATGCATTATTTATGGTTGGCACATTTTTTACTTTCTCCCCTTCTTTTTTTTCTCAACTTTTTGTTATTTTGGCTAGAAAGGATGGTGGTCCTGTTTTCCCTGTTTTATATTGTTTATTACCTAATAAGACTCTTGAAACATACGCAAAATTATTTTGTATGATACATGAAATGTGGCCATTACTAGATCCCGAAAATATAAATGTTGATTTTGAAATTGACATTCATCAAGCGTTACGTATAGTATTTATACAAGCTAACCTGAATGGTTGCTTTTTTCATCTCGTACAAAATCGTCGTAAGCATTTAGCTTCATGCAGTCTTTTAACCAGATATAATTCTGATGCGCAATTCGCTTTAAATTCAAAAATGATCACTTCGCTTGCTTTCTTTCCAGAGCAAGATATTATTTACGCTATTTCTGAACTTGCGAATCATTTATCCAATGAATTTAAACCAATTTTAGAATGGTTTACGAACACATACATAGGTCATCTAAGAAATAACAGAACCATGGCTCCACCGATTTTTCCCTCAAACGTTTGGTCTGTGTACCAAAGAACAATAAATGGAAGCGATAGGACAAATAATTTTGCAAAAGCCTGTCATCGAAAACTGCAATTGAGCTTTGGGAGCAGCGCAAGTCATCCAAATTTATGGCTTTTTATAAATGGACAACAAAAAAATTCAAAAAACATATGATGTTGTTTATGAAAGAGCAGTAGCAGGTTTTCAACATCAGCACAAACGTAGATGTTACGATGAAGCTCACCAAAGAATTTTGAAAAAAGTTATTAATTATCCATCATATATTTCAATGTAATACAAATGGTTTTACAATTTTAATACGCACTTCGCATCCATGATAACTTGACGTCTATAGACGTCTTGGCCGGTAGCGTGGTTAAGTAAGAGACATAATACGCTGAGCTCATAGATCCTTTCTAATAATTCCAGTGGCTGATTTATTGGAGGCTTGAGCTGTTTAAAAAGTTCAGTCTTTGATGTCTACAGCAGAGTTACTCAATTACTTCATCCTAAAAAATGACATAAAAAACAACTTATGAACTATGGAGAAATACTTTTTATATTCCTTAAAAAGTTATTTAAATTCTATATAAAACAACACTTTATATAAAAACATTTTATATACAAATTAATTTTTTTTTTATTGATCTCTCAGATATTTACACATGTACAATGATCATCTATTCTGTACATTATTTTACAAGGTTCAGCACTTTGTGCTACGTATAATGAGATTTCAATAATGATGATGATAACATAGTTTTTTTTGCTATTTTATTTTTAAATAACAATCACTGTAATAATTTACAATCATATTGTTCAGAGTTACATAAGTTATATAATATTACATGCTGTAGTTTATTATTTTTTTTTTTTCTCCAATGTCTGAAAAGGTGTGATTATACAACAGTATTTACACGCATGCAATCAAAATATTATATTTCCTAATTCTCACAAACATACAGTATAAACTCATTATTTACATTTTTTTATTACATTACTTACATTTGTTTACAGATGATACTTACATTACATACATTTCTTTACATATACATGTAATACATACACTGCATGCATCGGTTTACATGTAATACGTACATTACATGTATTTGGTTACATATGATACATACTTTTTATTTAATCTTGGATGAGAGGTAATTTTTCTCAGCTTTAATCCTCGAAGCTTATACGTAAGCTAATCTGAGGACGAAACCAGTTGGTTATTATTTATTGGTTTGCTTGCTGTGTTGGGAAGCTACGAAATCTATGATTGAGAAATTCGCGCGCACGCACGCACGCACGCACACACGCGCGCACACACACACACACACACACACACACACACACACACACACACACACACACACACACACACACACACACACACACACACACACACACACACACACTAACTTGGAATGTATTGAAGCGTCGCTGAACTGGAAGCCTGAACGAATATATTGTGTTTCAATAAGTTTGTATGGTATTTTGGGTTCGTGTTTCTTGTTCATAGTATGTCCTTAGAGCTCTTTTCAGGCTATTCTAGTTTTTTTATGGTTTATGTATTCAAAGAGTAATTTGTTTATCATGTCTGGGATGTAGAAGTTTCGTGTGGCCTTTCCGTAGTGATCCATCCATTCATGTGCCGTCTCCTATCTAGGAGGTTGACTACCATGATGTTACGCAGGGTTAACTATCGGAGTAACGACGTGTGGTCGGGACCCTATCTCTTCCACATATTGCCGTAAGTAAGCAGTGTGTGTTCACGGGGCCCGGTTGCCTGTTCTGAGGTACGAAAAACCCGAGTATCCTGGAGAAAAAACCCTCTCCCACCGCATGAGACCGGCTAACTCACCTTTAGTCGAAAGAGACCAGATAAAGGTTCCTCACGTCATCGACGGGAATCGAACCCAGGTCTTTCCGACCAAGGGACTACGTTTATACCGACTGAGCTACGGACGCTCTTTTCCGTCGTGATTATTGTATTTATACATGATATAATTAGTTGTCTGTGGTCTTGTTATACGGTATGCATTTCTGACTGTCCTGTAGTTGGCATCGAAATAATGTTTTAGCAAAGCTGCATAGTGACATAAATGTTTTGCTGTCAGTATTTTGTATATAAATTCATTATTGTTTCTTTGTTCACAAGAGATCAGTTTTATCATTTTGTACTGTAGCGACATTAATCTATTTAGTTTGTAGGGTGCACAGAAAGCATACGTTGTTATAGCGTATCTTAGTGTATTTTAATATACTAAGATATTCTTTGTATATTAGTGTTTTTAGGCGTATGGGAACTATGTCTTTTAATCTGTAGCATTTGCTACTTATTGTTCGGAGTTTGTTGTGTAGACGGTTTATGTGGCTATTCCAGTTCATATCTGCATCGAAGTAAATTCAAAAAAAATTAATCATAAAAAAATAATAATAATTATTATTATTATAAAATAATAATAATAAACTGAGGAAGTATTAACTTAAAAACAAAAAAAGTAACTCAGTTCCGTTTTAGACAAAAGAGAAAGCGTTAGTAGATATTTTTATTTTTTATTCTTCATTCAGCCATAGGTAAAGGATTTTCCATTACCCTTCAACTTCGACAGTAGTTTGCTCTGATTTGTGGTTTTATTCCTCCTTTCATTGAAAATAGTTGCGTTTTACTCATAGGAATAATATTTATATAGATAGAAAAACAGTTTGTTCTGAATTACTCCGTTCCGACCACCGATCATTTTGATGGACCCTTTATATAATACCCTTTCATCGCCTTATGAAAGCGCAACTATAGATTGTGTTGAGAAGCCTTTCTATTCACTAATCAACAACAATTACAAGAGTTTCTCTTTTTTAGCCATACTAAGAAACATGAAAGCCTTTATGGTAGCAATACCAGATGAGATGAAATGTCAGTTTAGACAGATAATATCAGTACTAGAAAAATATATAAAATATGAACCATAACAGTTGAAATAGTCTCCTCGCCATTAAACGAATAGTGCTGCCACCTACAAAAACAATTTCTGATATTTGTGAGTAATAAAACCTGCTGAGCTGAGCTGTGATTACTTTCGTGCTGTTTTAGCAAATGAATGACAAAAATGGATGCACATTTTAAGGATTTCAGAATTTTATTCGCATGGCATAAATTAATTGGAATTTCTTTCTTGAGTGCAATAAGTGATGGACAAGTACCTAACGTTAATGTAAATAAAGGATGCATTCGAATAATATATTCCGTGTTGGTTCTCTGTGCAACAGCTGTTCTGACAACTAAACAGTTCTTGTTTCACGAGCTGAGTTTTGACAATGAAGAAAATATCATTGGAATTTTGCATTCAGTAATTGGGATATTCAGCATGGTATTTGACCGCCTTCTCATGTATATCAGATCCCCTCGAATATCTTCATTGATAAGTGATTGCTTCGTTCTAGAAAAATCTACTACCACCCGTTCCACTCGATCGAGCTTAATGTATCGAATCTTGGCTGGGTGCGTTCTTCTCAATACGAGTTTAATTACAATAAGTTACAACTTCTCCTATCTTAATCATGACGAAATGCAGAAAGTAATCAAGGATCAATATTTACCTCGTGAGTCTTTCTTGAAATGGTTGATCATCCTGTTTAGTGCGCTTGCCTATTATGTTTCCTTGAGTCACGCAATTCTAATCCCATCATGGATAATGTTTTTTGCTGCTTTCTTTAAAATGATTTTAAAATCCATTAACGAAGAGTTAGAAAAAATGAAAGTGTCACCAGAAAATTCTCCCCAAGAAGATTTAATGAAACAAAAATTTATATATCTGGAATGTTGTCGATTAATGAAGGAAGTTGAAAGAGTTCTTTCTCCTGGAATATTTATTTTATTCGCTAGAGAAATTAGTTTTTGTTGTTTCACAGCGTACTATTTATTTCTCGATTCAGACAATCAGAGACTGAAGTTCTCTGTATCGTTATTGCTATTATACCAGATTTTTCTGATGTTTATTTCGGCTTTTTCCATATCAAAAGTAAAGGAACAGGTAAGATATTATTAGTTATTTTGTTTTTTTTAAACAAAGGAAATATCCTTCTGAATACTTGTCAATTTCTGAATATTAATTACAGTTTAAAAATCTGTTTCGTGTTTATTGAAATACGAAGGAGTGACTCTGTTGAACACTACATATATTTTGCCCTATTAATTTTCTCCATCCGGATTAATTATTTCGCCAGACGATTGGTTATCTACAGTTCCCAGTAGGAAAGCCTCCCAAAACCCTTCTTGTATGGGATCAATTAATTCCCCCTAACGCTAAAGCTCTAATACAGATTACTCCCTTAATAGATGGAATTCGAACCTCTTTCCTCTGAAGAGAAGATATACTCGTGTCCGTGCTATAGGGACACTTTTTGTTGAGAAATATTTTTCTTATGTGTTTATCAATCTAAAATTTGGTGAAGCTCGATTATAATGATTGCAATAGTGTTTTATTTAAGTTTAATATAATCACAGGTTTCATTATTTTGTAGAATACGGAATATTTGTTTTAATTTTTAAATCAGGGAAACAAATAATTGATTCACCCAATTATTTTGTCCGTTTTCCGTTAAACACTGTTGGTTACTTTTCACGGAAAGTTTCCTTCACTTTGTTTTATAGAAATGAACTTTAAAAACTTCAGCATAACCATGGAAATGAGTTTCTTCAAAATTCACGTGAATTTGACCATAGGATTGCATTTTTATCGATGAATAAAAGTTTTAAGAGTGTATAACGCACCAGCGCTCATCTTACTTGGTCTGATGCAATTAATTTTTGGATAACTTTTAAAAGTTTAATTTATCAATTAATATTATTTTAAATATAGAAAGCATAAGGGTCAAATGAAGAATAACTATACTTCATGCGCGCCATTTATACGAGAAACCCAAGGCAATTACGCTTTGTAGTGAGATTAGATTATAATTAGGAAATACTAGAATGAGACGAGGATAATTTCAAATTTGATACGATTTTTAAATACAGCCATATTACACCCACAGAAAAAGTAATCACTTGGGGAATTATTATCTTTCCGGACTGAACCAAGGAAGTGCTAAAATAGCTTGCTTAACTTACTATTATGCAAAAGATTCATGCTCAATCGACTATACAATCACCATACAATCCGCGAAAGTTCCAGCAGAAAACGGGATATTTATTAGATCTTGAACAGTGTTGCTATTGTAAATATGGGAAAAAGTTATAAATTATTTATAGGAATTATAAATATATATTAAAAATTTGTCTATATTGATGTCATAAACACATCAGTTTACACTTCACGCACGTAAAAGAGTTGAATCTCAGAAAACAAAAACAGCAACTCATGATAAATGATAACGTTCAAATAGACTGCTTCACAATAACTAGTCAGAGCCCACTAACGAATTTTAGGTGCTATTGTCTCAGCGCACACGCAGCCTCGCTTTCTGGGCCACTTAAACCACTGGAACTGCACGTCTGTTCAAATTGCACAGAGGTATCAGTATATGTGCCTCACGCCAAGGTTATTAAAGCGAATGTCATGTGCAGAACGATGTTCGTCTCTCTCTCTCTCTCTCTCTCACACACACACACACAGAAAAAAAATGTCAGCTATTCATCTTTAATTGAAAGTTTTAAAGGCTCGTTTCTTGCTTCTAGATCAAGTAAAAACCTAAGTCTTTCCAAACACAGAGTATTGTTCCTTTCTGAGCTATAAACTCTATTAAAATCCACAACATTTAAGATGAAGTAGTTTGTAATAAATATAAAACTCAGAATATTTAGTAAACATTCGTTTCCAGAGTATAATAGATAAATTCAGTTATTCCACACGGAGAACTACTTTTTGAAAATTACAAAAGTATATTATTTTTAATGGCAGCCAATTTAGAAGTGTAACTTTATAAAACTGTAATCTATGAATATTCATATAATACTGTTTCTTCATTAGTGCGTAAATACGATTAAACATTTTTTCCACAACATTTTTGTGCCTGATATATATTATATTTAAGTAACGAAACGATCATTCCAACATATTTGTCATTTTGGCATTGTTTTTCAGAATAAATAATTTTATTAGAAGCTCTAATAAAATTTGAATTTGAAAAATATCTCCGGCGAACTCCACTGAAATTTGTTTCGAACGAAAAATTCAGTATATGTTGAATGTTGATGTTTTCTTCGGGAAACTTTGTTTTAAAGGCTGAAACGTTTTCTTGCATTACTACTCATTATTTATTTAGTATATTAAGGTCATGATATCCAAAATAACAACATTATTTTTGTACAATATTTCACTCGATGTGCATTTCAGAATTTTCTTTAACAAAACTGAGAAAAGAAACTGCAGCCCTAAATTATATATGTATATATTTTACATAATCATACACATGTTAATGGAATCTCTCTTTATTGAGTGATTGGCCACTCATCAAGCTCCTGACTATTAAAGCGAATGTCATGTAATATTTAAGCGTTGAAAAGTGTCCTCTCCTGAATGTATTATGTGGTTATTTGCAGAACGATGTCACACACACACACACACACACACACACACACACACACACACACACACACACACACACACACACACACACACACACACACACACACACACACACACACACACACACACACACACACACACAGAGAGAGAGAGAGAGAGAGAGAGGGAGAGAGAGAGAGAGAGAGAGAGAGAGAGAGAGAGAAGTGCAGTCAAATCTCCTTTTGTGTATTGAGAGCAACTGAGTATCTTGTTCTGCATCTTCGTGAACTTAATTTCAATATTATCTCTTTATTTTGACAAAGCTACTTTCTAGAGTTTTCGGAAGATATTCCCTCAATACGGTATTTTCCCTCGTGCAAATAGGCAAATTATTCCATGAACATGAGATGAGTAATATATATGGCTAGAATATTTGCTATACAGATGACAACGCATTTAAATTCTTAAGCACAAAAGATAGTGTAAATTCTCGTTTGTAGCAAACTCATTTAATCCGCTATCAACCTAACAAATTATATAAATATTTTCAATATTTCTGTACGATTGATATATTTATAATATGCAACTATACGGGGAATGGATTTTCCCGTTCATCCTCTTTCTATTGTTTAGGAACGTAAATGTGTTTTCCTGAGTGGGGAAAAAAAATTATGAATTTCTAATGCGTTAGCAAAATAATAAATAAATAAATAAATAGAAATATACCTAATAAAGGTATATTTCCATTTATATTGTTCAAATCGAATAACTACAGAATATATTAAATAAATAATAATAAATTTAAAAAATAAATAAAACATACCTAATAAAACTTATTGAATACAAACAACTGCAGACATATACTAGTGTATTGTCGGTGGATAAAAATCAATTTAGTTTACGATTGCACGTTTAGTGGACAACATACTGTTGTCCACTAAACTGTTGTCGGAATAAGTTATATCCTTTAAGAACTAAGAATAGCTGAAATATGCTATTCGCAGTGGAATTGTTGGAGCAATCTGCAGCAATATTTTGAGGCGTAATGGCGTCGATTGAACAGATTCCATGAATCTCTTCAACCAACTATTTAAATAATTCATGTACTTGAAATACGTAACGAACTACATAACGAACCTTGCACGAAAGAATTATCGCGATAACTTCCTCCAAAAATATTTTCGCGTGATTAGGAGATCAAGGATGCATTGTATGAAAAACCATAAGAGTAATCAAAACCATTATTCTCATATAGTATTAGGAAGGACTGCAGACTGGTTTAAAAAGTGACTGAGAAATCGGAATGAAGAGAGGGATGTTAATGATAATTTAGTAATTACAGTATTTTATTCTCAACAGTCCTTATTTTAAATTCGATTTTTTCGTATGTTATAGTTTTCACAATTTACGGCAACAATAACACTGTATCAGAGATACTCATTCGGAAAAAAGTTATTTTTAATTGTATTCGCTGATGTGCACAGGTGTTTTTTTTTCCTTCTGTATTTGAAATTGAAAATGAAACTCAAAGGACGCCAGTTTGACTCTGTCAAACCGTAGTTTCGGCGTCTACTGAAGTCATCCAGTAGAGTATGACTGTTGAGTACAACGCTCTATTTTCAGATACCTGCCACCAGTGTTTGGAAAATTTATAGAAACTTTGTAAATGCTGACTATTGAGTTAATATAAGATTACAATGGGAACAAGTAATGGATTCCTCTTCCTCTAGTCCCATTATTTACCAGTCGCACTGTATATATATTGATATTTAATGTCTAAGTATATCATTATTACATATGGATGTGTTAACCAAATAGGACGATTAATATTGGAGGTTATTTAACAGCTTATCAGAGGAAATATGGCTATCGTTATGAGTTAACTTTGACGTTAAAAGTTACTGTCGTCAAAGTGTCCATATTAGTTTATTAATGCTTTGAATAGAAGTTTCATTGTCGATTGAACATAAAATGTCTTAAGCGATCCATGTTCAAATACAGTATCATGTAGCCTGTAAATGAGCTCTGAACTGGGAAATGAAACAATATTGTTAAACCTAGTCAGAAAACTCCATAGGCTATTGAATTTTATAATACAAACGTTTGATTACGGGGTACAAAACATAAAATATGATATCCTTCTTTATAACAAGTTTTATATCGAAATGTTGATTTTTAAGATTATTCATTAATTAACATTATAATATTTTATATCTATTTAGGCAGATCAAACAGCAGCACTGGTGGCTGCAATTCCAACTGAAAACTTATCTCTGAGAGAACAGTTTCAGGTAAGATAGATTGATTCTGGAGTAATGCTCAATTTTAGTATCAATTGTATGTTAACTGTTCTAAATTATAGAATTTTAATGACGAGACCACTAATGTTACATGATTCTTTTGTTTAAAACGCCGATACTGAAAGAGACAAGGTGAATTCCTTAGAAGCACCACAAAGCAGGATACCTCGGAGATATCTCTAAGAAGATATCTCGAACCTCTATCTCGGATATCGCGGATAATGTTTTCCTGATTAAGCCTCGGACCTCTTAAAGAGAGGTCCGAGGTTTAATCAGGAAAAAAGGACCATACCATCACACCGCCACTTCTGAATTTCAGAGTTGGGGTTACGCCCTTTTGTAAAAGTTGTTCACTGGGCATCCGCCACATCCACACCACCCATCTACTCGGAAATGGGTGTAGCGTAATTTGTCGTTCTATAATACAGCGTTTCCAGTTTCCACGTCTCACTACACGCTCTTTGCACCACAAGATGACGCTGAATGTTGGTTCGGATAATGTGGGAATTGCATATTGAGATCCTACCATGGGAACCAATGTTGTGAACCTCGGTTCGGAATGTTTTTTTGTGAAGATTCGTGTTATAGTTGATGCCCGGAACTCAACATTCAACGAGTCAGCCGACGAATTGTGTTTTAGATATTTTCTTTCGTAGTACCTACGGCGACGTTAGGTGAGAGAGTAGTGGATCGGCGACTGCGGGTAACACTTACAACAGACTCCCTGCACTTCCATATCAGTATGGTATCACTAATTGCTGTCCTGAGATGGCCCAATTTGTCAATAGCTTGGAACATGCCATCCTCTCGCAACACCTCTTTCAAACTCTGTCACTTTCCTTCTCACCGATAGAGTTCAACTGACTTCGGAGCATCATATTACTTCAATCTACACCGACTACAATCACCAAGTATATATATATATATATATATATATATATAATTCGAATCATTGCTTATGGACACATTTTAAAATCGATCATAATTCATAACAAATTTATCAATGTTGACAGAAATCCCGATAATCAGAGCAGTTGAAGATTAAAACACATTGAATTATAATAATTTTCTAACATGTAATTAAGTTGTCATTTTCTTAGAATCCGTGCTGTTGTTTTCGGAATCATTGCAGAACTATCGCTATCAATACACTCTTATATTTCTGTTAATTGAGTGTTATGCTGGCTGACATACGTGTTTGGCGTGATGAGAAATCCTGCAAAGTCATCTGAGTCCTAGAAACCCTGTGCTCTCATCGCTCATATATTTTAAGGCTGAAGATAATTATTTGCTGTTGTATTTTTACGATGTTTAGAATTTAATGCATCTGTAAGTTCTAAAATGATGTTTTTAAAGATGTTCAAAATGAAGATTACTAAAGCTGTTGGATTATTTCAAATATGACGCAATTGGTTGCTGGCTATTATATTTTAATTTAATATCAGATCATGATATCCTCGACCGAAAACCTGCACTTCGTTCGCTATTGGCGGTAATCTTACTGACTTGTTTCAGACATATACGTTTATTTGCTTAAATTCTTCATACATGAATAATATCGTAATATATTTACTCCTTTTCACTTTGACTGTATGGACATATGAATAAATTCATAGTTTAAACAATATTAACTCAATAAAAATCTTTGTAGTAAATAATCGCTTAGTCAATAAAGATTATGTCTATATTTAGATTTAGAAAGACCCTAGTTCGAATCCTGTCTAGGAGCGAAAAACCTTTATTAGCTTTTCAAGTGAATTCGAGTTATCCAGTCTTATACGGAGGTGGTGGGGTTTTCCTTTCGAAAACTTGAATTATTGTTCATGACAATCAAAAACTACTGGAACAAAATTTAATATAGCAGAAAATTCAGATAGGATTATCTCCGCTCTCCGTCAGAGTAATAATTCGATTTTCTATGAAGTCAAATTACTCGAAGTACCGTTAATCCATAAGGGAAGAAGGAATTATGATAGAAGAGGAAAATTAAATAAATTATAATTGATATAATTATTTCCAAGTGCTGCACTCATCCGTACGAAGTACCAATACCTGCTTGTACTCCGCCAAATGCATCGAGCCTTCCAGAAAACAGTCGAATTGTATCATGTCTCATTCTTCCTTATTTCAATCATTCCATATTTACATATTAAATTGTTTAAACAAAATGTGTGTATCATAATAAAAGTGAGATATTAATGAAACTGAAGTTAAATTATTATGGATTTTTAATACGTTTCCATTGTTCTTTTTAGATTATGTTGTTCCTTTCCACCACACAAAGAGTGAAGCCAGAGTTTTCTGCTTCAGGTTTCTTTAATATTGATCTATTTCTCATGACTTCGGTAAGGCATATATTACACTTAATTCCTTGAATTCCTTAAAATAATATAATATTGTTTTGTGTTAATAAGTGACAAACACTAAAGAGGACATCAAAGTTCATACAAGGTTCCAGGATTCAAATAAGCGATGCAGTTTTCAGAACGATAAACTTCATCCCACACCTAAATGTAGACTTACTTCGGAGCTAGATCCTCTATAATATTATACTGACTTCTCCCTGTATATTCTACTATATCGCTGGCACGAACGTTTTTGTGCTTAACAGTTGAATTTCCTCGCGCTGTTCGAGATTACCTCCCTGCTTAGTGGAGATTTGAATTGGTTTGGAAAAGTTCCATGTTTGCTCTAAGTACCAAGGTCTCCGAATTATGCAAAAAAGGGATAAATACAAAAATCATATAAATTAATACAAAACAAATTACCCCATCCAACTAATGTACTGGGGTGCTTAAGGTTCAAAGCTGTATAACTGAGACCTCCACATAGCCTTTAAAGGAATGCAGAGGACCAACCAGGGCTTCTGACCTAATGTCCAATCCTCACCTTCTCGTGGTGCACCCTGTTGGGTATCTACTTGGATACTGAACAAACGAGGATGAGCTGGCAATTTGGGATATTTGCCGACCAAATTGTATTCTTATTGGTTAAACAAAAATAAAAAATGATGGTACAACATGACAAAATTTCATGCCGGCTGGGGCGTCGCCTGGTTAAACAAGGGCCCCCGTTGTTTTCGCCAGGGAACCAGGGCGAACAGCAAAAAGTCAGCTACTGGAACAAATCTGAAAACAAACCCCAAATCAACATCACCAGAGTTAAAAATCGGTACTATCAACGTGAGAAGCCTGAATGGCAAAGAAATTGAGCTAGTTGAGGAATTAGATAAGTACCAGATCGACATAATGGGGGTGACTGAAACAAAAAAGATAAAAACTGGTGAGCTCTTTCTGAGCAATAAATACAAAATGTTATATTCAGGCAATGACAATCAAGGAAAAGAACGAGTAGCCATAGTATTCAACACAAAATACGAGGCTAATCTTCTTCTTGAATGGCAGGCTGTCTCAAGTAGAGTAATGTGGGCAATATGAGAATGGAGAAATGGACAATGAGACTTATTTGTGCCAATGGTCCCACAGAAGGTTCTACTAAGGTAGAAGTGTAGGAATTTTTTGAGGCTCTAGAGAAAGATACTGACACAATGAAAAAGGAAAAGTTGGTCCTTGTTGGAGATCTAAATAGCAGAGTAGGAAGTGATTGTCAGACATACAAAAATGTTTGGGGAAAATTTGGAGAAAAGAGTAAAGCTAATAATAATGGCAAATATCTGTTGGATTTCTGCTCAGGACATGGAATGGTTATTACTAACACCATGTTCCAACATAAAAATGTGCACAAATTCACTTGGAGAGAAGAGGCAAGGAATAAGAAAAATCTCATTGACTGTGTTATTGTTGATAGTGATGTTTTCTCCCAGGTGCAGGACACCAGAGTGTACAGAGGATTTGAAATTGGAAGTGATCACTATTTATTCTTGAGCAGGATAAAATTGAATTTCACACTGAAAAGAATAACATGTAAGAAAGTGTTAAAGCGAATAAAAGTAGAGCAGCTCTCAGATGTGAACTGTAGACTAAAATACACAAAGATTATTGAAGAAAAAATGAAAGAGTTTGAGAACAGGAACCAAACCTTGGAGATTCATTGGCAAACTGAAGAAAACATTGATTAATTCTGTCATAGATTCTGTCATGTGGTGAGGGTGTCTGCAATGATAAAAAAATCAGAACTCCCTGGTGGACACAGGAAGTTAAAGAGGCAGTGAAGGAAAAGAAGAAAGCATATCAAAAGTTCCTGTCAAATAAGTCAGCTTGTGCTCTTAGAGAATATAAAGACAAATGCAAGAATGCTAAGCACTGTGTAAAACTAGCTAAACAAAAGTCATGGGAGGACTTTGAAAGAATATAGAAAATAAATATCAAGAAGGTGGCAAAATATTCTGGAGGTTGTTGAAGAAGCTTAGGAATGGAGGAAAGAGTGCTGTAAAAGGAATTAGAGATGATAAAGGTGACATGAAAATGGGAGAAAAAGATATCCTTGAAGTATCGAGTAATTACTTTGAAAACCTGCTAAATGAAACAAGCAGTGATGACAGCACAGTGGTAAAACACACTGCCCAGGCATGCAATCAGGAATACATATCCATACTTGAAGTAGAAAAAGCCATCAAAAGCTTGAAATATGGAAAGGCAGCAGGAGTAGATGATATTCGACCAGAAATGCTGAAGTATGGTGGTATAAGAGTCTTACAGTAGCTGCACTGCATAGTTCAGAAAGCCTGAACAGAGGGACGAATTCCCGATGATTGGAGTAGAGCTCTCATAGTACCCATATATAAAACGTGAAATAAAACTGAATGTGAGCATTACGGAGGTATTTCCCTACTGAGTGTTCCTGGCAAGATCTATGCAAGTATACTTGAGAAACGGTTGAGAAGAATTGTGGAAGAATAGCTTGGTGAAGAACAAGCTGGATTCAGGCCAAATAGAGGCTGTCAGGATCAGATCTTCACTTTAAGACAAATAGTCGAGAAAGCATGGTAATATAACAAAGATCTGTATTTAAGTTTTGTCGATTTGGAAAAGGCATATGACAAGGTGCCAAGAGAGAAGCTATTCAATACGCTGCAGTTATAAGCTGTGAATGGGGCATTATATCAAGCAATACTTAGTCTTTATTCGAGTTGTAAGTCAGCAGTGAATTGAAGGAAGTACAGGAAGGGAAGATGGTTTAATGTTAAATCTGGTGTGAGACAAGGATGTACATTATCCCCTCTGTTATTCATCATTTATATGGATCAGATTATGAAGAAAAATGGTGTTAAACATGATATCAAAATTGGAGATGTTAATGTCAGCTCTTTGCTTTATGCGGACGATGTTATACTTCCAAATAAATCCGCTACAAGTCTGCAAGATTCCCTGACTAATGAATAACTGTTGTAATAGATATGGTATGAAAGTCAGCAATAAAAAGACAAAGACAATGAAAATAGACAGAATCGTTGAAAATGTCAACTGCGTTGTGAAAGGAGAACCTGTGGAACAAGTAAAACATTTCAGGTACTTAGGCACGATTTTTAGTGAAGATGGTAAATTAAATATAGAAATGGTAACAGATTCAGCGAAGCTGGTATGGTGGGAAGTGAACTGAATAAATTCATATGGAATAAGAGAGAAATTAGTCAGAACACTAAATTAGCTGTATACAAGATAGTGTTCAAACCAGTTTTAACGTTTGGATCTGAGAGCTGGGTCTGAAGTAAAACACTTGACCAAAGACTAGAGACCGCAGATATGAGAGTCCTGAGAAAGATTAGAGGCGTTAACAGATGGCATCAATGTTAGAAACGAGGATATTAGGAAAGAACTTGACATTGTCAGCATCCAGGAATGCGTTAGCAGAGCTAATCTTAGGTGGTATGGTCACTTAAACAGAATGGGCGAAGAATGATTAGCAAAACAAGTGTTCTCTGCTAGGTTGGCAGCAAAACGACCCAGAGGAAGACCAAGATATAGGTGGATTGATACGGTACAAAGTGCCTTAGACGATAGAAATAAGATCTGATAATGTTGGAGTCTTGACAAGTAAAACAGACTGATTTGGAGGAAAATTGTAGATAGGAAGTTAATAATGATGTAATTTTTTTCATGTAGTATTATCATATCCTGTACACCCTTGAGTGTACATGGCAGGAATTTGATGACGATGATGATGATGATGATGATGAACTAATGTACTAGATATTAACTCCCATTGCACGGAGTTAGGTATTATCATTTCAAGAAACTGGTACATTTTTTGTAAGTATCTGATCTTTTACTCTAGAATCTTAGAGAAAAAATAATCATTGTAGTATTTCGGATCATGTTCACTAAAATATACCTCAAGAATGTTTAAAATAAGACTGAAGAACCATTGAGCCTCAGTAGCTTGGTCAGTACAGAGGAAGCTGTTTGGTCGGAAAGACCTGGGTTCGATTCCCGTGAGTGCAGTGAGGAACCTTTATCTGGTCATCTTTCGATGAAAGGTGAGTTAGCTGGACTCATACGGGGGTAGATTTCATAATTTCACCAGGAAACTCGGGTTTTTCCTCCCCAATAATTGGCAAACCGTCCCCGTGAACACATATGGATTATAGTCATGAGTACGTCCCAGCCATATGCCGGTCCCGAGCAAGGATAAAATTTGGGGGGTTGAGGAAAGCAATGGTGAACTACCCCTCTGAAAATCTCACCAGGAATACTTTGTGGGCAATATCTACAAAATAATCTATGATCGGAAACGAGTGAAAGGGGAAACCAGTCCAAGAATAACTTCCTTCATGAATAACTTTCCAGTTAAAAATTAAATGTTTAAATCTTTTATGTCTTCTCGCATGACCTCATATATAAAAATTAACTTTATTTAAAGAACAATCCTGAGTATTCCTGTTAAATGCATAACATACATAAACTCAAAAATTTTCTTTTCATTATTATGGCTTCAACATTTCTATATATGCTTTACTTTTTACCCTGTGAAAATATTGTGTATTACAATTATGACGGTTAATAACTGATTTTATGAGAAAAAGAGACTAATTAATGGAATTTTCTTTCAGATCATAGGCACGATCATCACCTACACTATCATTCTTGTGCAGACTTCAGCTCCCGAAGCAACATAAAACGATGTTTCCATTAACAATATCGCTTTCTATTGCTGATATTTATAACGATATCAGAACATATGATGCAGTATTAATGAGTGATAGTGAAATATGTTTTTGATTTGTCATTTTATTCAAGAAATTTTTAAGTCAATGATATTGTCAATAGAAGCATTTGAACAAGTTTGTCTCTATCTATTTTGTGTTTGTCTCTATCGATTTATTGTCAAGCTGTATGAAATTATATATTTAAAGATAACTTGTATGTCGTTTCTGAAAAACTGTGGAAAGTAAATATATATATATATATATATATATAAAATTGTTTTTTATATTTAGAAAAGCCTAAACACTGTCGCCATCACGACTCTACTCTAAGAATTCCCACCTTTAACAAGAAAGAAATACCCCAAACTCTATTGGAAAATTAGTACTGCCATCTATAGACAAGCAAACACCAAACTTGATGACAATGACGGATGTTTGTCACCCTGGGAAAATTCAAAGGTATCGTATCTCAAAAACATTACGCACAATCCCATAGGCAAACCAAAACACCATTTAATGTCACAGAGACATGTTTCGCAGCAATTTCCGAACACATAACCTCATGATACCATATCTATAAATATCACCTACAATGCTATAATGCGAACCAAACACACCATGTGAAGTCCCTGACAGAAGTGGGCCCCCAGCGAAATTCCAAACATTCCAAACTCTATCTTCATCTGAAAACAACACACATCCACGTCACGATTCCTTATCTTATCTTGATCTTGATCTGGTGAGAAGTGTCCCACCAATCACGACACGATTCTTTATTCACTAATATATCTTCCTTTCCATTCAAATCAATAACGTCACATATTTACAACTAACAAATTACGTCACTTTTCAACATCTCATAACAACACACACCCAGGACACGATTCCTTATCTCATCTTGATCTTGATCTGGCCAGAAGTGCCAAGCAAAATACCACACAAATCCTTATCTCTACCATCACCCATAATTCCATACGCGAACCAAAACACAAGACCTGAAGCCATTGACACATATTTCCTCAAGGGAACTTCCAAACATTCCAAACTCATGATGTCACAAACACAATGACATCATCATCTCAACAACCAAGCACGTCACGATTCCTTATCTTATCTTGATCTGGTCAGAAGTGCATATCATACTACTTGCAAGATATGCAATCCGATCAAAAATAACACGTAATCAATAAGAACAATGCGATTTCCACACAACCTTGTATTGAATTGACCATAACTCTAAACAATTATATACTTTTATTGCTACTCACACAAAACCCAAATGCTGTTGTTTATTGCTATTAATTTATTTACATAATCAGATTCACAAATATTCCATTAAACACAATTTGTGCAATTTCACTTTCTTGTGAATTTAATTTATTTTAATCAAACTGATGACATGAATGTTTGGCATGTAACTTCCACTAGTCTATACATTAATATAAGGTTGCAGATTTGCAGATAATTTTATACATTCGTTCAATCAAATGAAATATTTAAGCAATGGAAACTGTCAGAATATTATGAATAGGAGCATTCGTAACGTAGAGCTTTCTAGCGAATTTTTGTGGATTCCGGAATTTGTAGCCTTTGGAGCAAACAAGTAGCTTTTTCCCTTCTGCAACAAAATAGCTTGTAGACTATAATCCACACAAATCGTGAAGTCCAAAACATGGAATAAAATTTATGGAAGAGGATTGCTTCCCTGCCCTATAGCTAACAGTTGAGCAAATCCGGCAGCAGCATGGATGTTTGTAAAAGTGTTTTGGTTTTATGTGAAATTTTCTGTTATAGTGTATAATGCGAAGAAAAAAGTTTTCTTATGAAAAACAGTGAAACCTTCCCGCGGAAGACTCATCGACTCACCAACATAATAAGCTTGCCTCAGAGCCATAGTCGCTTTACCGTAATTCATATATCCTCCTTATTTCAGCATTACGTGGCTTCTCAAATTTCATTGTTTGTCTGCAGAGCAGAGTTACCAGATAAGGTTAACGCAAATATACTCTAATGATATGCAACAGATTTGCAAGCTTTTCATGGTAAGATTCACATAAAAAAATGAAAACTAATGTTACTTAAATAGGCTTCATTTCGGCAGTAAACATTATTTAAATTAAGGGGATATTAAATCCCACATTGTTTTAAAACCGAATAAGAAACTCAAAGATCGGAATCAAAGAGTTTCATGCTGAATATAATATAGTAAACTATAAAAGTATCGGCGACTACTAGCGTGAGCTAAAGCACGAAGTACAAACTTGGGCAACTCGTAGCAACGGTGGGTAAAGTTCTGATCAGTATTCTTGATATTTTACCTAATGTAAAGCACTTTTTCTCGGAGACGTATGATGTTATACATTATGGTGGGAGGGCACTACCCAGACCGGTTTCGATCTTTATTGAGGTTTATTGTTATACAACCATAATGTATAACATCATACATCTCCTAAAAAATGTGTTTTACATTATGGGAAATAATAAGAATACCGATCAGAGCTTTATCCTCCTCTGCTACGAGTTGCCATAGTTTGTACTACTTGCTTTAGCTTACCTAGTAGTCGCCGACCCTTTTATAGTTTACTTTTATAGTTAATCAAAATCTTTGATTCCGATCTTTCAGATTCTAATTCGGTTTTAAAACAATGTGGGATTTAATATTCCCTTAATTTAAATAATGTTTACATCGCCGAAATAAAGTCAATTGGCTCTTTATATTTAAGTAACGTAATGGGTACACCTTTCTGACAACTGGTATAGCAGAGTATATAAGTTCTTTTCGCTATACCCTTATTATTAATTTTGTTCTAGCTACTCACTGATGAAACCCCAATGATGGTTAAAACAGGTGCGGGGAGGATCTAGCTTTGAGAGGTTCCACTTGGAGTTAGGTTTTTGCCTGTCTCTGAGTGGGACCACCGCTGAGATTATGGCTTTGCTTGGTGGTTGGGTGAGCCTGCCACTGCATAGAGCCAATGCTGAGAAGTTCTTCTCGCTGACGGGATGAGCCTGTCACTGAGTGGAACAACGCTAAGATGGGCAATCTTTCTGCATCCTCTTATTTTTAGAGCCCGCTTCACCTATACATAAGGTTGAAACCGGTGGGTGGCTGATTTTGAGAGGCTCTGTTTGGGGATCGGTTTTTGCCTGTCTCTGAGTAGGGCCACCGCTGAGATCATGGTTCTGTTTGGTGGTGGGGGTGAGTCTGCCACTGGGTAGAGCCAATGCTGACAAGTTTTTCTCTGTGATTGGGTGAGCCTGTCACTGAGTACAACAATGCTGAGACGGGCGATCTTTCGGGATCGCCTAATTTTTAGAGCCCGCTTCACCTATACATAAGGTTGAAACCGGTCTGGGTAGTGACCTCCCACCGTAATGTATAACATTATACATCTCCTAGGAAATGTGTTTTACATTATGGGAAATACTAAGAATAGCGATCAGAACTTTATCGACTTTTGCTATGAGTTGCCCTAATTTGTACTACGTGTTTTAGCTCACGCTGGTAGTCGCCGATACTTTTATAGTTTACTATACTATATTCGGCATGAAACTCTTTGATTCCGATCTTTGAGTTTCTTATTCGGTTTTAAAATAAGGTGGGATTTAATATCCCCTTAATTTAAATAATAAAAACTAATGTACTACAGGAAAATAACTTTCTCATTGTCTGAATTAACCTTAAAATAAATAAACACTGTTTAGTTTTAAGAACATCACCTCATACTTATCAGCAGTGAGAATGTATCGTACCTTTCAGTTGATTAAGGTGAGATCTGTTATTCAAAATAAATAAGTAAATACATAAGTAATAAAAAGTATGACCTAAAGTAATGTTACCGAATTCCCTTTGATGAATGGGTTAGAAGTGTAGAGTTGTTCTTTATTCTTGACACAGCTATAAATTACAAATGCTTTTTCAACTTGTTCTAAATCGATACCGACTTTTCTGTTATTTGCTTTTTTTTAAATTAAGGCTTATTGCTGGCAAGCCTTTCTGCTCTTAGTGATCAATTAAATATAAATTTGGGTTCATATCTTTATTATCCTTTTCAAGATACCTAAAAGAATTCATGATACAACAGAAGAAAAGATAAAATCAAAACCTAGGAAGGAATACGCATATTATAAATTAATATGAAGTTACTTTTGATAGACTTTTTTTCCACATTTATTAATATTTATATTTATTAAGGTTTTACATCTATATTTACATATATTTCCATTTAGATTAAAATTATATGCATATTTATATTTGCATTTTATAATATCTGTACAACAACTGACATAATCTGTATTTATCTAACACTAACAGTGCTGTCATCTACAAAGAAAACTGCTCAACGCTGGTATACCGCAAATTAACAGCATCAGCATAAGCGCTGATTCCTTTCGGATGTGGTAGCAAACGAATGAGAAAATGGATCAACTTTTTAAGGATTTCAGGGTTTTGTTTGTATGGCATAAAACAGTTGGACTGTCCCTCCTGAGTGGCATAATTAATGGACACGTAAATGATGTTAATGTGAACAGAGGATGCTGTCGAGTAATTTATTCTTTTCTGGTTCTGTGTGTACCAGGTATTTTCGCAACTAAAGTATTCTGGTATACCGAGCTGAGTACTAAAACTGTACAAGATGTTCTTTCAATTTTACATCCAATAATTGGAATATTTAGCATGGTATTCCACCGCCTTCTTATGTATAAGAAATCTCCTCGTATATCTTCGCTGATACATAATAGTTTCGGTTCAGAAAATTGAGTAAAGACCCATTTAACTTATGCCAGTTTAATGTACCAAATCTTGACTGGTTGCATAATTGTAAACATATTTGTATTTATAATAGGATTTCATTTCTCCTATATGAATTATCCAGGAATTGAAAAAGTACTGAACGATCGAGGTTTAACTTGTGAATCGCACTGTAAGTGGTTGATCATCCTTCTTAATTCTCTCGCCTATTGTGTTTCTTACAGTCATGAAATTCTAATTCCATCATGGATAATGTGTTTTGCTGCTTTCTTCAATATGATTTTAAATTCCATTTACGAAGAATTAGAAGAAATGAAAACATCACCACAGATATCTCCTTGGGATGGTTTAGAGAAACAAAGATCTATATATCTCGATTGTTGTCGGTTAATCAAGGAAGTAGAAAGAGCTTTGTCTCCTAGAATATTTATTTTGTTTGCAGGAGAGACTGCGTTTGGTTGTTTTACTGTATACGTTTTATTCAGGGACGTGGACGTGAACTTTCATACGATTAAGTTCATCATATTTGTTCAACTGTTATTCAGATTTTATTTGATGCTTATTTCGACGTTTTCATTATCAAACCTGAGGGAACAGGTAAGAATATGTTAGTTTCTAAAAGTAAAAAATCACACTTTTATTGCACGTGAATATCTAAATACTGATTTGCACTTGAAAAAAAATCGGTTATGTACTCAACATGCGTTTTCTCTTAGTGAACATTTCTTTTGCCTGTTTTCCATGAGACCAGCGAATTCATCTTCAAATGTAACTGAAACATCTACATGCACGTAAATCAAACTTAAAACATTTAAGTTTGATTTACGTGCCATACGCTGTTGGATTCAAGCATAGTTCCTTCCAACTGAAGGTAAAGTTTTGCGTTATATTCGCCGTCAAGTTACGAGGATGCTTTATGTTGAGAACGATTCTTATTTCTGTTACGTATGTGGCGCATGGATAAAAATATCCACACAGCAAATTTTATTTACATTATACATTATTCCACATTTTATTTATATTTGGTTGTATTAAATATAATACATAGAATTATATTGTTTTGGCAAAATATGGATTATAGCTTTTAATTTCTGAATGAGGTTCTCTTTCAGTTCCTTTGAACAGAGATAATGTATACATATGAGAATTAATATAAGTCGAAGTGAGCTTTGCGGAAATTGTATTTTGATTAGTTTGTTTTCGCTGAAGGCACCATTTATTTTAACTATCCACCTTTTTTCTAAATAGGATCGAAATCATAGGTGACACATATGTAAGATAAGAAAAGGTTTCTCCAAGTGATAGTTCTTATGGATTATAGCAAGAAGAGTAAAGATATTATTTTATCTTTGTTAATTACATGTAAAATTAAGCAGCGGTCCCATTCCCGATCCCACCCTCCTCTCTCTCTCTCAATTGACATATTGTGACAAAATTCACAATTGTCACAATCCTGGCTTCGGCCAAACTCAGACTTGTCATCGGGATCCGAGATGGTAAAGCATAATTAACCCTAAGAGAAAGAGTTTTTTCACTACTCACGAAACCAATGGCAGTGAGCTTTACACCACCATTCATAGCTTAGAGTCGTCCTTGCTAGTGTTAGGCTTGTGTGCGGCTGTACTGCCATAGACACCCATGCTCTTAAGCTTCTGAACTACAGTTGTGATACTAGCATTGCTTTCAGAGACATTTCTGAACACGATATTTCAACCGAGGACATAAGATATTTAGGAGATCAATTACACTTATACTATTCGAACCCACAGCTGTATGGAAAACGAGTCAAGGATGCTATTAAATATGTATGAACTGTGTGTACTCTCTCTCTCTCTTCAAGTGCGCCCGCGGCGGATATAACACCAAATCTTACCGCACTCAGTTACTAAAATTGGTTTTAAAATTATATCATAATTTAAAACATATTAGAATATAATTAGAACGTAATAAACAATTTATTATTGCCGTATGTCATTCGCGAAAACAATGCCGCATTTGCTGATCTTTGGAATACACTAGATTCGCAGCCCATCAGGGATTCAAAAATATTCATAAGAGCAGCTGAGGATGAGTTAGCTAATTTTTTCGCATGGAAGTCGAAAGGTTTCCTTAAACAGCGGTTCTTGTTCTGGAAATATACCAAAGATACCACGGACTCAACAACTTAACACATTGTCCACATAACCTCGTTGGAATGGTAGTAATTCTAAGCAATTACGTAATTTTATTGAAAATCGACTGGCGCAAAAATCAAGAAAATGAAATGTTATTCGATTTCGATTCTGTTTTCGCACTCACATAATACATGCACAGAAACATTAGGTTAAGCACAATTTCTGCAATTCATTTTCTCTCTCTCTCTCTCTCTCTCTCTCTCTCTCTCTCTCTCTCTCTCTCTCTATATATATATATATATATATATATATATATATATATATATATATATATATATATATATATATATATATATATAATGCATCTAACTGATATATATATATATATATATATATATATATATATATATATATATCAGTTAGATGCATTATAATAGAATTTATTTTATTTTTAGATTATTTTAATATTTTTCATTTTCTAGAGGTTTTTACTCACTTCCAGAATTAATTAATCATTGTAAAAGACAAGTCGTGACTGCATGCGAGAATACATACAAATCATGGAGTGCATACAATTTAAGGAATACATTAGTGGACCTTGTTAGCTGAGAATTTGGTCTGATACAGAGATGGTTAGGTTTTTCCTCTCAGAAACTCTGATATATCAACTCACAAAATAGTCAAAATTGACTGAAGAACAGATAACTAATTAACGGAAATTATTCACTGACGTCCGTAGTTGTTTAGCCGTAATTAAAAACAATTCAATCCAATATACTGCTTATTGGAGGATTAAGGAGATTGAACAATTTGTATGTTTGGTCTCTAGAGAAAATTTACTGGGTCATCTAACCCACAATCTACCTACTATAATAATGTACGACAGGTTTACAACCTTTCGTGAATAACATTACGATAAGGAAAGTTTTAAAATATATGGAAAAAGTAATAACCTTGAGAAGAATAACTTTTCACAGGTGAGATCATCTTAAATGAATATATATCAGTTAAGCTTATGCATATCACCTATTACTGAATTATGGGGGTGGTGGGTCCGACTATCTGTTTTCCATTATCCAAAGAAGTTAGAAGGTTACCTAGTACTACGTAATTCCCGGAGAGGAATATCAGGCGTCAGAGGAGTTATTCATTTTATTTTCACCTATTCAAAAGAATGCTTTTCTTCTAACTTTGTTTAAAATCAATACAGAGATTTCTTTGATTTTCGGTTCTATTCTCTTGAATCAAAAATAGTTCTACTATTAGTATTAATAATTATATAGCTGATTAAAATGCCATGTTTTTATACGTTTCCGACTACTGTTTGTGTTTTAAGAATTCTCACGCTGGAGAATTAGCATTGATCGATTTGCAGGCGGTGTTCTTTTGGGAGAAGATTACCAGCCTTCTACTGTTAGCAATCAGCACTATTAGTGCTGCCATCTACAAAAAAAAAAAAAAAGGTCACTCTAGTGCTGTAATAAAAAGTCATCAGTATGAGCGTCGATTCTTTACGTGATAGTATATAGTGAATGAACATCAAAATGGAAGCAGTTTTTAAGGATTTTAAGATTTTATTCTTATGGCATAAATCAATTGGACTTTCTTTCCAGAGTGGAATAACTGATAGACACATAACTGGCATAACGGTCAACAGAGGTGCGGTAGAGTAATATATTCGTTTCTGGTGTTGTGTGCGACTATTGTTTTGACAAGTAAAGAGTTATGTTTTTACAACCTGAGTCCTAATACCTTACGAGATGATCTTTTAATGTTACATTCTCTAATGGGAATATTCAGCATGATGTTTCACCGCTTGCTCATGTACATTAGATCCCGACGAATATATTTATTGATAGGCGACTGTTTTGGTATATAAAAAAAGGTTACGACTGCATCAACTCGTTCAAGTTTAAAGTACCGAATCTTGTCTTGGTGTGTCCTTTTCAACACGTGTTTTTTTCTAATCGGCATTCAGTTCTTCTATGTCAGTTTTCACCATTTTGAACAAATACTCAAGGACTGGCATGTATCTAATATATCGCTCTACAAGTGGTTGAGCATTCTTATTAGTTCTATTGCCTCTTCTGCTTTGCTAAGTCATGAAACTCTTACGCCAACATGGATAATGCGTTTTACTACTTTCTTTAAAATGATTTTAAATTCCGTTAACGAAGATTTGGAAAAAATAAAATGTCACCAGAGATACCTACTCGGGAAGGTTTAGAGAAACAAAGATCTACAAATCTCGAATGTTGTCGGTTAATCAAGGAAGTAGAAAGAGCTTTGTCTCCTGAATATTTCTTTTATTTGCAGGAGAGACTGCTTTTTGTTGTTTTACCGTGTTCTTTTTATTCATGGATATTCCCATTCTTCAAGTCAAGTTCCCAATATTGGAACTGTTGTTATTTCGTATGTCTTTCTTGCTTATTTCGATGTTTTTGATATCAAATCTGAAGGAAGTGGTAAGAAAGTTTATGTTTTTAAAACCGAAAGTACAGAATTTTACGGTATCTTTTATTAATTGAATAATCTTTCTTTTCCCGAATAACTATTACCATTACGGAGAGAACAGATTAGTTATGTAGCCTGTGTTTTTTATCTGGCAATTGTCCCACAAAGTGTTCCTGGTGAGATTTCATGCAGGGTAATTCACCATTGCTTTTCCCAATCCCCAATTTTATCCGGGCTCCGGACTCGCATATGGCTCGTACGTATTCATGAATGTATTCGTGTTCACATGGCCGGTTTGCCTGTTCTGTGGGACAAAAAACCTGAGTTTTGGAGTGAACTCCCCTCCCCCTCTCCCGAATGAGACCGGCTAACTCACCATTCGTCTAAGGAGAACAGATAAAAGGTTCCTCCCCTCACTGATGGGAATCGAACCCAGGTCTTTTCGACCAAAGGGCTTCGTCTATACTGACTGAGCATTTACCGAATAAGACCAGTTATTCGCCTCTACCCGAAAATTTATTATTATTTTGATGCGAAGTTCGGCCGCCTTGTTAAGTGGACGTGTTATGTTAAAGAAGATTGTTATTTCTGTTGAATATTATCAAGATAAAATTATTACCGCAAAAAAAATTATAAATATAATTTATAATACTTAATATAATATTTGCTTTTATTAAGTTTAACTTGTTCATGATTTTTTCTCCATTTTTCTCTGTTTTCACATTTACCAAACTCGTAGACAACATAATACTGAATCACAGACATTCATTCCCAATGCTTCTTCTTTTTTCGAATAGGTGTATTTCAATATGAGTTGAAATGTTTCATTTCTGAATAAATTTATTCTCTGATAATGAAAATGATGATCTCGTAACTTAACAATCCACCGTATGCATTAATTTTCAAAACAATTAAATTACATACACAGGTTGTCTAAAATATTACAGAATATTAAAAATGAATTACTAAATATATGAAGAGCCAAAGGCTTCAATTCGGCGACGTAAAACTATTTAAATTGAGGGATATCACATTCCATATTGTTTCATAGCCGAATAAGAAACACAAAAAGTTTCATGCCGAATGTAGAAACTATATAAAGTTCGACGAGTCCGAGCGTAAGCAAATACCTGGGTAGTGCCACAACAGGGCCACTGATAGTAGTCCTTTTGGTAGTGCAACACTGGGGCAACTCATAGTCAAGGTGGAGCAAGCTCCGTTCGCTATTCTTGGTATTTACCCATAATGTAAAACCCATCTCCAAGGAGCTGTATTACTGTTCTACATTATGAGAGAAGGTCACTACCCAGACCGGTTTCAACCTTTATTGAGGTTTCACCTCGATAATACCAAGTTTGAAGAGAAACAGAACTTACATACCCTACTATGAGAATACCCTCTTTGAGTTTCTTATTCGGCTATGAAACAATACGGGATGTGATATCCCTTAATTTAAATAGTTTTACGTCGCCGAATTGAAGCCTTTGGGTCTTCATATATTTAGTATTTTATTAGGACACCTTCTTGGCAAAACACACACACACACACACACACACAAATCTGCAAATACGCACAACGACACAATCACCAGCAATAGCGGTATTTTTGTCTTTAAATTGCGGATGTTGTCATGGATGGTCTACCTATGCGCAGGACGAAAAACATTGCTACTTCCTCAACAGATCGGCTAATCATTTCAATTGAAGTAAGGTCTATATAAGAACTTATCTCAGGTCTTTACCATCGAAGGGACCAATGTTCCTCTGTTCATCCAATTGCGCTATGGAGACTCTTAAACAAATTATCAAAATGTTCGGTAACTATAGAAATATTAGAAATGAATGACTGCCTAAAATTTACATTTGACATCTGTCATTGGACCATTGAAATCTAAAAAGTTGCATTTTCAAAATGAAACACATTTCGAGCTGTGCGTTTGGATGCAAGGTGAAAGGTTAAGTGAAAATCTGAAGTAATCACTCCGATAGCATGGTCCAGAAGAAACAGGCTGCAGATGGTACAAGCCTTATCGTATGAGGATGTTTCCTGGAAATCTCATGGAATTCCGGTATCTAGGACTTTACTATGAATGCTGCAAAATAGTAATTCATAGTAGGGGGATGTAGTTGATCAGGTAGCCACAGTTCATCGTCCATACACGGTGACTGTCTTCAGGGATAGCACTGATGTGTTCCAGCTGGATAATCCACGTACCACGTTGCCAATATCATTCAAGAGTGGTTCGGAATCACAACAGCATTTCAGATGGGAAAGTAACCACACCTGAGAAATAATGTTTCGCTTACAAACGCAAACGATTGTCATGGGCATATATTTATTAATAGAACCCGCTTGTTTAGTGCGCAGGATTATAAGAGATATTTGATTAATATCGCAGATTGCCTCAGAGTAAATAAGATTAAAGTATTACAACATATTCCATTATTATAAGTATTTACAAATCCGATCTTTGAAAGTGAATCACATCAAACATAACTTTTAAAAAGTTTTTTGTAGGGCTTTAAAGAAAGAGTAATCAAAAGAATAACAATTCTGCTATTTCTATTATGAATAAATCATTATCTTCAAATACATTTATTAAAATCTTTTGAAACCATTATGTTCATACAGGCTTTTAAACACAACAAATGCCTTCAAATACATGAAAAATTCATGAAAAGTTCATTTAAATTAAATATAGCAGCTGTCTTCAAATTCGACATGGATGTGCACCTTAGCTTAACTGCAAAATTTGTTTGTAACATATCGAAACCAACATCCATTATTAATATGAATATTACATATATGGTATCTGGGTAATCTTGTAGTAATGTTGTTAAACAGAAACAAACCCATCATTGGTTAATTTCCAGCTTCCGACAACAACTTTTGATGAGTATAATGGAAGGCTAGAAAAGGTTAGGATTATGTCAAAAAATCCAAATTGCATGCTTGAAATATTTTGCTGAGAGGAAACGAGAATATTCTCCATTTAGAACTCCGACTTCAGCGTAGTATATCAGCCAATTTAACTGCACAGCACATACCAACGCATGAAAATAAAGACTTATTAGCAACATCTCACCTCATTTGTGGCAATGCCACATGAAAACTCACTCATCTACTAAAATGATAAGAAGTAGAGAGTGCATGCATTCAATCTCCAAATAAGGCTTGCTAAAACATCAAATAACTCTTGAAAATGAAAGGAAGTTAGGACTCTGAAGTAAAATTTATTACTTTCACTTCTAGTATGTGGTGAAAATGGGATATTATACACTGGTGAACAAAAGCTAAGAACGAACTACATTCTTACCTGGATATGAAACAATTTTCGTATGTTAGCTAGAATCGGAGGATACACTAAAATGACTCTCATCTGTAAAAGAGTACATTAGCACACTAGTGACTTGTCCAATTCTTATGGAGACACCACCACTGAAACTGGGCTCTACGAATGTGCTATGATAAATGGATGCGGAATACAGGCCTTCAGGCGTATAGGCTTAATTGTCGCAGCCGCGTGTTGCCACAATTTCTCGAGATATCCGCGTACCAGTGCTTGAATGGAATCGACTTGCAAGCTGACCTACCATGGTGCGTCAATTATCTTTTGCTGTTATAACCAAAATTCGGCCTTTATGTTGCGTGGTAGAGCGAGGATGATCTCTTAACAAACGTTTCAACCATATTCAATTAGTTTGAAACGCTGTATAGGGCCTGGATTACGAACTCGCTGGCAATTTCAGTAATTCCACATCCATCCAGCCCATCCTAAAGAAAGGTGATAAAAGTCAACCATCGCACTATTTTCCAATTGCTGAAGTCAAATCTCACTTCTGTTCCCTCTAGCATTATGGAAAAGGTCACAAACAACCAACTCTTGAACCACCTAGAGACATGAAAAACTAATCAGTGACCAGCTGTATGGATTCCGCCACTTGCGATCTACTCTTGAACTTCTTGCCTTCATCACCCACCTATGGGCTCAGGCCATGGTGAAATTTGCAGAAACTCATGTGGTTGCCCTCGACATCTCAAAGGTATCTGATCAGGTTTGGCACAGGGGTCTACTCACCAAACTGCCATCCTATAGTCTCCCTTCCTCACTCTGCAACTTTCTCACTGGTTACTCACTACCTGCCATGGTGGAAGGTTTACTCTCCTCAGATTTTTCCACCAATGCAGAGTATCCCAGGTTTCTGTTCTGTCACCAACTCTCTTTCTCTTGAATATAAATGATCTGCTCTCATAGACTTCCAATCCTATCCATAGCTTTGCCGATGACAGTACACTCCATTCCTCCTTTTCCTTTCACAAACCCTGATGTCTCACTTTCATGAGACATGAAGTTATCGGCACAGAACCCTCAAAAGCTACCATAGCCATGGACCTAAATTCAGATCTCATAGCTATATCCCAGCGGGCAAGAACAACCTTGTTAACTTCAATGCCAACAAAACACAGTTCTGTCTGATCTTTCATAAGAAAGAATTCGCATCGCTCCCCCGTACCTTCAGTAATACTAAGACATCCAATCATGATCAGATTTCGCTACTTGGACTGACTTGATCCTCCAATCTCTCCTGGCACAACCATATTTGAACTATTGCTTCTGCAGCCACCAACAAACCTGGAGTATAATTTCGCACAAGACACTACTTCACAACTTCACAACTGCCTGCTAAATCTATACAAAGCTCAAATCCGCCCAGCCATTGAATATTATTCCCATATTTGAGATGATGCACCAAAATCCTCTCTCTAAGATTGCTTAATTTTATCCAGAAGAGGGCAATTCGGCTAATTTCGGCTAACTAATGATCCCTTCCTCTCTCTCTCCCCCCCCCCTCTCTCTCTCTCTCTCTCTCTCTCTCTCTCTCTCTCCCTCTCTCAAATCCATTTCAACCCCTCTCTCTCTCACAGACGTTCAGTTTCTGCGTAGTGCCTCTTCTGCAGATACTTTCTTGGAGAGTGCTCTCCTGAACTGGCCACTATTATTCGCCCACTCTCTACCAAAATCATTAAATCAAGAGCCACTGCTAACCAACACCTTTTACAATCCACCTTAAAACTCACTGAACCAACTTCACTGCCTCCTCGTTTATTCCGTCTACTTTTTTCTTTTAGAACAGTTTGTCCCCACCATTCTGCCTTTTCTAAAGTTACGAAACTCAGCTGGTCAAGCTAAATATGAATAGAGCCCCTCCTCTCTTCTATTCCTCTTGCTCGATCACGGCACTAGTGTGAATAGATCTTTTGGTCTTTCGTGATTGGATCAGATATATAAAAAATTCTGAGGTCTTCTTCAAGATTTCCAATAATTCTTATTCGTGTAAATCATATACTGATATCTTTCAGATATTCCAAGACACGAAGTGTGCACCTTTATTCTTTCACGAAAGGAACTACTTTCAAACATATTTCTTTGACCCAGCGAATAAAAGACAAAAAAAATTTTGCCTTTTATCTTATTGAGCCCCCCCCCTATACGGGCGATTCGAAAATTTGAAAGTTTACCCGCTTTCTAATAGAAATCGTTAGTTATACCGGCCTAGTTGGCCGAATGGTTAGCATATCCGCTCTCCAGCCAAAGGCTGCGGGTTCGAATCCCGCCATGGACATGGTTGTTTGTGATTGTCTGTGAAAATACTAGTGGTGGTGGTGGTCGTGGGCGGTAGATGGCGTTCGTGTAGATAATGATGATGGCATTTGCAGTTCGTAGTAGTTGGTGGATTGAGTAGTGGAGACAGAGAGTTGTAGAGTAGGCGCTCTTCTTCGGTGAGTCTTGGACTGCCTGGAGGTGTCACGTAATAATAATAATAATAATAATAATAATACCAATTGCGATAAACTTTATCGCATTTTTTCTCGCAAACTTTAAAAATAATATTCGTTCTTAGGTATTGGACACAAGTGCACTGTGCAATGCACAACCCACATTTGAGTAATTCCAACTGAATAAGAATGAAACACAAACTGACAATGAAACACAAAAACTGTTAAAATATGCAGGAATATTTCACAACTGCTTTCTATATCGACATACTATAGAAAATAGTAAGACATATCTGCAACTTGCGCTTAATTTTTGCGAAGATCGTAAGTGAAATATGGAAATAGACTACAGAATTACCAAACTAGTATGGTAATGGTTCAACGGAATGAAGTTATCGGCACAGAGAAATTAGAAAAAATTTAAAGTAGTGCTTTGACTTATTTCTCTCTTTCAAACCAATGTTACCTTATGCCTCTGATAGCAGGGGTAGAAGAAAAAGAGTTGATCAATGCCGAGATGCCACGAATATGATATTCCTGATAAAAAAAACAAAAAAAAAACAGGGGAAATAAGATATGGTATCAGTGGCATAATTATATTGGAAAATTGAATATATTAGGAAAGAACTTGATATTTCTTGGATTCAGAGATATTCTCGTAGAGTGTAAGGTCACATAAAAGAATGATAGAGAAAATATTAGCAAGGCAGGTTTTCGATGCCAACGTGGGAAAATGTCCATATTTTCCCACGTTGTCATGTTTGAAAACAGAATTACAAACATGACAATACTAGAGTTTTGGCAGAGAGCAAACTAATTTTGAGAACAAAGGACGATTATTCTCCAATGTTAGTAATAATATAAACTTTTCATGTAGTAGAATCCTGCACAAACTTGACAGCACATATCAACAGTTTGATTAGGATAATGATTACATCCATCTAATACTAAAGTAGATTTTCTTCTTAAATGCTTTTATGTAACTGAGAATATTAATATTTTACTGCAGTTTCTGCAGGTATATTGACAGAAAAGAATATAAAATTGGAACTATGTTGTGTCCAAGATGCATGAATTAGGCATCATTGATCAAACTGATTAATATATCCAAGGCGTATAAATAGAACATATAATTAAACGAAGAGGGAGATATCGATAACAGCTTACAACTGTTTATGTCTATTGAAATAGGGGAAGGTCGAATTTTCTCTCGTAAATCATGTATAATATATTTACTTACAATTACTTCCCTTCTTCCGGTCTGTGGTCTTTCTCCCAGAGGCAAAGCTGCATGCCACCGGACGGGTTGCGAGTCGGGGAATGGCCACCAGCGATGGTGGCTAACTGCGAATAGCCAATAAGTAGTCCCGGACAAGAAGCGGCAATACTAACAGGACGTGGTGGGTTAGTGGACAACTCCAGTAACTCTATAAAATGCAACAGAAGTCCAATGACGGTACTGCGTCAAAGCGAGCTTACGCCGCCCTAAGCCGAAATCTGTATGCTCCTTCCAATTCTCTCCCAAGCTCATCAAGGAAGACTAAGGTTTGTCAGATAAGTGTCGATGTGCTGACATAAAAAGAAAACGCGATTGAAATCTGATGCCAAAGTACAAGAAAAAAGCCTTATGCCGGCTCGGACGTTGTCCGGTGAACAAGGCCCGCGTCCCCAATCGAGTAATCAGGGTTGGATCGAAAAATCAGTTACTGAAAACAAAGACAAAAAGATCAAACTCAGGCCTGTAAAGGATGGAATATTAATTGGCACATGGAATGTCCATAAACTCTGGGCAACTGGAAAATTGCAGTTGCTTCAAGAAGAAATGAAGAAATACAGATGTGATATATTGGGTATTTCAGAAATGATATGGACATTGTCAGGAGAATCAAATGGTGGAAGAGGTCTCTCGTCAGGAAATGAAAGTAAGCATGAAGCAGGCGTAGGCCTTGTAGGAAACAAGCCTTGTAGGAAACAAGCCTGACAGGCCTTGTTTCCTGCTAAGAAACAAGGCCTGTCAGGCAATGATAGGATACAAACCAGTTAGTGAAAGAATGATGGTTGCAAGATTCAGTGCCCAACCATTTAACCACGCTACCGGCCAAGAAGTAAATATACGTCCAGGTTACCATGATGCGAAGTGCATATTAAAATTGTAATACCATTGATGTTACATTGATGGATACGAAGCGTATGAGGATGCATATTTGATCCAAAATGGCCGGTAAGGTATCACGACCATTCAAATATATGCGCCCACTGCAGAGAGTGCAGATGAAAACATTCAGAGATTTTACAGGGATTTACACCTAGTAATTGATGAAGTGCCGAAGCAGGATACACTCATCGTTGGAGGAGACTGGAATGCAAAGATTGGCAAAAATAACACAGGATGGGAAAAGGTTATGGGAAAATTTGGATATGGAGAAAGAAATGAACGTCGAGATATGCTTCTGGAATTTGCCATGGATAAGAACCTGATGATTTGCAATACCAAATTCCAACAAATAGATTGTCGTAAATGGACGTGGCGCTCCTTCGATGGCTAAAACAGGAATATGATTGACCTGATATTAATAGACCAGAAATGCAGAACCTCAGTTCAGCAGTGCAGATCATTTCAGGGAGCTGATATTGATTCGGGCCACAGCTTGGTGATTGCGAATATAAGACTAAAACTTAAACAGAAGTACAAAGGAAAGTTCCAGAAAGCTAAGCTCAAAACTAAATGAAGACAGGTTAAGAACAGCATATCCGAACATATTGGAAACTAAGCTTAAGTGAAAAAATGTCAAGTGAAAAAAAATATATAAATAGAAGAGAGAACGACTGAATACAGTGGTAAAAAAGCAGTAGAGGAAGTAATTTCTGAAAGAGAAAAGATCAACAAGAAATGGATAACTCAGGAAACCCTAAAATTAGTACAAGAGAAAAGAGAAACTTAAAAGAGATAATTCAGAGGCAGCAGATCAGTTATACCGTCAAAATACAATGAAGTACGGAAAGCAGCAAGATCTGATAAAGCCAAATGGTTGGAGGACCAGAGCAAAGATATTGAACAGTACTATGGAGAACACAAAACTAGAGAGGTCTACAAACTTATAAGAAATGTAAATAGGAAGTGGCAAACAAGATCAGTAGTAGTCAAAGATGAAAATGGTAAAGTATTGATGGACAAGACAGAAATCATACACAGATGGACAAGATATTGCAGTGAACTATATAAAAATCAACTAAATGATACTGCAACGGAAGTAATCAAAAAACTAAAAGCAATCTCTCCACCAGCTGAGATCTTTGAAAATGACATCTTGGCAGAGGAAGTGAATAAGGCTATAAAACATCTCAAGAATTACAAGAGTCCTGGAAATGACAACATAATAGGCGAGATGCTAAAATATGGAGGAGAATCAGTTGCAAAAGAAATACATAAACTATGTAATGAAATATGGAGATCAGGGTATGCCCACGAAGAGTGAAAAAAATCGGTCTTGGTTGTTCTTGGCAGTGCTTTAGAATGCACCAATTACAGAACTATTGCATTAATGAGGCATCTTGGCAAAGTGCTGATGAAAATACTAACAGAACGCCTAAAGGGGCATATGGAGGCTCATCTTCCGGATGTGCAAGCCGTATGTCGACAAGATCGAAGTACATTGCAACAAATACTCGCACTAGGACTACTAACAGAGAAAGCTCGAAGAAAGAACAAAAAGATATATTGCTGTTTCGTGGACTTCCAAAACGTATTTGATAATATTGATCAAAATATAACATGGGCTGTCTTGGAATCCTATGGTGTGGACAGTAAATTGATCCACCTGATGAAAGATATAAACAGCCAAGCACAAGCAAATATCAGAATAGCAGGTGAGACTAGAGAGTGGTTTACCACTAGTCAAGGCAGAAGACAAGGGGATCTTCATCACACATCTGGGAAGAGCACCAGATAAGATTAAAGAAGAAGGTGGAGGCATTTCAATAAATGGCATGAGAATAAACTATCTATGCTTTGTAGATGACATCGTCCTGATTGGAGAAGACGCAGCAAGGCTGGAACAGACATTACAAACACTATACACAGAAGGAAAAAGATATGGACTAAATGTCAACTTTGAAAAAACTAAAACAATGATATTCGGACAACAGGAGTTACTGAACAGAGTTACGATAGACAGATTTCAACTGGAAAATGTGGAACACTTCACTTGGATCTTGGATGCCACATGACGCATGACTTGGACCCCAAAAAAGAGATAAAAATTAAAATAGTCAGAGCAACAACTATTTTAAAAGTCATGGATAAAATATGGAAGAGCCGATCTATGAAGATGCAAACTAAACTGCTCATTGTATAAACTTGTATCTTCAGCAGCATGCTCTATGGATGCGAGGCCTGGGTACTCCTGAGAGAATCTGAAAGGAGGATATTGGCATTTGAGAGGAAGTGCTATAGAAAGATCTTGAGAATAAGCTGGATACAGAAAGTGAACAATGAGGAAATCTTCAGACGAATACAACCAAAAGAAAACTTGATCCAGAAAAGAATCAAAAGGAAACTACGTCTATTTGGCCATATATGTAGAATGAATGATGAGAGAAAATTAAAAACGTTGCTGTTTGGAATGATTGAAGGAAAGAACAAAAGAGGAACACCAAACAGAGAATGGGGCGACGACCTCGTCAAATGGTGCGGAAAATCCACACACGGATTGAGTCATCTTGCACAAAACAGAATGCAATGGAAGAATCATATCGAGATGGCAACAGACACCTACGGGCATTGGACCTATGGTTGTTGATGATAACTTCCCTTCTGTTGAATTTACAATGAGAAAAGCAAAAGAAGTCCAAATTTCAAAACCACTGTTTCTCCGAATATTTCCAACGACTATACGATATAGTTGTTGAAAGTGTATTGAAACTGTCGTTGAAACCAAAAAAAAAATATTGTTTAATTTAAAGTTAGGAATATTTCTAATGACAAAATGTATTTACTTTCTTTTACAACTTTAATATCCACTTTACAGAGTGCCATGAGTTCCTTCAACTGATCGAACTGCACTGACTTATTTAAAGATATCACATATATTGTTTCATCGTTAATGGCATTGTGATCCCCATAACTCCAAATAATTTAGAAAAACCAAAAAAGGAAAAGCAAAATTATTTTTCGTACATTGGAAGAAATTAAATCGATAATTGCAGTTTTCAAAATGCTTCTTATTTTTGTTCAGACTTTCAGCAAAACATAATAATGAGGTTAAAATGCAGATGAGAACTAAAATGATTACTGTTGTTTAAGATTCCATATATCGGATGTATCTTCTGGCAGCGATTTCTTATTTATGTTTCTTTATTAGAAATTAATTTTGATATCTTTCCTTACATAAAAAATCGCATGACAAAACTAAATACAAAGAAGAGAACAAAAGTGGCCACTTGGATATGTTTTTTTTTTTTAAATAAAATAAATATTTGCATATAACGATGTAAAATATTTCTAGGCAGGGTAGAAGAAACTTAAGGAAAGAATAAGGAAACATTAACTACGCATTTCCTTTCATGACCTTTTGATATCGTTCTACGTCGTTCCATTGAAATTGAAATTGGAAAATCCTTGAGCCCATGTAACATTGTAATTACTTGGAAACTTTTGCAGACGGAACCACTTGACATTATTAGAAAACGTGTTACGGTTGTATATATTCGCACTAGCATCAAGACAAACGTGCTACTCTCTTTTTTTAAAAAATAATAATGGGAAGCAATCTTACAGGACGTTACTCTTGCATGAGGGATTCATGTTACGGTTAAAATAGGAGCGATTCTGGGTACAGCACCTGCTCTATACATTCTTAATTTAATTTAACGTTTATTGAAGAGGTATATTGCTTCAGATATATAGTAGTTAGATAACCACTATAACTAATATAATTTTGCACAACTGCTATACAAATTATTTTAATTTTACTTTGTTGAATTAAAAGAAGACTGTTATTCAAATATAAGAAGACTGATTATTACCTTGTTTTGTGAATTTGTAACCTAGCCCGCTAGCTCAGTGGGCAAGAAATATAACAACCTTTCAAACAAAAAGCTCAAACGTGCATAACACACAATAAATTAAGCTTCATCTAACGAATGACGTAAAAATCATATTTTAAGGGTAATGAGATTTTCATAATAATATAAAGAAATTTTTCAAATGAACACTTTTTAGAGAAAATGACTTTTGGGATTCTAACAGTTCCTAAAAGAAAAAATATACAAATTATTAAAAAATAGTTAATATTCGACAAACGAGAGTACCGAAAAGCTAAAATCTTATAATGAAACTGTCCCAGATATATGGGGTACCCAAAATTGATAAACCTAATAATCCTCCCTTCATCCAACATCGACAGCATAGTCAGCACCATCTACAAACTACCCAACAATTTATACAAATCACATTCCTACTTACAGGCAGCTCTCCATCTTTATTAAAAATTCTCTCACTTCAAAATATTAATAAAAATATTAACCCTGACACATTCTGAGATCATCATTAGCCTTCATATTACTTCACTGTTCACCAATGTATGTTTGGAAGAGACACTTGATGAAGAGGAGAAGAGGCTGAAGAGGAGAATCCTACTGAAAGCTAAACGCTTGCTGACAATCATGTTTTCCAATAGAACATTCTTACATAAACTGATATACTTACCTAACTTGCATAATTATAATACATAACTATTGGGTATTCTTCTATCTTAAAACCCTCACAATAACTCTATTAGCACGTTTAAACTACATTATATATATATATATATATATATATATATATATATATATATATATATATATATATATATATATATATATATATATATATATATATATATATATATATATATATATATATATATATATATATATATATATATATATATATATATATAATGTAGATGTCGATGTTGGATGAAGGGAAGATTATTAGGTTTATCAATAGATTAATATAGATTATAGACTATATAGGTAAATATAGACTAAGAAGTATTAAATGATTAGTAGCAGCAAACAGCAGTACTGGCGTGAGGCTAAAGACAGTTGATGGTAGAAAGGCTCATAAACTTACAAGAAAGTTTATGAGTCAATCTATAGGATTTTTAGGGTTGTAACACTGCGATCTGGAAAGCAAGGGGGAACTACCACAATAATATCCCTAGAATTAGAAATAATCAAAATGAGATCTTCTCCATCGTCGATCTCGATAGTAGATCAAGGATGGAGAAGGAAACACTTTGAGGGAAAACACTTTGCCTCAGATTTGCAAATGATATTGCATTCATAGCAAAAATCAAAAGACTAAAAATGTTAACCAAAATAAACAATGAAATATTAAATCAATATCACATGAAAATAAATGTTGAAAAAAACTAAACTTCTATTGGCAAGCAAGAAACAAAAGTCTTAATATCTTAATATATATCATAAAATCTATCTTAATAAAGAAAAATTAAATAAATAGGATAGAGATAAAACAAGTAAAGAATTACAAATACTTACGGAGTACAATAAATGATGGAGGAAGGTCAAAAGAAAATATAAACATAAGAACAGACATAGCAAAAAACCAATTCAATAAAATGGAAAAGGTATTAAAAGGAAACTTAAATCTACAAATAAAGAAAAACTTCTGAATACTTAAGTATGGAGTACAGCACTTTATGGGAGCAAAACATGGACATTGGGAACAGGAGATATTAGAAAACTGGAGGCATTTGAAATGTGGTGATGGAGATGAATGCATAAGATAAAAGAGACAGCCAAAAATTCTCATGAAGAAATACTGCTTTAGATAGCAAATGAACACAGCATACG